>NC_066579.1:120626600-121226600 GCF_024323335.1 Lathyrus oleraceus
CCTACGCTGGTCTTGTTATACTTGAGCAGGTTGCTCTTTACACAACTATTTGTGTTTCCTGCTCTAATTCCTCCATAGGTGTACCAATGCCTTGTGATTCTTGAATTTCTTCAAGCTCTACTTTCCTCCCACTGATTCCTTTGGAAATAAAATCCTTTTCTAGGAAAACTCCAGTTCGAGCGACAAACACTTTGCCCTCAGAAGGATTGTAGAAGTAATACCCTCTTGTTTCTTTAGGATACCCCACAAATAAGCATCTGTCAGATTTGGGCTCAAGCTTAGTTGAAATTTGTCGTTTCACATAAACTTCGCAACCCCAAATCTTCATGTAAGACATATGTGGTTTCTCACCACTCCATATCTCATATGGTGTCTTCTCAACCTTTTTGGATGGAACACGGTTAAGTGTGTAAGCTGTTGTCAACAGCGCATGTCCCCAAAAGGAGTTTGGAAGATCGGCGTGACTCATCATGGATCAGACCATGTCCAACAGCGTTCGATTTCTTCTCTCAGATACACCATTCCATTGAGGTGTTCCAGGAGGAGTGAGTTGGGATAGGATCCCACACTCTTTCAGATGGTCATCAAACTCTAGGCTTAAATACTCACCACCTCGATCTGATCGAAGAGTTTTAATATTCTTACCTAGTTGGTTTTGTACTTCATTCTTGAATTCCTTGAACTTTTCAAAGGACTCAGATTTGTGTTTCATTAAATACACATAACCATATCAACTGAAATCATCAGTGAATGTGATGAAGTACTGAAAACCTCCTCTGGCTAGTATGTTCAGTGGTCCACATACATCAGTATGTATGAGGGCCAAAAGATCATTAGCTCTTTCACCTTTTCCTGTGAATGGAGACTTTGTCATCTTTCCAATTAAACAAGATCTGCATGTCTCATATGATTCATAATCAAAAGAGTCCAACAATCCATCTTTATGGAGTTTGGAAATGCGTTTCTCATTTATGTGGCCTAATCGACAATGCTAAAGGTAAGTTGGATTTAACTCATTAGGTTTCATCCTTTTAGTATTAATGTTATAAACTGGCATTTCAAGATCAAGGACATATAATCCACTGTTCATTTGAGCAGTAGCATAGAATATATCATTCAAATAAATTGAACAACAATTGTTCTTTATTATGAATGAAAAACCGAACTTGTCCAAACAAGAAATGGAAATAATATTCCTGCTAATTGCTGGTACATAATAACAGTTCTCTAACTGAATTATTAAACCACTAGGTAAAGTCAATTCATAAGTTCCTACGGCTAAGGCAGCAACCTTTGCTCCATTGCCAACTCGTAGGTCCACTTCACCTTTTGCCAAATCTCTACTCCTTTTTAGTCCATGCACATTTGTACAAATGTGAGAACCGCATCCAGTATCTAATACCCATGATGCAGAAGTAGGTAAATTTATTTCAATAACAAAAATACCTGAAGTTGGAGTCTCTACTCCATTCTTCCTATCTTCCAGGTACTTTGGGCAATTCCTCTTCCAGTGTGCGGTCTTACCGCAATGGAAGCAGGTGCCTTCTTTTTTTATGCTTCCACTAGGCTTTAAAGCATCACTAGTGGGTTTGGGTTTGGCAACTTCCTTGCCTTTCCCTTTATCATGTTTGAGGATAATCCTCATGTTTTGGTACCAATCCAGAAAATTTGTCCCAGACAATTTTTCCTTCTCAAGGTTTGATCGCAATATGTTGTTAGAGGTGTTTGTTGTCATGGCTATCTACATAAGGATTAATGAAAATATAAGTATCATTGACATATTTAATTAGGCCTTTAATTAAATATGCTCCCACTATTTTACTCAAAACAAATGACCCTCATCATTTGATTCAGAAAATCCCGTTGGAAGATTTTCTAGTGGGTCGAGATCCATATTTCACTTCGTTCTAAGTCCGCGTAGACGGATTACACAAAACTAGGTTATTTAGGTAGGAACTCCTTCCAATTATATCTCATACAACTCTCGAAAATTTCAATTGGGTGAATAACTCCTTATTCCAATCCATCATATGGATCATTCCCAACTCTTGCTTCTAAACATATATATAATCTTACTATAATTTGTTTAGTTAAGTTTGACCCATTGTTTTAACAGTTGGATATTACAATTATCCCATCGCACCTTACTAATATAGAACATGTACCTCGTGTAGGCGAAACCTACATTATTCGATACTAGTCTTGATGAGTGTTAAAACTTGGAAAGCAAAAACTTAATATTTAATTTGAGGGAATTGCAATTTTTCTGATCTCACCGGCTTGTTTATCATATAAACCATCTCTCACATGCATCAACATACATTCACATGCATCAACATACATACAAACATAATGAAACAGGTATGGCCCCTAGCGCAATTGTTCTCCCAAGCCAATGAGAGAACCTAAGCTAACCTAACAACGATCTAAGCTTCTCCAAGCAAGATCTTCAAGGTTGTCCTCCTTTGGCACTGACTTCTTTGCTTTCTTCATATCATTACATTACATAAAAGAAACTCGATTTACACACAAGGGAGTGACATGAGAAAAGAAGTTACATTTGGGAGATTAAGAGAGAGGCACGACACGCAGGTCGTATTTTAAAACCCAAAACAAAATAAAGGAAAACTAAGGCCATAACCGATCACCACAAGACAATAATAAACACTTTATTATTATTATTATTATTATTATTATTATTATTATTATTATTAATCCTTTAATTAATTAAAATCAAATTAAATCTCGACGACCGATCACCACATTTTAATGAACAATTCATTTAAAATCGACGTCGCTTTTCGCATCAATACTTGATACTTTTAAAGCACTGAGTTAGCCGAACGGGTGAATTTTGCCTTGCGTTAACCGGTTAACCATATGCGTTAACCGGTTAACACTGTTTGAAATATGTTCAAAAAATGGTTTTCTGCCTCGCGTTAACCGGTTAACCAAATGCGTTAACCGGTTAACACTGTTTGAAAAACTCTTGGAAAACTGTTTTCCGTCCTGCGTTAACCGGTTAACCAAAAGCGTTAACCGGTTAACACTGTTTGAAAACCAAAAAAAAAAATTATTTCGTGTTGCGTTAACCGGTTAACCATACGCGTTAACCGGTTAACACTGTTCCAAAAAGTGTTTAGAAAGCACAACTCTTGTGCAGTCAAACCCCAATCGCATAACTCTCTGACACCACAACCCTTGTGCCGTCACTAACCCTGATGCACCAATTTCAGACCGTCAAACACATCTCGATTGTTAATTCAGTATGATTGATCAACACGTCATTGCTTCACCATACTAATGTCGGATCAAGAAGCAAACGACCATTGATCGCTCAAAGGAAAACAATCATTGAGTGTTTGAATGAACGAAACGAGAACACTATATCATATATAATGTATTTTGCATCAGGATTACATATATCATATATATGTAACTTGATCGATCTCAATTTAATTTTTGATTCATTCTGTCTTTAATCACATTAATACAGAACAAAAAGCAGTTATCAGATTCATGGTTTCGTAAGTGGCTCTGATACCACTGAAGGAGAATAGCCATCCAAGGTGCAGCGGAATTTAAAAATTTCTCCTTTAATGATCCTTACGAATGGGCATGATCAGTGATAGAACCGTTACCTCTTGTGGCGATTCAAACCTTTGGTGCAGATCTCTTGTAATGATCAAAATCTTGGATACAGATCCACGGGGCGATTACGAATGTTGAACGATGACAATGTCTCTACTCAGTCCACACGAACGGATTCCTTCAATCGCAGTGCTAGCTGTTATGAATGAAGGCCTTGAGTGAGAGAAAGAGAGATACGAAATTCCAACTCTTTAGTTGTGTTGTATTCCCATACAATGCTTCTACACAAGAGTTCTATTTATAGAACCACTTATGTGGGCTTCAAGCCAAAAAACCCACTTAAGTGTATTTTGGCCCATATCTCATAATATGCCAAAATCACTTAAGTATTTGGTACCTTACCATACTTCGTATTCTACTTAAGTACATCGTACCTTACGATGTTCCTTAGTTGCTCTATCTCTCATCAATCCGTCCTTTGTGTGTGACCCTGTAGGTTTTCGTGACGTTGGCAATTATATTAAATCACGCATTTAACATAATAAGTAGTGAGCGGTATCTAGCAACACATCACTGCTACCCAAGACACGAAAATGTCATGTGATCTGACAAAACCTCCTGTGATAATGATTATGTGTATAATTAGCCCTTTGCCCTTATGTCTATATTGAACACAAGGTATAGACCGTATCATCCTTGTCCAGTTCAATATTTGGCCCATAGACATTTATCCTGTTACACAGGATGGGCAAATTCCATCTAGGACACTCATGTCCCTCAGCATGCTTTGTGGAGTACCCATCAACTGTCTTTATGGTCATCCAGTTACGGACAACATTGGATCAGCAACAAAGCACTCGACTCTATATCTAGGGTGCATAGTGGTTTCAGGTTGAAGAGTGGTATACACTATTATCACCATGAGAATAACTTATGACACTTCGCATAACTTTCTATATAGTATTCTCATAGCGGGTCAATCCGGTATAAATATTACTCTTAATATTCATACCTATGTTTAAGACTTGATAACTCTTTATCCATGATCCATGAGATGTGATCATCAGTCTACAAACATAATAGTCTCAATGCTTTAATGTTATCCCACTTCACAATAAAGCTCGACTACGGATACTTTAAGAATAATGTCCTTATGTTTAATGTGGTCTCATGATTAAGTCACACTTAATACATTAAACGAACTATCTATTCCAGGGACTTTATTAATCAACCATAATAAAGAAAATGCCTTTTATTAATTAATAAATAATTCGATACAAGTACCAAAAGTATTGGCCTTTAGGGCTTACACCAACAGTGACGTTTTCCATCAGATTCAGAGATATGAAATGGTCCACCAGAACACTCTCAATTAGCACGTTAAAAATTATTCTTCCTAGAGGAATGTAGTTTCTGGACTTCATGTTGTTCCTTGTGTCTCTGATAGAATCCCTCAGATACATGAAGAGGAGAGATGGAAGGTTCAACTTCAGACCTTTGTGCATACAGTAGATAAGGCATTTTTGGTCCGTGTTGATGTAGTCATAAGAGCTTGAAGAGGGACGATGATGAATGGTTTCCAATATTATTTTAAGCCACACTCTCATATTCTGGTGAAGCTCTTTGTTCTTAAACGACTTCCCTTCTGAGTTTTGAGAGAAGATGGTGGGGATAACTTCCTGGGACATATAATCCACCTTAGGGTTTATGCTGTAGATTCTCCTTCCCCCAGCTTTTTCCATGTTCAGAAGCTTGGTTATGGACTTCTCTATGATCACTATCTTGATGCCCAAAACATAAGACACGATGCAGTGATCATTGCAATCAGCGAATCTTCAGAACTCTTTCACCAAGAACATGTAAATAGGGCCATAAAGACGATTGAAGTAGTTATCCCACCCTTGATTTTCCAGCTCTTGAGTTAAATCCATTCCATTTTCTTTGAGGTTGTCGAAATCAACCAATAACTCACAAAGGACTTCAAGCTTCTCAAAGGGAGTAACAAGGTTGATGTAAGGGGAACGATAAAAAACATAAGGTTATTGATAGGAAGTTGTTGAAGGTGCAGCATTAGGGGTTGCAATTGGTTGTGAAGCTTTAACTTGTTGCTCAACAACATTCATTTGTTGTGAGTATTCAAACACTTGGAGGATCCATGAAGTTGTTGAAGTTAAAGTTGAAGGAGATGAAGAAGTTGTAGATAGGTTTGAGAGAGGTTGAGTTTAAGGGTTTGTGTAAGTTGTGAGAGGTTGAGTTTAAGGGTTTGTGTAAGTTGTGAGTGTAAAAGTGTGAATGTGTGAAATGTGGAAGTATATATACAGAAACTCAAAACACATGCAAAATGACAGCGTTAGCTAGAGAGGAAACAAAAGCAATTATGATTGCTAAATTCTAAGTTGAAAAGTGTGGGGAGAATTAAATGCAGTTAATGATGGGTGTCTATATCAATATAAGCACATTGCTCGAGGGGATCTCAACAGTTTTTTCCTTGAGTTCTGAGCTAGACAGGTGTCTAGAAGATCCAGAGCCACACGTTTGAGAGACCACATGTTGATGTCTCTGGAGTCAAGAATACCAAAGGGTTTTTGACTTAGAAGGTTTCTGATCCAGATATCTTCTAGCTTGTGGAAGTATCAGAACCAGAATCAGATAAACAACATATGTTTGAGTCAGAGTCTAATTTAACCTTAGAGAAGAGAAGCACATGTTCAGATTCATTCTGGGCAATCTGCCATATTTAAGTTTTTCAGAATGAAAAGAAATCTATCTTCAACTAAGGGTTTTGTAAAGATATCAACCCATTGATGGTATGTATCTATGAATTTTAAAATAATTATCCCTTTCTGAACATAGTATATAATAAAATGATGTTTAATTTCTATGTGTTTTGCTCTGGAATGTAAAATTGGATTCTTACTTACATAAATAGCAGCAGTATTGTCACAAAATATTGGGATGTTACTCTCATATATCTGAAAGTCCTCAAGTTGATTCTTCATCTAGAGCATCTGAGTGCTGCAAAGTGAAGCTGAGATGTACTCTGCTTCTGCAGTTTACAGTGCAATGGTTGATTATCTTTTGCTTGCCCATGAGATGAGGTTTCCTCCCAAAAACTGACAGTTCCCAGATATACTTTTGCATTCTAACCTATCTCCAGCATAATCTGCATCACAATACCCAGAAAGCATGTACTCTGACGTTGTCTTATACATCAGGCCAAGGTAGGTGTTCCGTTCATATACCTAAGGATTCTCTTAACAGTAGTTAAGTGAGATTCCCTTGGATCTGATTGAAATCTGGCACATAGACATACATTAATAATATATCTAGATGAGAAGCAGTTAGATAAAGGAGAGAACCTATCATAACACGATAGAGTTTCTGACAAACCTTTTGACGTACCTCTTCTTTCTCCAGAATGCAAGTAGGATGCATGAGAGTCTTGGCTGGCTTGCTTTCTGACATGTCAAATTTCTTCAGAAGATCTTTTATGTATTTTCTTTTATAGACATACATGGCTTCTGATGTTTGATTGATTTGAATTCCCAGAAAGAACTTTAGTTCTTGCATTAGGCTCATCTCAAATTATGTCTGCATTAACTCAGAAAATTCTTGGCAAACAGAGGGGTTAACAGAACCAAATATTATGTCATCGACATAAATCTGACAAATCATAAGATCGTTTATGATATTTTTGCAGAAGAGAGTGGAGTCCACTTTGCCTTTGATAAAATCATTTTCCAGAAGAAATGAGCTAAGTCTTTCATACCAAGCTCTGGGAGCTTGTTTCAGACCATAAAGAGATTTCTTAAGTTTGAAAACATGTTCTGGAAGTTTTGAATTTTAAAATCCAGGAGGTTGATAGACATGCACTTCTTCATAAATGTAACCATTCAGAAACACACTTTTGACATACATCTAATATAATTTAATGGAATAGCTTACAACAAAAGATACAAGAAGACGAATAGATTCTAACCTCACGACTGGAACAAAGGTTTCATTGTAGTCAATCCCTTCTTGTTGACTATAACCTTGTGCCACCAGTCGTGCTTTGTTTCTGATAACTTCACCCTTTTCATTTAGTTTGTTTTTATAAACCCATTTAGTTCCAAAGACATGGGTTCCCTTAGGTCTTGGTACAAGATCCCAAACATCATTTTTGGAAAACTGATCAAGTTCTTCTTTCATTACCATAATCCATTCTTTATCTTGAAGAGCTTCTTCACAGGATGTTAGCTCTATCAAAGATACAAGTCCCATAAGTGTTTCTTCAGAAACTTTGAATGTTGATCTTGTTTTGACAAGTTCATCCTTGTTTCCTAGAATCAGTTCTTTAGAAAAATTCTGCCTATTTCTTTGTCCTTTCTGATTGATTGTGCTTTCAGGTGCTTCCGAAGTTCCTCTTTCAGCTTCTTCAGAATTATTTATCTTTTCATCAGAACCTACAAGTATGATATCCAGATCTGCAAACTTCTCAACTAGCTTTGACTTTTCAGAGTCAAGCTTATCATCAAATCTGACATGAATTGATTCTTCCATAATTTGTGTTTCTGTATTGTATACTCTATATCTTTTAGAACATATAGAATATCACAACATAATACACTTTTGTGCCTTAGAGTCAAATTTGTTCAAATTTTCTTTAGTGTTCAAAATAAAACACGAGCATCCAAAAGGATGAAAATAAGCAATGCTGGGTTTTCTTCCCTTGCACAGTTCATAAGGAGTCTTCTCCATAATAGGTCTGATAGAATTCTATTATGAATGTAACATGTTGTATTCACAGCTTTTGCCCAAAAGTGCTTAGCCACATTAGTCTCATTGATCATGGTTCTGGCCATTTCTTGGAGAGTCTTATTCTTCCTTTCTACAACTCCATTTTGTTGTGGAGTTCTAGGATAGGAAAAATCATGAGATATTCCATTAGAGTCAAAAAGTTCTTCAAAAATTTTGTTTTCAAATTCACCACCATGATCACTTCTGACTCTGATAATCTTAGAGTCAAATTCATTTTGCACTTTTGAACAGAAACTGGTGAACACAGAATGTGACTCATTCTTGTGCCTTAATAATTTTACCCATGTCGAACGACTGTAGTCATCAACGATGACAAGTCCATACTTCTTACCATTGACTGACGTTGTCTTAACAGGTCCAAAAAGATCAATGTGTAAAAGTTCCAGAGGTCTGGAGGTAGAAACAACATTTTTGGTTTTGAAAGTGGTTTTAGAAAACTTACCTTTCTGACATGCTTCACAAAAAGCACATGAAGAAAACTTCAGCTTAGGTAGGCCTCTGACTAGCTTAAGTTTATTTAGCTGAGAAATCCTCCTCAAGCTAATGTGACCCAAGCATCTATGCCATACCCATTGCTCTTCATTTACAAACATGAAGCATTTTACATTTTGATTTTTCAAATCTGAAAGTTTTATTTTATAAATGTTGTTCTTCCTCTTTCCAGTGAAAAGGACTGTGCCATTTTTCTGATTAACAACTTTGCACGTTTTTTGATTAAAGATTATATCATAACCATTATCACTTAATTGACTTATGGATAACAAGTTATGCATTAATCCCTTAATATAGAGGACATTAGAAATAGAGGTAAGAGATCCATTACCAGCTGTTCCAGATCCTCTGATTCTTCCTTTCTAATTTCCTCCAAAGCCTGCGAAATCAGCATCTTTAAGTTCCAGATTTTGGAACATATGTTTTCTTCCCGTCATGTGTCGCGAGCATCCAGAGTCCAGGTACCATGATTGGTGTTTTAACTCTTTTGCACAGGATATCTACAACATAGATTATTTTATCTTTTGGTACCCAGAATATTTTGGGTCCATTAGGATTAGTTCTCCTAGAGTTTCTGAAAACTTTGGGTTTTCTAGCATTACTAAACTTCTGGGTTTGTGCAGGTGTATAATGATAAGAAAAAGGAGATTTTGATTTGTTTTCTATAGAAGGTTTCAGATCATCTTCATCAGAGTTATAACCAATTCCTCTTTTTCCATTATGAGTTACACCATAGATCATGGAAGTCATTTTGCTTATGCCTAGGCTGTTGTTCAGAAATTTCTGAAAACTTTTTCATATTTGTATATGATAGTGTCGGAAGTAGGTGGAGCTTTAGAAAGAGTTTCCTCAAGTTTTGAAAATTTCTTATTTGAAAATTCTTTTTCTCTTTCAAGAATAAAATTATTTTCTTTAAGTTCAAAAACTTCTTTCTTAAGCTTATCACACTTTTCAACAGTTTCTTCATGAACCTTTTTTAGGTTCTTGAATTTCTGTCGAAGCTTTTGATACAAGCTCAGAGATTCTGACAAACAGGCTTCTAGATCAGAACGAGAAAAGTCAGAGAATACCTTTTCAGAGTCAGACTCTATTTAGATGATCTTCTAGAGGTATTTGCCATGAATTATACGTTTGTATGCTCCTATTCAGAATCAGATTCCGAAGCTTCAGATTCAGAATCATCCCATATTGCCATGAGTCATTTCTTCTTGGCTTTGAAAGAATTCTTCTTGAAGATTTCTTTTTTGGAGTTATCCTTCTTTAGCTTTGGACATTCATTTATGTAGTTTCCAGGCTCTTTGCATTCATAGCATGTTACTTCCTTGTTGGGTCTGCCTCTGGAGGTTGAATCTGGACGATCTCCCTTTTGTCTGAGCCTTCTAAAGTTGTTCTGTCTTTTTATCCATAACTGTTTGATTCTTATGGGGAGAAGAGATAGTTATTCTTCATCATCATAATCTTCATTCTCAAAGTCATCGGCTTCTTCCTCTTCAGCTTGAAAGGCTTTGTTCCTTTATGGATTTCTTCTTTCTGATCTAGACATTAAAGCCACATATTTGCTTTTCTTCTTAGGTTCATCTTCTTCTAGCTCTATCCCATGACTTCCGAGAGAGTTGATAAGTTCTTTAAGACTTATGTTGTTCAAATCCTTGGATAACTCCAGAGAAGTAACCATAGGTCTCCACTTCTTGGGAAGACTTCTGATTATATTCTTGACATGATTTGTTGTAGTTTATCCTTTGTCCAGAACCTTGAGTCCTGCAACCAAGGTTTGGAACCTTGAGAACGTTACTTCAACAACTTCATTGTCTTCCATTCTGAAGGCTTCATACTTCTGGATTAAGGCCAGAGCCTTAATCTCTTTAACTTGATTGTTTCCCTCGTACGCCATTTTCAAAGAATCAAAAATTTCTTTGGTTGTTTCCCTGTTAGTTATCTTCTCGTATTCATTGTAGGAAATAACATTTAACAAAATGGTTCTTGATTTATGGTGATTTTTGAAATCACGCTTTTGATCCTCACTTATTTTGCTTATTGGAATAGAAATACCAAGTTCAGAAGTGGGTGGTTCATAACCATTTGTAACCATATCCCAGAGATCAGCGTCGTAGCCTAGGAAGAAACTTTCAATTATGTCCTTCCAGTAGTCAAATTTTTCTCCATCAAAAACTGGAGGTTTTGCGTTTTAGCTATTTCTTTAATTTGTGTTAGCCATGAGGTTTTTCTCACTCTAGACTCTCTACACGGTTAAGTGCTTGATTCAAAAATCAATAACAGAGCCTAAGCTCTGATACCAGTTAAAGGTAGAGAAAAACAAGAAAGGGGGGTTTGAATTGTTTTTACAGGGATTAAAAACTTTTTGCAACACCACACACAAAAAATAAATGCTAGCAAAACAAATAGTTTATTCTGGTTCGCTTGAAAATCAAAGTTACTCCAGTCCACCCGGCCAAGGTGATTTCTCCTTCAATAAGGACTTAATCCAATAATCTCAATAGATTACAAAAATGTCTAAGAGTTTAACAGTCTTTTAGCCCTATCAAGTATACAAACCTAGACAAGTCACTTGAGGAATTACAAAGATTTTCAGAAATACAGGTGTTTGACTAGGTGCTTTTATATAAGCAGTAAAAACACAATTTAGGAACAATAACACTACACAATTTGAGCATCAGCTCTTGTGTGAAAACTGAATATTACAATGAAAGATATGAAAATGTTGTCGTGTACTGAGATGTTTTTTCTCTCTCCAACATGTTGTGATGAGGCCTTTATATATCTTTTATAGATGATACCATTAGAGGGAGATCAAAGGATATTTCGTGCCAGCTATTGGAATTAATGGTAGTAAATTTCTTGTCCTTTCCATATCAGTTTTGGACATAATCCTTTCTTTCCTAAAAAAGATTTGTACTATACTTAGAATGCTTCCTGATTAAGTTTTTGATCCGGTGATATCAGATATAGTGTTAGAGCGTGTATTAGAGTGAGCATGATCAGAGTCTAAATGTCTTGCGATTTTCAGATATTCTTGTGAATAGTCTTCAGATATTTGTCATCTTGCAGAGTCTTCAGATGTAGAGTCTTCAGATATTTGTTTGCAGTCTTCAGATGCCATAGTTGTTATATAGCGTCAGATTCTTCAGGTAATTACTTCCTTAGATGCATTAGAGTCAGATCTCACTTCTCTTTGTGTCGAGTCAGCTTTTCTGGACTGGTGCGGATGTCAGATCTTTGTTTTCCTCATAGTCATTTTGACTTAGAAACCTGCACACTTAAGAAAAAATATTAGGGTACCAAATTGTTTCAGTCTTTGTTATCATCAAAACTTAGAGATATATTGTAGAATCAAAATCTTGTTCTAACAAATACAACTTAGATAGACTCTAAGACTTAAGAACTTCTAAAATATTCACAATGTTTAAGATGTCTAAGTAAATAATATTAAAATAATAGCTTCTCTTTGAACATCAAGTTAAGAATCTTGTGGTGTATTGCCGCGTGCTAGTCTTCTTCTTAGGTCTGCAGCTCTTTATATAGAAAATAGAGAAACTAAATGTTTAAGAGTTTTACCAAAAGGTTAGTTAACCTTTGTACTTGATTAGGCACATCAAATCAACATCTTTCTATAAGAGGAATGATTCGTTGAAGCTCAAGCATCAAATAAGATATTTTTCCTTAAGTCTTCATGTGATCAAAAAGGTTCTGAATCTGTTAGAGTTGCCTTGGTAGAAGAGATTCTTATTCAAAGGTTGACTTTCCTTCAGTCTTCACTCTTCAGAGGCTGATAACATCAGAGTCCGCTTCTTTGGCTTCTGACGCTTCAAAATCTAGGTCACCAGAGGCTAACTTTATTCAGAATTGACTTCTTCTGAGTATGGATCTCCCTTAGAGGCAGAATCTTCAGAAGTGATCTTCAGAACCAGAGTATGATCTTCAGATTTAGATTCCTCAAGCATTTCTTCATCTGCTCTTAATGATATAATTCTTCATACTTGAACAATCGTTAGAATACCCAGTTGTTTTTAAAATACTTTGTTATCACCAAAACCCAAGGGATATTGGCATTGATCAATTTTGTTCCAACATATTTGCGTTACCCAACCATGATAAGGCTTGACAACACATTCATCACACATTAATTAAGCCAATCATCAATAAAACATCTAGTATCCACTTCAATGCAGCTACAAGACTCCTATGATATTTGAAGAAATGCCCTAATCAAAGTGTGATCTTCCCATGATACTCATCTCTTTATCTCATTAGTTTCTCAGGATGCTGATTGGGCGGGTTGTATAGAAAGATGAAGATCAACCTTAGACCAATACTTTTTCTTAGGTAAATCTCTAATCTCATGGTGCACGAAGAAACAATTGACTGTAACAGGTCTTCATCATAAGGTGAATAATTTGCTTTAACTTCAACAACTTATGAGTTATAATGGCTTATATATCTATTTGGTTATCTTAACCTCTCATCAACCCATTTACTAGTTTACTATTGCGAACTTGAATATTATCCATATAGCTACATACCTTGTGTTCTATCAATGTACAAAACATCTAGAAAATGTTTGTCTCATTTTTGAGAAAAGCTCCGAACTGATTTATTCAAATTGTTGTTCCTGTCTTTTAAAGACCAAATTAGTGATTTTTTCACTAAACATTTTCTTCCTCAACCATTTCATGTTCTTCTATTCAAATTGGGAATGATTAACATTTATCCTCCAACTTATGGGAGGATAATACTCAATGACATATGAAATCACTTAACAAGTTAGTTCTATTAGTAAAGAACTTGTTATGCAAACTTTTTTCAAATAGAAATTAATTAATTACTTGTGATGTAAGATTTCCATAAATAGAAAGTGACACTCAGAACTAGTTTGATGTTCTAATCCTATGTATCCACGCTATATCATGTAACCTACTACAACTATAAGTAACACTTATACTTAATAATTCAATTCAATGAAATTTGATATACTTTGTTCAAATAACTTTTATATAAATACATAACTAATCTTTTAATTTTTCACGTTCTCATAAATATCTAAGGAATTCACTTGTAAAGAGTGAAGATACTCTTTACTAGACTACTCATTCCTATACACTCAGGGTCGTGCAAGATGCAAGGCATATTAGACATTAGCCTAAAACCCCAAAGAAAAAATTTATTTTTAGGTCCCAAACAAAATATTTATTAATGCTAATTATTAACACATTTTAATTAATTAAAATAAAATAATTTAGAATCTCTCTCTTCCCTAAAAATTAGTCAATCAATATCATCTTTTTTAAAATTAATCAATATCATAATTATGTCATTTAAAGTATTTTATTTATAAAAAAAAAAGGAAATCCCTATTAACCCATCCCAATTCCCTAACTAACGTCTCTCACTCTCCAGACTCCATTCTTCACGTTTTTTTCATCTACTCATCTTTTGTTCATAAAAAAAAATCTTTTTCTCCTTCCCTTGAAATCTATTGTCTATTGATCAAACTTTGTCTTTGTGACTCAACCTCTCTGAATTTGACATCGTCTGAATTTTGAACGCCTATAAACCGCATACATCCTGGCGTCTCGCGTATAGAGCGTCAGAGCCTTTCATCTCAGTTTGTTTCCAATTCCAGGTTCTATTGTTCTGTTCATCGATTATCCTTTTCTATATTTATTTTAGAATTTAGTTTATTTTGATTTCTTTAATATTTAGTTAATTTTTTTATTTTGAATATTTACAAAAGAAAATATCAAATAGAAAGTATGAATTTGGTTATGAAAAATTGAAGAAAAAATAAAAAGTTGAAAAACTACCTAGAGATGATACTGACAATGGTAAAAACGTGATAGAACAACCACATATTATAATATCGACAACACAAATAGTAATAATTTTGATAGAAAAACTAGAAGATAATATTTTAGAAATAGGAGTAGAAGGGAATGTTGGGCATAATCACACTTAAAATGAAGTACCTACAAATATTTATGACCCAAGACTATGGAAAAATATTGATGGAAAATTTAGAGATTTAATGATAGAAAAGGGTCCTATCAGACATGACAATTTTCAATATCCAAAAGATAAAAATAAAAGATATTTTTATTCATCATGTTATCAACGAACACTGTGAAATGGAGAAAAATATGATAGAAGATGATTAGTTTGTTCTAAATATTTAGACAAAGTGTATTGTTTTTGCTGTAAGTTATCTGGTTCAACAAATGTTAGTCAACTAGCAAATGAAGGGACTAAAGATTGGAAGAATCTTGGACCCAAGCTTAAGAGTCATGAAACAAATCGTGAACATATAGTTAATATGACCAAGTAGATTGAACTAGAAAAGAGATTGAGAATAAAACAAACAATTGATAAGCATTTACAAGAACAAATTAACATAGAAATGGAACATTGGGAAAATGTTCTACTTAGGATTATAACTATAATCAAATATCTTTCTAAAAATAATCTTGCTTTTCGTGGAACAAATGAAAAGATATATGAAAAAGGTAATGATAATTTTTTGAGTTTGATTGAGATGCCTGCGGAATTTGATTCAATTATGCAAGAACATGTTAGGCGCGTAAAAAATAATGAAACTCGTAAAAATAATGAAGATTATTAAACATAAATCCAAGAGCATTTTATACATCGTGTGAGTGTCATAACTCGAACTTAGTATTATGTGATATGGCTAGTTCCTGTCCCATAGCTATTTCTTTTTTTGGAGTTCTACAACGTATTTATTCTTTGTTTGCTTCATCTATCAAAAGGTGGAAAATTTTTCAAGATAATGTATCTAAATTTTCTGTTAAATCATTATCTCAAACTCGTTGGGAAAATAGAATAGATAGTGTCAAAGCTATTAAGTTTCAAACTCCAAAGGTAAGAGATACTTTGATTGAATTATCAAAAAAATTTGAAGATCCTAAATTAAAAAGTGAAGTCATGTCTTTAGCAACTCATGAGCTTGAAAATTTTGAATTTTTATTAGGAATGAATATTTGGTATAATATTTTGTTTGTTGTCAATTTTGTTAGCAAGATTCTACAATCAAAAGATATGCATATAAATGTTGATATAGATCATTTAAAAGGTCTTATCACTTATTTAAAACATTACAGGGAAAACGAGTTTGCATTGACTTTAGAATCCACATTAAAAATGGCCATCGAAATGGATATAGAGCCAAAATTTCGTGAAAAACGTAAAATTCATAGAAAACCTCATTTTGATGAAAATACTAGTAATGAGATCACACATTCACCTGAAGAATCTTTTTGTATTGAGTATTTTTTATATATATTAGATCAATCAATTAATTCTATTGAGACAAGATTTGAATAATTTTTACAATATGAGACTATTTTTGATTTTTTATTTGATTGAAAAAAAATTAAAACTTTAGATGAAGATGAATTGAAAAAATATTATAATAATTTGGAAAAGTTTTTAAGGTTTAATGAATACTCTGATATTGACGGTTTTGATTTATTTTCAGAATTGAAAGTACTAAGAGAAGTGTTAAGAGAAGAAATTAACACACCAATAAAAGTATTGAGTTATATTAAAACTTTAGATTCTTTTTCAAATGTTTACATTGCATATAAAATTTTATTGACAATCCCTGTAACAGTAGCTACTGCTGAAAGAAGTTTTTCAAAATTAAAATTGCTTAAATTATATCTAAGATCAACAATGTTACAAGATAGATTGAATGTGTTACCTATTTTATCTATTGAAAATGAAGTGTTAGAATTGTTTGATTATAAAACTCTGATAAATAATTTTGCAGCTAAAATAACTAAAAAAATTAATATAAAAATTAATATTTTATATAATATACTAACTCTTTTTAAAACTCTTAAAAAAAACTACCTTTTTTAACATTTTCGTCTAAGGTCCCAAAATATTTGTAAACCACCATGTATACACTCTTATATGAATATTATGCTATTGTATTGGATTTATTTCATACTCACAATAGTTAATAGTAACTTATAAGTTGTAAGGTGAAAATGTCCCTCATTTTCATTATGAATATATTAACCTCTCAAAATTTCCAATTTTCTTCTACCAAACAACCAAACAAATTGTCCTATTGTCTATGACATAAATGGTGGACCACTAGTCCAATATTTCCATCACAGAATTATAGTTCAACAAAAGTGCCGGTTTTCAAAATTTCTTTTCCACCATGTCAAACTTGTACACATCACATACTTTTCTACAAGGTGAAGGGGCAAATTCTTTACATAAATCAAAAGAGAAACCATTAAAATAATCACTAGAATCATAGTCCAAATGATGTTAGTGTGTATATGAATCAATAATAAAATATCACAAATATGTTTTAATCAAATCTTAGTTAACATTCCACAATCTATATATTGATATCCCATCTTCTCTTTCATTTTAAAGTTTTTCCCTCTATTTATATGCTCTTAATGGCAAGAATAAGTCCATTGTGGTTTATGCTTTTGATCATGCTATGTTTCAATGCAACTAATGCTTATAAGGGTAAATTTCCTCTGAACACTCTTTCTAGTGGCACTCATCATGAAGCTATGCCTCAATTGAATTCATTCAAAGCCTCTTTCACTAAACATGATTCCATTGCTTCACCACCATTTTCCTTTTCACCTTCTCCTATGCAATCACAGGTAATAGTTTATCAATCATGCATGTTTTTGCCTTTTAATTCAATTCATCTATGTCATTCGTCAAACATGGTTTTAAATTGCGTCTGCAGTTTTTATTAGGACACAATTTATGATCAGGTTTTAAATTACAGATGCGGTCAAAATTCCGATTTTAGAATTATTATGTTATTGCAGGATCTCAAGAAACCACATGAGTACCTTGTGACATCTTATGGTGGTGATCCAACAGGAAATTCAGATAGCACTGAGGCTCTTCTTGCAGCCATGGCAGATGCTGCAAAAGGTCCAAGTAAAGGGTTTTTGATGAATGGCATAATTGACCTTGGAGGTGCTCAGATTAATCTTCAAGGTGGAAATTACTTGATCAGCAAACCTTTGCAGTTTCCAATGGCTGGTGTTGGAAATCTCATGGTATTTTATCGAAACCATAGCATGTCAAAGCAAAATACATCATTTTTTTTGTCTTTTCTTTCTTTAGTCCATAATATAAGTCTTTCAAAAAGACATCAAATTTGACATCTAACTTTGATTTTATTTGATGTTAACAGATACATGGAGGAACAATAAAAGCCTCCAACAACTTTCCATCAAACAAAAATCTAATTGATTTATCAAACATTGGTTCAACCTCATCCTCCTACAACTATGAATACATAACTCTCAAGGATCTTTTTCTAGACTCAAACTTCAAAGGTGGAGGAATTTCAATCACAAACTCACTGAGAATCAACATAGACAATTGTTACATCACACATTTCACTACAAATGGAATTTTAGTCCATGGTGGCCATGAAACATACATAAGAAACTCTTTTATTGGACAGCATATAACTGCAGGAGGTGACAAAAATGAAAGAAAATTTTCAGGAATTGGAATTAACCTTCAAGGGAATGATAATGCAATAACAGATGTTGTTATTTTCTCGGCTGCTATTGGAATTATGGTTACTGGTCAAGCTAACATGATTTCTGGTGTTCATTGTTATAATAAAGCTAGTGCATTTGGTGGTACAGGAATTTATTTGAAACTACCAGGTATGGTTATACTTTTATTAATTATTCTGAAATTAATGTTTAAACTATGAAACACCAAGTTCTATGGATAGTCGGTGGTCCTATCCTATGGCCTTATTATAACGAACTTCCAAAAATAACTATGAAACACCAACCTAGACACATATCATTATTGGTAACTTGTGTTTTAAGTTATTCGCAAATTGAGGAATTTTAGAGAAAATTAAAGACAATTGAGAGAGAGGTGTGTTATTAGAATGGAATGAATACAAGTACAATTAGAGGAGGCATTTTTAAATGGTTGGTAAAGGCTAAAATCAACTAACAAACTTAATTGTTAAGTTGTGACAATTTGCTTGTATTGCAAATTACAAGTGCAACACTTTTAAACTATCACTGATACCCTTCCTAATCCAGATTCTCTAATCTCCTCGTCCCCATTAACCCTTTAAGACCTTCAAATCTTGTATGTTTCAAGGGTTTTGTCAAGATGTCTGTCAATTGCAACTCAATTTTACAATACTCATTTCTCAACCTCTCTTTACCAACTTGGTCTCTTAGGAAATGTCACATTCTTTATTCTTTTTATGTGTTTGCTCCTATCATGGCTCATTGCATGGTTTTCTAAATCAAATGATAACTGATTGTCCACTAGTAAATTAATTTGCACACAGTTGTTCACATTCAACTTTTTAAGTAGCATCTCCAACCAAAGTGTTTCACATGCAACATACGAGGATGCAACATACTCTGCCTCACATTAAGACAAAGTCACAAATTCCATGCTTCTTTGAACTCAATGAGATTGGTGTTGGTCCAAGCATGAATAAATAACCAAATGTGTTCTTTTTATTATCTTGATCACCCCTGCAACTTGAATTAGAATAGCCATAAACCTTGAGTTCCATTCTTGTGTTTTGATGATTTTGCATGAGTATTCCATGGTATGTTGCACCTCTAATGTATCTTAGGATCGTTTTTGCTGCAAGTAGGTGACATAGCCTTGGTTCCTCCATAAATCTGCTAACCAATCTCACACTATGACAAATGTCTAGAATTATGTTTGCATGGTTGCAATTATATGTTTGTATAATGTGTTATCCACCAGTTCATATTCTGACTCCTTCAATTTTATGTTGGTCTTCATAAGTGTGATTGAATGGTTGAAATTTCTCATGAACTTCTTCAAGATGTCTTCTGCATATTTATTTTGATGTAAGAAAACTCCATATTTTGTGTTCACAACTTTCGTTCATAGGAAGTATGCCAAAATTTCTAAGTCTGACATTTCAAAATCATTCTCCATGCTTTCCTTGAACTTTTCCAATTCATCATCATTAGAACCTATGACCAATAGATCATATACATATAGAAATATGATGACTTAATCTCTCACTTAAATCTTTCACATACACTCCCTGTTTTGGTGTTCACTTGTTGAAATCAAGCTTAATCAAGAAACTATCCATCCTCTTGTTCCATGCTCTAGGTGCTTGTTTCAATCTAGAAATTCTTTTCTCACATTGAACACCATCTCTTTTTGACCTTTTACCTTAAAACCTAGTGGCTGATTCACATAAACTTCTTCGTGTAGAAATCCATTTAGGAAAGTTGATTTCACATCAAGTTGGTGCATCTTCCAACCTCTATGTGTTACAATGGCTACAACCAGTCTTATAGTTTCGAGTCTAGCCACTAGTGCATAAACTTCATTAAAATCAATTACCGACTTTTGAAGAAAACCTTTTTTCACCAATCTTGTCTTATACATGGAAATTTCGCGATTTCGTTTCCAATTTAACTTGTAAATCCACCTGAAATCTATTTCTTTCTTACATGAGTAGTTAATCAGTTCCCACATTTTGTTATTTTCAATAGACTTGAGTTCGTTATTCATTGCACCTGGATAATTCTCATATTTCATGGAATGTACATGATTAATAGGTTATGATTCAGTAATCATGGCTTCTTCAATTAGGTCATCATTTTCTCTTATAGTTTGATCAGGGAACCTCTCATAATCATTCAATCTATCTGATTGATTTCTAAATCTTATAGATCTCCTCACTTCCTGAGGTTGTGCAGGCTCAACCTCTACTTTTTGGTTAACATCTTGAAGAGTGGTTCATATATGGCTTGAATCATTACCTTCTTGTATTGAATTACTTCGAATTATCATCCAATTTCATCCTTTGTTATCATAAAATTTCATATCTCTACTAATCACCACATTGTTCTCATTTGATGAGAACAACTTGTAGGCACCTCTGGAATGGTAACCAACCGACATCTTGGCTTGACCTTTATCATCAAGCTTCTTTTTGTGTTACTCGGGTACAAATCTGTACCATAATGATCCAAAAATATTGAGTGAGCTATATAAGGTGTCCTTTTGTTAAGTTTCTTTGTTGGGCATGCATTAATGATGTAGACAACAATGGAAGTAGCCTCACCTCAAAAATGGTTTATAATTTTCTTTGCCTTGAGCATGCTTCTTTCCATGTTCAAAATACTTCTATTATTTCCCTTAACAATGCTATTATGCTGAGGTGTGTAAGGTGTTGTGACTTTATGCTCAATTCTCTCTTATTCAATTTTTTAAAAAATTAGTTAAGGTGTACTCACCAGCACCATATGCTCTCTAGATTTTAATGACACATTAAGTCTAGTTTTAACCTGGGAGCTTGAACCTTTTGAAGTTGGTAAACACTTAACTTTTATTCTCCAACAAATAAATTCACATGTATCTAATGAATTCATCTATGATGGTTAAGTAGTCGAAATTAACTCTTAGTAACTCCACTTCAAGGGGGCACACACATTGTGGTGCATAATCCCCAACTTCTACTATGACTTCATTGGAGCCACTACTTCATTGGAGACACGCAAATGTGAATCAACCATCAAAATGACCTATTCGGAGCCACTACTTCCAGCATGAGCGAATTGTGCTACACCATTGTCATTTACATTCCATTCTTTGTTAAAGTAACATTCCCTAACACGGTGTCTAAAATTTTGAACAATAGCATTTGAATTCCTTCATATCCACTTTCATTTTTAATTACTCATTGTGAGGAGCACCATTCTTGCTTGTCCAACCTTGACTTCTTAAGTTTTTTCCTGTACTATCACTCACATTTCACTTCTTCGTCCACCTTCCTTTGCCTTTATTGTTCTCTGAATTTCTCTATTTTAACCTCAACTCATGAGTTTCAAGAGATGCTTACGATTCTTCGAGCTTCATTTCAGATAAATCTTTGGACTCTTCAAAGGCCATAACAATTTGATCAAACTTGACAGGTAGAGATCTTAGAACCTTCTTCTCTTTCTACGACTCAGATATCTTCTCTCTACACGACTTCATTTGATTGGTCAAAACATTTCATCTTAAGAAGAACTCTGAAATTTTTTTAATTTATCATCTCCTCCATACAACTTTTTTAGAGAATCTCACACATCTTTGGTTGTTTCTTGCTCAATTATATTCCCTAAGACATTCAAATCCACACACTAATGGACCAAGAACAAGCCTTTCTCATTCTTCTTGCTCATTCCATGATGAGTAGTCCTTTGCGTCTCAGTAACTTTTATCTATAATACCAAGAAACCATAGTTCTCGATTTCAAGCACATCTTAAAATCCGAATATGTCGATCATCTGCGCACACATCTATCATAATGCTCTCGCTTGAACACGTGTTATTGGCTGGGAATTTATTGGAGGTTGTACTTCCATTTTCTTTGATGGAGGTTGAGAATCGAATTCGAACCGATGCTCTAATACCAATTTATTATATAACCTATGTTTCAAGTTATTTGCAAATTGAGGAATTTTAGATTGGATTAAAGAAATTTGAGAGAAAGATGTTATTAGAATGAAATTGAATGAGAGAAGGCCCTTTTAAATGGTTGGTAAAACATTAACAACAGATAAAAAAAACATTAAGAACAAAAAGCAACTAAAATAAAACATTGTATATATACATGTACTAAAAAAATTTGAATTTAAATGATTTTTTAAATTTTTTTCTATCATCTAATAACCAACCCATGTTCAAATAAATGTATATAAGAAATTATATAATTTCTCTAATTCAAACTCAATATTCTAAATAAAATGTTATGAGTACCGAATCTCATTCACCCAAATTCTAATCTATTGACGAAGGTTTAGATTCGAGAGTGTGTTTTTCTCAGGGTTATATATCTGAATTATGATAAATTCAAATAATTTTGGTGTTGGGTCACTATACATAACCTTGTTTTTACTTTAAATGGTCTCCGTTGGACGGTGAGATTAGTATTCTTGGATTAGTCCACTTATGGCTGGACACCAAATTTAGATAATGAAAAAAAAACAATTGTGAAAACTAAGATTATTATTTAATATTAATTGAAACTATTACATGAACTTATTCCATGTCTTCCAACAGGTTTAACACAAACCAGGATTGTAAATTCTTACATGGACTACACAAACATTATTGCTGAAGATCCTGTTCAACTTCACATCTCAAGTAGTTTCTTCTTCGGTGATGCAAACATTGTTCTAAAATCAATCAAAGGTATTGTGAATGGTCTCAACATTGTTGACAACATGTTTTCTGGAACAAACCATGGTGTTGAAATTGTGAAGTTAGACACATCAATTACTCCTTTTAATCAAATTAAACAAGTTTTTGTTGAAAGAAATGTTGTGAATGGTATGAATTTAAAGGCTACTTCAGCAATGATATCTTTGCATGGAAATGGAACTTCATGGATTGCTGATTTTAACAAAGTTTTGATTTTTCCTAACCTTATAAGAAATGTTCAATACTCTTTAAGTGCTAGTGGTAACATGTTTCCAAATCATGCTATTAGAAATGTGTCTAAGAATTGTGTTTCTATTGAAACAAATGAGGTTGTCACTGCAAATGTTTTTGTCAAAGTGGATCAATGTGTTACAAGTTGAAGAAATTTTGATGATTATGACAAAAAATTTGATCATCAAGTTTTGACTGAACTTATATCAGGATCTATATATATATATTCTTATTTATTAGTTAAATTTTCATTTAGTTTAATTTATATAAAAAAAAACTAATTAGATACTTGTGCAACGTGTCAATTTAATTATTATCATATAAAATTGATAAAAAGAAAATATACCTAACATGACCTTTACCTTAAAATTGTTGCGTGTTTAAGTTTCAATGTCTTTATTTTAGCTTCTTACTTTTCTTTTCCAGGACCTTTACCTTAAAAAGATTAAGTTGACAGCAATATAAAGGTTGAGATAGTTCTAATAATTTAAAATAGATATGATTTTGAGATTAATTTGGTCGAAATGAGAATAAAGTAATATGACATCAATCCTTAGAGTTTAAAAATATAATGAGCAAAAAGTAATATGATTTTGAGATAGATATGGTGAAAATCATAATAAAGCTAAATAATGATGATATTTAGCAATGGATATACATATGTAAGGGAAAGATAAAATTGTCATTCATTTGCAAAACAATTTTGGTGCTTAAATTACATAACTAAATTGTCATGTAATGTTACAACGTTTGGTTGATTCAATATAAAACCAGGTTGCATTTCAATTAAATGTAATAACACACTTTACCAAGAATTCGGTATTACATTCTCGCACAAAAAATATTGAACCTCAATATCATTTTCTATTAGATTATGTGAAAAAATATGATGTTGTTTTCAAATACATAGGCACTAAATATTTGCTCGCTAATATTTTTTTTAAAACTGTTGTCAATGGAACCGTTCCAGAAGATTCACCAAAAATTGAGTATCATAGATCCCTCTTGCTTTAAATGAGCATTATTTCAAAATAAATTGTTATATATTTTGTCTACTAACAATTTCTTATGTAGGAAGTTATTATAAAATTTTCATCTCTATTGATATGATCTTTCAAATCCACCATCTTTTTAGTCATTAATTTTGAAAATATCTTTGTCTATGAAAAACTTGTCGGATATGTTTCTGTTATTCCATTATATGTTGTTAAACTGTGTTTCTTTTATATGTATTTAAAATCCTTTTAAGTGCATTAGTTATTCATGAGCATGTTGTTCATTTAGAGGTAGATGTAAGGTCAGGTGATTCTTACATTTGCTCCCTTAGTAGTCTTTAAATTTAGTAAGGAGAGTCACGTGGGTTCTTACGTTTGCTCCCTTAGGAGTCCTGAAATTTTGAAAGGAAAACATGATGGATTCATGTGTTTTCTTCCTTATAAGTTTTTGAATTTTGCAAGGAGTGCTTAGTGGAATCCGCGTTTGCTCCCTCTGAAGTATTTGAATTTTTTGAGATGTTGGTGGGTTCCTTTGTTTGCTATCTTAGGAATCTTTGAGTTTTGCAAGGAGAGTCATGTGGATTCTTGTGTTTGTTCCCTTAGGAGTCTTTGAATTTTGTAAGGAGAGTTCGGTGGATTCCTGATTTTTCTCTCTTAGCAGTCTTTGATTTTTTCAAGGAGAGCATATGGATTCATGTGTTTGTTCCTTGAGGAGTCTTTAAATTCTTTAAGGAGAGTCTGGTGGATTCCTGTGTTTTCTCCCTTAGAAGTTTTTTAATTTTGCAAGGAGAGCTCAACAGTTTCCAACATTTGCTCCCTTAGGAGTATATGAGCTTTTCAATGAGAGCTCGATGGGTTCAAGGTTTTTCCCCTTATGAGTCTTTGAATTTTGTGAGAAGAGCCCACATGTTCTTTTGTTTTTTCCCTTATGAGTCTTTGAGTTTTGCAAGGAGATCTCGGTGGGTTCCTGAGTTTTCTCCCTTGGGAGCCTTTGAATTTTACAAGGAGAGCCCAATGGGTTCTTGTGGTTTCTCCCTTAAATGTTTAAGATTTTTGAAAGCACATCAAGTTCATTCATGTGTTTTATACCTTCGTTGTCTTTGAATTTTATAAGGAGAGCCTGATGGTTTCTTGCGTTTGCTTCCTTATGAATTTTTGAATTTTTAATGAAATTCTGATGGGTTCCAACTTTTTCTCCCTTAGGAGTCTTTGAGTTGTGCAAGGAGAGCCCGATGGGTTCTTTTGTTTGCTCCCTTGGGAGTCTTTGAATTTTGCAAGGAGAGCCTTGTGGATTCTTGCTTTTTCTCCTTTAGGAGTCTTTGAATTTTTCTAGGAAAGCTCTATGGGTTCCTACCTTTTCTCCCTTAAAAGTCTTTGAATTTTCCGAGGAAAGATCGGCGGGTTCCATCATTTTATCCCTTAGGAGTCTTTGAGTATTGTAAGAAATCTTGATGGGTTCATGTATTTGCTCCCTTAGGATTCTTTGAATTTCACAAGGAGAGCCCAACGTGTTCTTGCATTTTCTCCTTTAGAATTATTTGAGTTTTGAAAGGAGAGCCCAGTTGATTTCCGCGTTTACTCCCAATTAGTCTATGAATTTTTTAAGGAGAGCTCGTAGGGTTCCTGTGCTTGCTCCCTTAGGAGTCTCTATATTTTGAAAGGAGAGCCTAGTGGATTCCTGCGTTTATTCCCTTATGAGTCTTTGAATTTTTCAAGGAGAGATCAATGGGCTCCTACATTTTCTCTCTTTTAATTCTTTGTTTCTAGTCGAGCTTTTACTTGGTTACACATGTATGATTCATTCAAGAACATCAAGGGTGCCTAATTAAAAATCTCTGCCTTTGTAGAGGAAAATATTACTATAATTAGATATTATTTATTTAATAATATTTAATATTTTACATAAACTTTAACCTTTAAGGGTCAACTAAAATAATATCTCAAATATATGATGTTAAATGTTCTTTGAACTTCCTTGCCTTCCAAATTATCCAGCTTGTATGTTCCCTATAATAGTTTCTAGTGTACCTAGTAAGGTCCCTTCCCAATTAGGGTATAGTTTTCCTTTCTTATATGGGGTACCGCCTGCTTTAACAACATGTTACCTTTGTCTATTCTCTTGGGTATCACTTTGGTGTTGTAACTCCTCGATGTTGCTTGCTTTGCCGCAAACTCTTGAATTATGCCATTTCCCTGACTTCTTCCACTAGACTGAGTGAATTCTAGAGCTCGACGTGATTATCAACCTCATTAAATTTATCTCTCTTCCAAGTAAATATATTGATTTCGAATGGGAGCATTGTTTCAGACCCATAAACCATCCGAAAAGGTGTCTTTTTGGTCGACGAATGAGGGGCCGTATGATAAGACCACAACACTTGTAATACTCAATGGCATCCCCCATATTTATTTTACATAAAATAAAGGGGACATTCTTCTTTGTCTTGTCCCCCTTCCGGGATCTTGAGACCATGTCATTAATGTATACTTCTAAGTTTTGATTTTACTTGTGGGATATCAAAGATTCCCTGTCGCGTGCGGATCAAAACGAGTAGTTTTTCAAAACTGTAGTTTAGCGACAAATTGACTCGGATTATCGTTCTCACAAGGATTCTTGAATGAATTAACCAATGATAGTAACAATTAATGTGGTTTTGGTTGGTTTAGGATTCAATTAAAAAAATAGATTAAAATAAGTGATTATTGAAATAAGCTGTAGCAACAATTTACTGATTCGGTCTTTGCCTATCATCGACTATCGTAATTCCAACCGCAGATTAACTATTCCTATTCGATTATAATATCAACTGACAAGCGCAATTGATAGTATAAGTTGTATGTTCCTATTATCCAAATTAAGCAAACGGGATTAAGTTTCATGAATTAAGCAAACATGAATTAAACGGACTCGATAACGAATTAAGCAAACGAAATCGTGACTATAGTTAGGATCACACAATCAATCGGATTAAATCAATATAGCATATGTAAATCGGATTAAGCAAACAAAATACATATATTAATATTGAAAGGAATAAAAAAACCTGAATAAGAATTACTAAAATCTCAAGGTATCGGAACCCGAATACAGCAAATTGTTTGGATTGATTAGTTCTTCATGAGAATTCTTGCCAAAGCTTTCCAGTATTTCGTGAATAGTGCTCCTCCTCTAATGTTATGCGGCTGCTAGGTATATGGAAAACAAGGAATTTGGTTTACAACCCAACTGGATCGAAAACATAACCCAAGCCCAAAACTAATGACCCAAAACTTAAATAAAACTAATGCTGCAACTTCAACGAATTTTCTGGCCCTGTTAAAGTCTGATTCAGCTCTCGACTTCTGAACAAAAGTTGTAGATATTTTTCTTAGCTTTCCATCGACTGGTAGCACGTCTCATTCCAATACTCTTAGCTCAAGATATGATTTTTCTCGCGAAAGCTGCTAATGCTGAAAATTAAATACGAAAATTAAATAAGTGCAAAAAATAAAACAAATTATGAAAACACATTAAAACATAAAAATAATCAAAGCAAACCGAAGAAATGTTTAAGTACAAACATGGAAGAACGTGCATCAAAATGCACTGATCAAATTCCCCCACACTTGAACTTTTGCACTCCGAGCAAAATGAAAAACAAAACAAAACACAGACACATCAACGATTACTCATTCTAGGCTACAAGTCATCTTCGGTTAAGTTTGCTTCGATAGATACTAATCTTGCACACTAAGGATATCGTAGGAACACTAATCCACAATTGTGCAGTCATAAACCTCCTGAATACACAAATCAACTCGAATCATGTTATTATGTTAAAGCCTAACTTACCCATCCTTCTTTTTGCTCTTTTTCATTCATGCGCAATCACATTAAGCCCGTTATCTCCACACACCTATAGCAAGGCGACCGGTTAGTGACTCTGATCCTTTTCTGCACGGGGTTCTGGTACTTAAGTGGCGTAACCCTTTGCTTATTCAGTTGTAGTTGCGGGGGATCGGACCGTAATCTGCCCTACCAAGTTCAGTACCAGAAACCGCTGAACCAACTGACAACTAGTCTTATTTTCAATATTTTTTTGAAGGTTCTACATCCGTTGGGTTAAGTGACCGGGTGAGGGTCACCAAACTTAGAAGGTGCATTCCTTGTTTTTTTTTCTTCGGGGCACTCACTTATATTCATCGGCTTCCATGCGTAGAGTGTGTGTGAGATGGTGTTGACTGCTAAAATAAACTACTCAAGAGCTATAAGAAAAATGAGAACTCAAGGCTATGTCATAACAAGTATTCAAAATGATTTTCATATTCAGGAGATTTAAGGTGTTAAAACGATACCGATCTTGTGAACTTTTCCCAAGTCTCTACAAACCAACCTCAAATTATTCTATAGCCTAAAACATTCAACAAAAATGCAATTTTTTTTTAGAAAGAAAACAAAAACAAAACAAAACAAAGAACAAAAACAAAGAAAATAAAGTATTCCCTCCCCCACACTTAAAATATGCATTGTCCTCAATGAAAGAAACAAACATAAAATAAGAGAGAGAAGAGAGAGGAAAGAACACACCCGAGTAGTCAAGGAGGATAGGTGATCACATAAGCAGCCTTTCCCAAAGAGATATATTCTACATTTTCTTCTTCCAAAGTGGGGCTATCATGGAATAGCTTTGGGTAATGTCCATTGAACTTAAAATTTTATTAGTATCTTCGCCTTTTATTCCAGGATCAAAGAATCTTCTAAAAATAAAAGTGTCAAATGGACACGTGAAGGTGATCTGATCTGGAATGTCAGCCAGTGTCCAACCAAATGCCTTTTTATGCTTCCTTAAAACCTGCAAAAGCTTATTTTCTTGATCGAAATCAAGGTTAAAAGAAATTATAGCCGGTAGTTTTTCATTCATCTCTAAATAAGCATATTTCATATTTTCAGGAAGTTGCTTCAGCTCGAGGGAAGGTGGCTGCTCAATATAAGAAGTGTTTGGGGCAGCCGGGATGTCAAGAGCTTTATCTACATGAACAACTTTATTTGTAACCTCATCTGCAGTAAGAATATCAACTTACAAGACAGCCTCAATTTCAGCACAAACAGAGCAAATTTTAGTTTCAGTACAAATATCACAAGAATAAACATCATCAAAACCAGACAATGATGGGAAATCAGATGCAAACAAATCACTACCAGTATCATCAACAATTTCAGAAATCAAATCTATTTGAAAAACAGAATGTTCTTCCAAGGGTTGTTGGTTTGATCCTTGAGCTTGCTGCATGGCATTCACCAAAGTGGCAAGCTGCCCAATCTGTGTTTGCAAAGTCTTTAAAGTAGAATCTACTTGTTGTTGAAACTGGAGATTATTTGCAACCATTTGTTTGACAATATCTTCTAGTGAAGGTCCAGAAGGTGCAGAGCACACAACCTCAAATTCGTTCAGATGCTCATGCGGATCCTCACCTGCAAGACCACTAAATCTTGAAAACAAGTGTATTAAACCAGATTTCAATTCAAAAGGAGTGTCAACTTCAGGATATTCAATACACATGCCATTATAATTCACATCAGGGACAACTAACTGCCTTAAAGTTCTTTGGTCAGCCATAGTAAAAAACAAACACAATGAAGGAAAACGATTAAAATAAATTTATAAAAATAAACTAACACCGAAATTAATCTAATGACGTCAATTAAGAATTTTGAGAATTTTTTCAGATTTTTGTAAAACTACCAAAACCGAAAATAAATCATAAAAAATAGAAAAATAAGGAATTTCAATTTTTTAGGGCGGCATCCATTATTTATTTCATAAATAGAGGCTTTTGATTACTGATTTTTTCCTAATGGATCGACAAAATATCGGAATAATCTGAGACAATTTGTTTAAAAACAGATTTTTTTTCCATAAACCGCAAAAAGACCTGAACACAAGGAAGTTAAGGCAAAACATGCTAAAAAAAACAACACCTATGACTATAAAGACGATTAATATAATCAAGAATCCTCGGCAACGGCGCCAATTTGATCCGCTGTCGCACGCGGATCAAAACGAGTAGTTTTTAAAAAATATAGTTTAGCGACAAATTGACTCGGATTATCGTTCTCACAAGGATTCTTGAATGAATTAACCAATGATAGTAACAATTAATGGGGTTTTGGATGGTTTAGGATTCAATTAAAAAAATAGATTAAAATAAGTGATTATTGAAATAAGCTGTAGCAACAATTTACTGATTCGGTCTTTGCCTATCATCGACTATCGTAATTCCAACCGTAGATTAACTATTCCTATTCGATTATAATATCAACTGACAAGCGTAATTGATAGTATAAGTTGTATGTTCCTATTATCCGAATTAAGCAAACGGGATTAAGTTTCATGAATTAAGCAAACATGAATTAAACGGACTCGATAACGAATTAAGCAAACGAAATCGTGACTATAGTTAGGATCACACAATCAATCGGATTAAATCAATATAGCATATGTAAATCGGATTAAGCAAACAAAATACATATATTAATATTGAAAGGAATAAAAAAACCTGAATAAGAATTACTAAAATCTCAAGGTATCGGAACCCGAATACAGCAAATTGTTTGGATCGATTAGTTCTTCATGAGAATTCTTGCCAAAGCTTTCCAGCATTTTGTGAATAGTGCTCCTCCTCTAATGTTATGCGGCTGTTAGGTATATGGAAAACAAGGAATTTGGTTTACAACCCAACTGGATCGAAAACATAACCCAAGCCCAAAACTAATGACCCAAAACTTAAATAAAACTAATGCTGCAACTTCAACGAATTTTCTGGCCCTGCTAAAGTCTGATTCAACTCTCTACTTCTGAACAAAAGTTGTAGATCTTTTTCTTAGCTTTCCATCGACTAGTAGAACGTCTCATTCCGATACTCCTAGCTCAAGATATGATTTTTCTCGCGAAAGCTGCTAATGCTGAAAATTAAATACGAAAATTAAATAAGTGCAAAAAATAAAAATAAATTATGAAAACACATTAAAACATAAAAATAATCAAAGCAAATCGAAAAAATGCTTAAGTACAAACATGGAAGAACGTGCATCAAAATGCACTGATAAGGGATATCACAGTACAAGTGATTATAAGCTTTATTGTCCATTCACTAATAAGGTTGAAGTCAATAAAGATGTTGTTGTGAAAGAGTCAGAAATATGAGATTGGAGCAAGTCTCAATCCAACTCCGATGTAGAGTTAACTTCTGAAGATATTGATTCTGATTCTGAAGATGAGTCAGAGTCTAAAAATGATTTTGAGAGTGAGTCAGAATCAGAACGCGAGATTGCTTCTGAGGAAGAATCTGATTTTGATGGTGATTCAGATATTGGTGGTAGTCCAGATTCTAGGAATAATCCATATTTTGAAGGTGCTCATGCTTCTGAAGTCGGTACTTCTGGAGTTTCAACATCTAATATTATTCCAAAATTAGAAGGTTCTGAACAAGTTCAGAGAATCCGAAACACTCCAGGAAACTTTGCAACATCTGATACTGTTCCAAAATCAGAAGGTTCTAAACAAGTTTAGAGGCCAAAAGGAATCAGAAACATTCCGAGAAGGTTTACAGAGTTTGACATGCTGCAAGATATTGAAGTAGATTCTGAAGGGGAAGTTATTCAGTGTGCCATGTTAATAGACTCTAAACTCGTGATCTGATGAATTGTAAAATTATTGTCACACATGCTGATACAAATCAGAAATTAGATTCTGATTCTGATGGTGATAATGCAGATGCGACAACGTTCAAGCAATTGGTAGGTTCTTTAAGGCATTTGTGTAATACCAGACCTGATATTTGCTATGCAGTTAGAATGATGAGTATGTTTATGAGTAAACCGAAATGGTCTCATTACCAAACCGCTGTCAGAATTCCAAGGTATATAAAGGGAACTCTGAAGTATTGACTTTTGTTCCCTTCTGGTGCTGAAACTGACTCAGAACTTCTGAGTTACTCAGATTCTGATTGGTGTGGAGACAGAGTTGACAAAAGAAATACTTCTGGATACTTGTTTAAGTTTCTGGGAAGTCCTATTTCTTGGTGTTCTAAGAAGCAACCAGTTGTTTCTTTGTCAACCTGTGAAGCAGAATATATTGCAGGTACTGTGACTGGATGTCAAGTTGTGTGGCTTCTGATTTTGGTGTAGGATCTGAAGATCAAAGTAAACAAGCCTCTGAAGTTGATGATTGATAACAAATCTACAATCAATCTTGCCAAGAACCCAGTGTTGTATGGGAGAAGCAAGCATATTAAGACTAAGTATCACTTGTTGAGAAATCAGGTTCAGAATGGAGTGCTAGAAGTTGTGCACTATAGCACCTAGAAGCATCTGACAGATGTTCTGACGAAGACGATCAAGACTGATCAATTTCTCCGTTTGAGGGATGTAATTGGTGTTGTTAGTTTTGGTTAAGCTGAATATGAATTAATGGGTGGTGTTAGAATTAATTCATTTTCAGAAACTTGTAGATAAAGTTTGTTAGAGGGTACTTTTGTATTTTCATTAAGTCTCACTTGTATTTAAGCAAGTGAGTGGTATGAACAAAAGTAACATTATTCTTTTTTGCAGTCTGTAGCAGTGTAGTGCGTGTAGCATTTGTAACCGTTTTAGAGTAGGAAAAGTTTATTATTATTCTCTCTTCTCTCTCTTATTTTCATTGTTCTCATTTCTCACATTGTGCACCAACATAAATATCATTGTCAACTTCCAAATATACTTTTTGTTTCAAGTAATTTTTTTTATTTATATTATTATTTTTATTTATAATTCATAATAAATTATTATAATATAACTTTTTAAAATTTTCAAAAAAATTAAATATATATTAAATATAAATTAATTTACAATTACACATCGCATGAGTTTTAATTTAATTTTATTATAAATACATGTTGGGGCTATTCAAGAAAATTACACAAGTCTGATCTTCTCTTCTCAGTGTGTCAAGATAAAATTGAGTTATTATAAAGAAGAAAAGAAGACAGAAAATGAACAAGGGTAGTCTTTCACTATTGTTCCTTATCTTATTGACCCAATTACATCTAAACAAAACAACTTCACTGAAGGTAAAGGGCTGTGCCTCAGAGGATTGTTCCTTCAACAATAATTTGAAATCAGAAGAATTCTCTATGAATTCTCATGCAGCAAGAGTGCTTCTGGATTTGAGTCAAACTCAAAACGGCGGACCAGGTCCTGCGGTTATATGTCCAAATGTTCAAGGCTATCGTACTTGCTTGCCCTCTCAAAATGGTGGCGGACCTAATAATAGATGTGGCACTTACAATAGAGTTTGTTAAGAAAATTCAATCTTGACTTATTTTGTTTTTATTTCAAAGTCTATTTGTAAAATTATAATAATCATGGACATGTCTCCATTTGTGTTTTATACTGTCATTTGATTGTGTTGAAATTTTAATATATATATATATATATATATATATATATATATATATATATATATATATATATATATATATATATATATATATATATATATATATATATATATATATATATATATATATATGAGTTGAAAAAGTTTGTGAAAACATAATTCAACCTCTAGGTAAAGGGAAATTGGCTTAATATATGCTTCATCATATGCTTTCACTAGTTTAAAGGAAGATCTTAGGTTTGTGTTTTTATACATACTTGATGGATATATATCATGTTTTTTTGTTAAAAAATTTAATTGTATATATCCATCTAGTATTTTTGATTGAGCTAACTCTAGATAAATTGAGAAGAAAAGATGATTTATTGTTAAATCATTGGATTTCAGACAAGCATCTCAAATGGTTTTCACAGTTCATATACTTGTTTTCTTTATAGTAAGAAATTCACTACGCCAAAAATGACTTTTAACAGCGCATCTTAGACAGCGCTTTTAAAAGAAAGCGCTGTCTAAGGTTAAAATTAAAATAAAACACGGAAAATGTTCCAAAAAAATAATGAAAGCGCTGTCTAAGGGGGGGTCTTAGACAGCGCTTTCTAAAAGCGCTGTCTAAGACCCCCCCTTAGACAGCGCTTTTAGAAAGCGCTTTTAAATATAGACCTTAGTCAGCGCTTTTGATAAAGCGCTGTCTAAAGTCTTTAAATTAAAAAAAAAATTAAAACCAAAAGCGCTGTCTAAGGGGGGGTTTAGAAAGCGCTTTTGGAAAGCGCTGTCTACGGCATACCTTAGAAAGCGTTTTCCACAAAAGCGCTGTCTAAGGTCTAATTAAAATAAAATTTCAGACTCCAAAACATAACAGCGCTTTTCGTTCTCTGTTCTTTTGTTTTCCCTCCTGCGAACGTTGAAACCCTATCAGCGAAAACCATAACAGCGAACACGAATACACTTCCATTTTTCGGTTTCAATCATTGAACGTGTTTGAAGAATCGTACGTGTCTCGACATTTGGGTGTTGACTTCGTTTTTCGTTTCTACTGTTCTTCATTTCTTGCGGTATGTTCTTCAATATTTCTTCATTTCTTCGTTTCTACTGTATAATCTTGTTGAGAATGTTGAGAATGTTTATAATCTTGTTGAGAATGTTTATAATCTTGCGGTAGTTTACTAATGTTGAGAATGTGCATAATCTTGTTGATTGAGTTTAGTGTATTATTCTTGTTGAAGTTGTTTTGATTCATAAAAACTGAGTTTAGAAGTTGACAATAGAAAAATGTTGATGTTTGTAAGGAAAACAATAAGGTACATTGTTGTTGTTATGTTTGATTAGAAAACTGAGTTTGTAAAAACTGAGTTCATAAGGTACATTGTTGTTGTTATGTTTGATAAGTAATAATGTTGATAATAGAAAAATGTTGATAATAGAATAATGTTGATAAGAGAAAAGTAATGGAAGAAAAAGTTTGATTCTTGTAATAGAAAAAATGAAAGTGATGAGGTAATTAAAGTTGTTATGTTTGATAAGTAATAATGTTGTAATAGAAAATTAAAGTTAGTTATAGAAAATTAACGTGTTATAGGTATAGTTATAGGTATATTGTAATAGAAAAAGTTTGATTCTTGTAATATAAAAAATGAAAGTGATGAGGTAATTAAAGTTGGTATATTGGCGTATCGGATACGTTATTGAAGTTTATATTAACATTGGTTATGTATAGGTTTTTGAAGTTTAAAATGAATTGAACTTTATAATTGTTAGGATATTCAAAGATACTACCTTAGTTATGTATTTTCGTCTGGATTAATTGTTTACTTTAATAAGTAGGAAAACCATGGATAAAACATGGATCTGTGCCGATCGAATGACCAAAGAGTACGAGAGTGGGGTTGCGGAATTCGTTAAGTATGCTGTTCAACACGCTGAAAACCCCAGACGAATGCATTGTCCTTGCTTGCGTTGTTGTTATATTGGTAAGGTTGACGCACATGGATTGAAATCGCATTTGCTGAGGCATGGAATTGATCAAAGTTATCAGTGTTGGATATTTCATGGTGAGAAAATTAACGAGAATGTTGAATCGAGTGGAAAAAGTAATACGACCTATGCTTCATACGACAAAGACACGGAAACATACGATTGTGATCGAGTTGAAGAGATTGTAGAAGCACTGGAAGAAGATCTTCATGATTGTCCTGAAATGTTTGAGAGGATGGTAAGCGATGCAGAGAAACCGTTGTACAAAGGTTGCACTAAATTCTCAAGACTTTCTGCGGTATTAAAGTTGTACAACTTAAAGGCGGGCAATGGATGGTCGGATAAAAGTTTCACAGAGTTGTTGGCCCTTATGAGAGAAATGCTACCGGATGATAATGTTCTTCCTAATCGAACCTATGAGGCAAAAAAAATGTTGTGCTCTATTGGCATGAGCTATGATAAGATACATGCTTGTCCTAACGATTGCATTTTGTTTCGTAACGAATATGCAATGTTAACTGAGTGCCCTAAATGCGGTTTGTCTCGATATAAGAAAAGATTATCTCCCGCAAAAGTCTTATGGTATTTTCCGATAATTCCGAGATTTAGGCGCATGTTTCGTAGTGAAACCGATGCAAGACATCTTACTTGGCATGCAGATGAAAGAATTATTGATGGAAAGTATCGGCATCCGGCTGATTCACCACAGTGGTCGAAGATTGATAATGATTATCCTGAGTTTGGATCAGAAGCAAGAAACCTTCGATTGGCATTATCTACTGATGGAATGAACCCACATGGTCTTCAAAGTATCTCACATACCACATGGCCTGTGATTCTTATGATTTATAACCTACCTCCGTGGCTATGTATGAAGCGTAAGTACATGATGTTATCTATGTTAATCTCTGGGCCTAAACAACCAGGGAATGACATAGACGTATACTTGACACCTCTGATCGAAGATTTAAAGATTTTGTGGGAGAACGGTGTGGAGGTTTATGATGGATATAGGAAAGAAAGTTTCAATTTGAGGGCGATGTTGTTTGGCACAATTAATGATTTTCCAGCATACGGGAATCTATCTGGGTATAGCATTAAAGGTCAACGTGCGTGTCCTGTTTGTGAAGACGGAACCGATACGATTCGATTGGAACTTTGCCAGAAGAATGTGTTTCTCGGTCATCGTAGATTCTTACATTCTAAACATCACTACCGTGGGTGGAGAAAAGCATTCAATGGAGACACCGAACATCATAGAGCTCCACCCGCATTGTCAGGTGAACAAGTTTTTGAAAAGGTGAAAGATGTGCGTACTGAGTTTGGCAAGCCTTTTGCACATAAGATTGTGAAAGGTGGGTGGAAGAAAAGGTCGATATTTTTTGAATTGCCATATTGGAAGTCTTTGTACGTGAGACATTTTCTCGATGTTATGCATATTGAAAAAAACGTATTTGAAAGTGTTATCGGTACATTACTCAATATAAAAGGCAAGTCTAAGGATGGCCTTAAAGCAAGGGAGGACATGTTAAAAATGGGAATGAGAACTGAATTAGCACCCGTGAAGAAAGGAAGACGAACATATCTACCACCTGCTGATTTTACTTTATCTAGAAAGGAGAAATTTTTTTGTGTAAGTCTCTGAGTGAAGTTAAGGTTCCAGAAGGATACTCATCTGATATCAGAAGACTTGTTTCTATGAAAGACCTCAAGTTGAAGAATTTGAAGACACATGATTGCCATGTTATAATGGAACATTTTCTACCGATAGGTATACGTTCTATTTTGCCAGAAAAAGTAAGAAGTGCCATAACTAAATTGTGTTTTTTCTTTAGGTCAATTTGTAGTAAGGTGATCGATCCCGAGATCTTACCAACACTACAAAAAGAGATTGTAATTACCTTGTGTGAGCTTGAAATGTATTTTCCTCCGTCTTTTTTTGACATAATGGTTCATTTAGTTGTTCATCTTGTGAAAGAGACACAGTTGTGTGGACCAGCTTATATGAGATGGATGTACCCTGCTGAACGGTATATGACAATATTAAAAGGGTACGTGAAATCCCGAAGTCGACCAGAGGGTTGTATTGTTGAACGATACATTGTTGAAGAAGCTGTTGAGTTTTGTACTGAATATTTGTCTAACGTTCAATCGATTGGACTCCCCAGAGCTCAGATTTTCGACAAAATGGAAGGTAAAAAATTAATTGGGAATAAAATTGTGACAATATCAAGGGATGAACGGGATCAAGTTCATTTGTATGTTCTGCACAATAATAATGAGGTTGAGCCATATGTTGAAATGCACAAGGATGTACTCCGAAGGTTAAATCCGAACAGAAATGAAAATTGGATAGTTATAGAGCACAATCAAAGTTTCATACAATGGTTGAAGGATCATATTTATTTGAAGCGCTCTTCAGATCCTTCTTCGGTAACAGAAAGGTTGAGATGTTTGGCATATGGTCCAAGTTTGCATGTGTTTTCTCATAGCGCATATTCAATTAATGGATACACATTTTATACCAAAGAACAAGATGATAAGAGTACTATGCAAAATAGTGGTGTCACCGTGCTAGCTGAAGCAATGCATATATCAAGTATGAAGGACTTAAACCCCAAATATGCAAATTTGTCATATTTTGGAGTTATTGAGCACATTTGGGTGTTTGATTACGAGAAGTTTCAGATTCCCATCTTTGGTTGCAAGTGGGTGAATAGTAGTGGCATACGAATGGATAAGTCTGGATTTTTGCAAGTTGATCTTACTAGGGTGGGGTACAAAGATGAACCTTTTATTCTAGCATCTCAAGCTAAACAAGTGTTCTATGTGAATGACCCGAAGAGTACAAAATGGTCTATAGTGCTTTTCTCTAACAAAGTGACTGATGATAGCGGTGTCGATCAATGTGATATTGATGTTGAGAATGAGTCATGCATTAGACGGAATGAGTTGAATAGAAATGGTGAAGTTGAGGATCTTATACCGGATGAGTCATATATAAGAAACGATCATAATGAGGGAATTTGGATCAATTCATCCGTACGCATTGCTAAGAAACAAGTGATTAATATTCCAACAAAGAAAGAAAGAGATGTTAGTGACTTAGGTAAATTATCCATGGTTTCTTTATTTTTTTTTCAATTGTTTTGATTATAAGTTATATGTGATAATGCATGATTTCATTATATTTTTGTTTTCAATTGTTTTGATTATAAGTTATATCTGATAATGCATGATTTCTTTATTTTTTTGTTTTCAATTGCTTTGATTATAAGTTATATCTGATAATGCATGATTTCGTTATATTTTTGTTTTCAATTGCTTTGATTATAAGTTATATATGATAATGCATGATTTCTTTATTTTTTTGTTTTCAATTGCTTTGATTATAAGTTATATTTGATATTTGATGGTTTCCTTGGTTTATTACAGGTTAGACATGGCTGATGACCAACATGAGGAAGTTAGTAAAAAAGTATCCGCGGAAGAAGAAATTCGAAGAGGCATCACAGTAATGAGAAGGGTGGTCCAAGGAAGATCTCGAGGCATCATACTAGATGTCTATTGGAACAACCAGGGACAGCTTATAGAACCTAATGGGCATACCTTAACTAGTTTTATCGGTGCACTAGTAAGGAATGAAATTCCCATTACATGTGATGATTGGAGAAACAAAGAGCTGAATGAGTCCAAAGAAAAAATTTGGAGTGAGATAAAGGTACAATCATTTGGCCCTTAATTATACGGTATCAATTATGTTTTTTCAATTACCGATACTAACTATCAATCTGTATGTTTTTCTTAGCGATGTTTTAACATCGAAGAAGAAAGAAGAGGTTTTTGTATGAAATTGGCCGGAAAGCTTCTAAGAGGGTTTCAGACATTTTTATCATCCAAGTTCCTTAAGGATGCGGATGGTAATTTTGTGGATGCGGAGCTTCCTAAAAAATATGAAAGTTTGATATCGGCTGAAGAATGGGAAGCTTTCAAATCCAAAAGACAAGACCCAGTTTTTCAAAGAATAAGTGCTACAAATCGGGAAAGAGCATCAAGTCCCGCATATCCGTACCGAAAAGGACGTGTCGGATATGGACGCTTAGAACAATCCATGGTAAGTATTTATAAATTGCGATAACAAATTTGTTCATCATATATTAGTTTTATCTGATCAAATTGTATGACTTAATGTGTAGCTGCAGAAGGAGGAAAGTTCAGAAACATCTCTTCCTGCACATGTTTTGTGGAAGGAAGCCCGTGTGGGCAAATCTGGAGTTCCTCAAGAAGAAGTTTTACACGTATACCAGAAATGTGTAAGTATAACATTTTTTCAGGAGGAGTATACGGTATTCATCTGATTTTTCAGGAGGAGCTATCTCAGTCTTTATCTCCCGATGATACTAAGGGCATACTTAGTCGGGCATTAGATGTCCCTGAGTATTATGGTCGGGTGAGGGGTAAGGGATTTGGAGTCACTCCGACCTCCCTGAGTATTAAAAAAGGAAAGGCTCCTAGTAATCGGGAGCTTCATGCAAGATTGGAAGCCATGCAAGCTGAGCTTGATGCATTGAGGAGAGAAAGAGAGGCTAGCGCCTCAACAGTATATAGAGATGCTTCGGACAAAGACAGTATCAACTGTACCTTTCAGCCGAACATTCCAGAGGTAATTACATATAATTGTCTTAAATTGAACTATTTACTTAAATTATGTATTTGACATATATACACATTAACGATTTCTTGTTATTATTGGTTTTAGGGCATTTCCCATTGTCAGCTGTATTTTTCGTCACCATACTATCGGATGGTTGGCAAGGGAAAAGTGCATAACGTTAGCGGAGTATTACTCCACACTAGAGAGCTCCCTGCTGGATGTTTGAAGGTATCAGTTGATATTGCAGTTGAGCCGAATGCAGCATTACCATATCCTAGCGATGATTCGGATGCAACAACGGTGCACGAAGCAGTAGGTTCGTTTGTTGCATGGCCGACAAACCTCATATGCGTAGGATATGAGGTATGCTTAAAACTTATGTTAACTTTAATGTGTATATTCAAAGTTTAAAATTTATGCTTAAAATTTTACTTACATATTTTCCTTGGTTATGTTAAATAGACTCCCACAAAATCCAAATCAAAAGATAATGCGATTCCACGGCATATTTTCCTTGATCTAACTATTTATATGACATGTAGCTTCAAGAAAATGAGGTTAGCAATGCCTCCGCACAACAAAAAAAGGAGGTTAGCAACGCCTCCGCACGGGTAAAAAGTTCTGGTGCTAAGAAGACCGTAGCTAGGAAAAAACCTACCACCAAGTATAGGTCGTGCCTCAGGACATTTCTAGAGATGACCGATATACCGACCGGAGGTGTTCGGACTGTACATATGGAGGTAGGGATTTTCGGCTTTGATTACGACCAAATGATTGGTAATGAAGACTTCATGCAAGTTTTTAGTCATGAAGAAATCGGCGTCACCGTTGTCAATACATATATTAGGTAAATCCGGTCTACTTTGTTTTATTAATTAAACAACTTATGTTAATGATGTTTACTTTATGTTAATCCGGTTTACTTTATGTTTCAAAAGAGGTGTTAATGATGTTTTTATATTAGGTTTTTGTATGACAAATTGATGCGCCCCAATGGTTTGGACGTGTCATTCGGATTCTTAGCACCCGCGACCGTCAACTTAGGTTTAATCTTAAGTAGACCGGATACCGTGACGGAGTACGTTCTTCGGATCCTCATGGACAATAAAGATGCGGAGAAGTTGTTTTTTATACCGTTTAATACCGGGTTAGCATTTCATTCTAAATTCATCTATTATAATTATTTTCCAAGTTACCATCTAACATTTGCCTAATCATTACAGTGGACATTGGTTGTTGCTCGCAATCAATCCTATCCGAGAAATTGTGTATTATCTTGACTCGTTAGGAAATGATTGGACAACATACCGGGATATGAAGGTCCTAATTGACACGTAAGTGAGAATGTTCAAAATTTTTCTTAGTTTATGTGAATTGTTCTAATTGCTTCATTTTTATTTTATTAGCGTCCTACAAGCTTTTCGGGCCCAACGAGATATCCAAACCTCAAGGAGGGGCGCCAACTCCATTACATGGATTAAAGTGGCGGTATATTTTTAATTACCACATTTTTTATTATATTAGTGATGACACTTGATAAAACTTAGGATTTATAATCCATATCTTTTTTTCATATGTAGTGTCCTCAACAACGTAATCAAATAGATTGCGGGTATTTCATGTTGAGGTTTATGCGAGATACTCTTGCTTTGGGCCGATTAAAGATTCCCACCGATGTATGTATTTCTAACTTATGAGTTATTTTTATATTTACACATATCTCATATAATTAAATAGTTGGAATTAATTCAAAATATGTTATATTATTATGTAGTACTTTGAGGAATTCAAGTGTGCATTTTATACAAAGGATCAAGTGGACGAAATCAAAGAGGAGTGGTGTCAATTCATGATAGAGCTCAATGTTTGTTCATAAATTTGTGTAATTAATGTGTACATTTGTAGTATATGTAATGACTTGTAAATGTGTACATAAATTTGTATATATTTTGATACATTTAAGGCAAAATTGGTTTGAATTGGTATATATATATATATATTTGTTAGCCAAAAATTGGTAGAAAAAAGGCCAAAATGGCATATATAAAATGTGATAATTGTCTGTCAAAATCTGGTTGAAAACAGGTAGAAATTCTGGTTTATAAACCTGGAAAAAATGTGGTTTAAAACAAAAGCTTCAAAAATTTTCGTATACCTTAGACAGCGCTTTTGTAAAAAGCGCTGTCTAAGGGGGGGGGGGGGGATTAGAAAGCGCTTTAGGCAAAAGCGCTGTCTAAGGGGGGGGGGGGGGCTTAGACAGCGCTTTTTGAAAAGCGTTGTCTAAGGTATACCTAAAAAAATTAAAATAGGAGGGTCTTAGAAAGCGCTTTTGGCCAAAGCGCTGTCTAAGGGGGTGGGGCTTAGACAGCACTTTTCAAAAGCGCTGTCTAAGGTATACCTAAAAAATTTAAAATAAGAGGGTCTTATAAAGCGCTTTTGGCCAAAGCGCTGTCTAAGGGGGGGGGGGGGCTTAGACAGCGCTTTTAAGATTTAAAAAAGCGCTGTCTAAACCTTTAGCAGCGGAGGTTTAGACAGCGCTTTAAAGCGCTGTCTAAGGCTAAAAAAAGCGCTGTTTAAAAATTGATAAAAAAATTCGAAACTTAATAAAATAAATTTGGATTTCATATCATTAACTTAAAAGGTAGAAAACATAACATGTATATCTATCCATTTGATTGCACATGTTTTATTTTAAATGCTAAATGTTATTTTAACAAGTAAGAAATCAAAAGCATAAAAGCGTATTTTTGTTAATATGCTTTTAAATATTAGAGAGTATACAAAGTATATAATAATGATAATTTACTAGCAAGTGTAATAACGTTGTAATTGAAGTAATAAAATAAATTTGTCAAGTACATTGTGCGATGTAAGTCAAAACAATAAATGAGGTTTTTTTTAAAGATTATTTGGTCGAAAACACAAAATAGAGTTTTTATAAATTTGAGGATAAAGGTGGAAGGTCTTATTATAAGAGTCCATTATTTTTACTTGATTGATGAAACACGCGTTAACAAACGCACAATGATTACAAAGTTACATGGCAGACTAACTCTACCACTACACCTAATCCTTTGGCGTGTAGCTCACTAGTTTAAGCGTCAATTTCCCGATACCGCTGACCAATTGTACCATCAGACTAGGTAACAAAACGCGATAGTCCCTAAGTCATAATTCCTAATTATCATATTCATAGTCAATTAGCGAATTAATCAGTTATAGTAGTTTAGATCAATAGCCCTAGGGTCAATAGTCATTACTTATCAAAATTAAATCGAATGGCGTAATAAACAATAGGCAATGAGTACAATCTATAACTTAATAATAACATAGAGTCAAGACAATTACATTAATGTCATTCAATCATATGTCTCAATCAAATATAAATAGATTCATTATCAAATAATACATAACCTAAGAGAAATCTAGTTACTCATGTTGAAATTAATCAATACCATAAGCGTATACTTGAAGATCGAGAAGAATCACCGAATAAAAAGCTCTTCAAAAGCCTCCACAAGCCCCAAAATCGCCAAAGTACGCCAGTTTTCTCTGTATAAAATCAAACACCTCTTTCTCCTCCTTTTTTTCTTTCGAAGCCCTCAAAAGTGTGTCAGAAAAGGTATCTTAACGTGAACGCGTTGAAGAGTAACGCGGGCGCGTTGCGTAATGGAAAAAATGCGGGCGCACAATGAGGTGGTGCGGGCGCCTTGATTCCAATGGCTTTAGCGTATTTTTGCTCTTATTTTCACCAATTTTTACACTAAGTCCTTTTCTTCACCCTTTGTAACTTTTCCATGCTTTTTCCACATTTTTGCTTTTATCTTACTCATTTTTTGTCTGATTTGTCCGATTTTCGCTGATCGAGACATTTGTTCCTTGCTTTGATCAAATCAACTCAGATCAATTTCTCCAGCACAAGTACTCAACATATCTTTCTACTCACCATTATGTACTCAATTGCAAGGGTGTTCACTTAACCAACATACAAGAGTAAGAATTAATGAATTTATAAGTTATCTGCAAAATCAATCATATCAAATTTAAACACACACATTTGAGGACTTTTAAGGTTGCAACGTGACTGATGTCAGGGTAGAATAATTTTGTAATAACAATCTTAAACCTTGAAGTTAGGTACCTCGTTGTCCTTTTGTTATCTTCTTCCTTTCATATCACTCTTTCTTTAATATTGGATACTAGATGTTTTTCTTATTTTTGTTCATACTCTTTTTTTTTTTTTTTTTTTTGAAAAGGTCATGTTTTTTACATCTTATTTTTCTCTTTCTTTTTCTTTTTATTTAACCAATTTTTATAGCACCCCTAACCCCAAAATTAAATGTTTATAACTTTCAAGAGTAACCCCCCAAACTTAGTGATTAGCATATACTGGAAATAAAATCTATCTACCTAATTCCAAAGAGGGTGGAAAGATTTTATCTTTCAAGTCAAAGGCTCACAATTGTCTAAGTCACTTAAGGAAAGCTTAAGACTCAATTCGGTTAACAAGGGATATCAATTATCATGCAATGGTGGTTTACAAGGTCGCAGATATTACATTTTGTATGATTTATGGAATTAATTCGCCCCCTCGCGTTAGAATTTGCGCATTCACGTTACAATTCGTGACCTTGCGTTAGAACTCGCGACCTCGCATTAGAATTCGTGACCTTGCGTTATATTTCGCGCGTTAACTTTCGTGACATTAGAATTTGCGCCCCGTGTTAGAATTCACGTCCTCGCGTTACAGTTCTTGACCTTGTATTAGAACTCGCGACCTCAAGTTAGAATTTGCGACCTCGCATTACAATTCGTACGTTAACTTTTATGACGTTAAATTCACGCCCCGTATTAGAATTTGAGGCCTCGCGTTACAATTTGCGACCTTGCGTTAGAACTCGTGACCTTGCGTTACAATTAGCACGTGCCCACTCAATTTGCGCACTTGCGTTATGCTTTCGTGCACGTTAACCGTTCCATAATTAAATCAAAACCTTTTCACATTACAAACTCAAACCATTTTACACAGTTTAAATTTCAAAGAATCTTTTTCGCAATAAATCTCATAAAACATGATTAATTGGGTGTATGCCTCTTTTATCCCCGAGTACTTGGATATGAGCCGTATAGGTCGACCATTCGAGTGTTCGTCATCTTTAAGGAATCTTGACCAGATTTGAACAAAACCTCTTTTATAATAAAAAACTTGAGGGATCTTTATTTCACAAACAAATCGGATGAAAATGACTAATTGGGTGTATGCCTCTTTCTTCCCCAAATATTTGGATACAAGCCGTATAGATTGACCAATTGAATACTCGTCTTCTATTCAAAATACAAAAAATAACCGAATTTAACTCACTCTTCGATGGATGAAAAAGGACTAATTGGGTGTATGCCTCTTTTTTACTTGAGTATTTGGATATAAGCCGTATAGCTTGACTATTCGGATACTTGTATTCCGTTAAGGGATCATGACTATATCCGTCTCACAAATTTCATAAAAAATAGGATGAAAAAGGATTAATTGGGCGTATGCCTCTTTCCTCTCCAACTCTTTGGATACAAGTTGTATAGCTTGATCATTCGAGCATTCTTCTTCCACCTAAAAAACAAATCCAACCTATCAAACTATCTTTTCTCGCCCCCATGCGATGTCAAAATCTTTTCATAAACGAACAATGTTTTATTCGTTCTACCGCATAACAAACAAACACATAAGTCTCTTATGCGTGAGCGTACAAGCAACGTTTAACCGCTAGGATGCGACCAAACAGGGACCATTCTACCGCGATATAAATAAACACTTAAGTCTCCCATGCATGAGCATACAAACAATGTTTAACTGCTAGAATATGACCTAAACATTATTCATTAAAATCAACCAACACATATGTGATATCTACCAAGAACTACGTAGCTTTGAGTTCCCAATCGCACATAAGAATATGTAGGAGTGAGATTCAACGTCTCGTCAAACACTATGATAAAAAAATCCAAAAATACCTTTGCCTTTCCAAGAACTACGTAGCTTTGAATTCCGCATCGCACTTGAGAATATGTAGGAGTAAGACTTGCAATCTTGTCAAACACCCTAATAAAAAAACTTATTTTTTAGACCTTTTTCTTTTTCCTTTCAATATTTTAATAATTAGAAGAAACAAATAAACGAAATCTAACATTCTATTCGCAAAACTAACTAAATGATTCATGTTGAGTACAATAGATGTGAGAGATGCTTATACATTCTCCTCGTATAATCGACTCCCAACCCCGAATTTAGTTGCGACGATCATTTTCTTTTTCTTTAAAGGTTTTATCGATATTTTTTCTTTTCTTTTGGAATAAATAAATTCCAGTGACGACTCTGTTATTATTTTGAGCATGCGAATGCCTGTGGCATTTTTTGCACCGCAATAGATATGACAAATCTTCTCGAATATGCTTAATGGTGGGTATATCACAAAAACTTTGAAGATCAAGTTAATGAGAAATGAAAGCGTGAGGTGTACCCAAGTCTGGACTGTTCCTTAAATTTTATAGTTAGATTCAAAGATTAAAGGCCCTAGAATCTTCTTTAAAGACAATTGTCTCAAAAGACATATATCTAAAGATTTTGTAAGTGTTTGTCATCTGACGATCTTTCCCGGATCAATCAATTTTGATCGAATGTATCTCTAGAACGTCTTTATCTCTTGACACACTTTACCTCTTGAAACTTAAATGATATTGTTTCTAGCAGATTAAATCTATATCTAATTTTTAATAGTATTCTTAACACTAGTTACATGTGACTTATTAGATACTTCGATAAGCCAAAGATAAAAAGTTGAATGAATACATTTGTTAACACTTTGACATAATGGTTAGGGTTGACCATGATTACTACTTTTGGTGAACATGCCATTGATTTTATCATATTTAACACATTTGAGATGATGTATCGATTAACATTCATTTAATTTAATTTAATGAGAAATAAAATTATTAATTTTTTTAAATAGTCTAATAATTACAATTTATCTTTTAAATGTGAACAAGTAGAGTGATATGAATATGTACTCCCACCCTTTTCCTGCATCTTATCTTATTGTTGGAGCTTATATAAAAATAAATGTTAATCCATTTGTTCCAAAATAAGTATTCTTTTAGTTAAAAAATATTTGTCTCAAATTAAATTTTTTTAATGTAATATTAATTAATTTTTATCAAGTTTATTCTTTATTAAAAATTGTTTACACTACTTTTAAATTATAGTAATTAAAAGTAATATTACAAAATATTCACATTTATTTATTTAATTATTATTTTTATTAATTTGTTGCGTAACCATCTTAAAAGACTTTATTCTGAGACGGGTAGTATAGATTTTGCTACACATGCACTCTTTTCGTTTTGCTTTTCTTTTTTACACACAAATATTAGCATCGATGACTATTGATCTTAAATATTTTGAAATATTAGTCCATCTAATTAAACTCGGAAAATGTTTTAAATAAACATTTCAATATTTTAGAATCTAATTGAAAAATATTTATTATTCAATTATTTAACATTCGGTCATCGTTTCTATATTTAATTAGCTTTAAATTAATTTAATTTTAAATTAATTATATTTAGAATATCTATGCTAACCATCCATCAGAATATCAAACAATTTTCAATAAATTTAACCCAAAACAATATACACTTAAGACCACAAAAACCAAATGCAAAAAATAGAAAATCCAAAACCTCCCTAAAAGTAAAAGGAAGGATCCCTTGAAAATTCCACATTAACAAATCTATTGGTTGTCAAGAATACAACCTTATCCCTTTTATCATAGAAACTCATAATCAAAGTCCCTACCAATACAAATTGAGTATACAACAACCATACATAATAATAAAGAAACAACAAATATAATATCCCACTAACTAACCCATTTTATTTTCATCATATTATTTTCACAATATATAAATAAAATTATGAGGTTAAGACTTTTCCCAAGGCTAATCATAACATATAAGACAAGTTAATGCATATGCTTTCCTAACAATTATTTTACAAAAATAAAACTATAATGTAGACAGCTTAACATACACTTTTAATTTATTCTTTCATACTAGTATAGTATATTATATACATTTTTATATTATTTTTTCAATTGAACTACCTAAATTCATTTACTTGGTCGCACAAGAATTTCATATTAATTCATACAAAATTGAGTTAAATCTCTAAGAGAAAATATGTCGTCCTTTTTTATTGTTTCAAAGGACTTAAATGTTTAATCTTTACATCAGTTTTATTTATTTATTTATTTGTATTTCTAAAAATAATTTAAGTGATTTTATTACAAAATGGAAATACCTTATTCAGTACAATTATCATACTCACTATAATCATACGCTCCTACACCTAGCCATCTTCGGTCATGGTTAAAATGAGAGCTTCATCCCCAATACCAAAAAGTACCAGTGATAGTGGTGATGTTGACATCCTGGCGGAGATGTGTGCGGCCATTGATGAATTATTCCGCCAGAATCAGACATTGGAAGACAATGTCCACAACATTAGACAACTCGAATATGAGTTCAGTCCTCCTAAAGGAGATGGAAGTGGTGGATCCCTAGCCACTCTCAGACGAGAAATGTGATGTGTTTAACCCTGAAGGATTCAAACCTCTCTCTTTGGTCAGGTTTGTTAGGTGCAATGATCCTTATGAACACGTCCCTTCATCAACACACAGATGACCATCATTGGATCGCCTGACTCCCTGAAGTGCAAGCTGATATCTGGAACCTTCAGAGATGTCTCCGTACGATGGTCTATGGGTTTACCTCTGTAAGAACAAAAATTGTTCTACAACAGATTCCATGATTTTGATGATAACAAAGGATGAAACCAAAAATGGCACCCTAACGAAAAGTTTCTAAGTGTGCAGGGTTCTAAGGAAAGAAGGAAGAGATCTGATGACGTCATCAGATACAGAATCATATCAGATACAAATTATCAGAAGACCAGAAGTAGAAACACGTTCAAGAAAGTCTAACTCTGAGCAAAACAGCAAAATATCAGAAGCATCTGAACAAGAAGTACGCTCTAGAAGTTCTGACTCTGAACAACGGTATGTCAAACTCCAGAAGCTCTCAACGCTATCTGAAGAAACCATCAGAACTCAAAAGAGATCAACATCAGAAGTTAGATAGCAAGATTCCAAGATTCCCAGAAACATGAAGACTCTGATCATGGATTTCCTAATAAAGAAAGAGTAACGTTAACTTCAAATAAAGGCTTGGAAATGGATTTCCTAATACAGAAAGAGACGTTAACTCCAAATTCAAATGAAAAGGAACTATATTTGGAAAGAAGTCATTCGAGGAGAAAAAGTAGTGTTGGCAAGAAGCTATATAAGTTATGGCATTAATTCAAATTATTGGCCATCAATTTCAACGACTACTTCACTCCTATATAAAGGACTGCAATCAACATTGAAAAAATACAGAGAGAACATACTGAAACATCAACACACATAAAAACGTTTTATTCTCTCAATCTTCACGAAGCTTTTGCTTAGAACGTGAAACACTTTTTGTTCTTACTGTTGTAATATTTGCTTATCTTAGAAGCACTCTAGATTACATAAGTCTTTATCTTTGTTGTATTTCCTCAAGTGACTCTGTGCAGTCTGTATACTTGAGAGGACTAAGAAATCTTTCTCTTAGACGTTGTTTGTAATCAATCTTTCAAGATTAGTGGATTAAGTCCTTGTTGAAGGCGAAATCACCTTGGCCGGGTGGACTGGAGTAACTTTGTGTTATAAGCGAACCAGTATAAATTCCTTGTGTGGTTTTTATTTTAAAAAGTGCTTATTTTCCAAAACAATTCAAACCCCCCCTTTCTTGTTTTTTCTCACCTTCAATTGGTATCAGAGCTCCGACTCTGTTATTGATTTTCTAATCAAACACTTAACAGTGTAGAGAGATCCAGAACGAGAAAAACTATGGCCCACACAAATGAAAAAGATAGTTACAATGCTAAGCCTCTTGTCTTTGATGGAGAGAAATTCGATTACTGGAAAGATAGAATTGAAAGTTTCTTTCTAGGCTATGATGCTGATCTCTGGGACATTATCACAGATGGATACAAACCTCCTGTCACAGAGGATGGAGTTGAAGTTCCCAGAAGTAAGATGTCAGATGATCAGAAGCGAGTTTTCAAAAATCATCACAAGGCCAGAACCATACTCCTCAATGCTATATCTTACAACGAGTATGAAAAGATCACCAACAGAGAAACAACCAAAGACATACTTGACTCTCTGAGGATGACTCATGAAGGAAACTCTCAGGTCAAAGAGACAAAGGCTCCGGCGCTTATCCAGAAATATGAAGCCTTCAAAATGGAGGATGACGAAGCCATAAAGGTAATGTTCTCTAGATTCCAAACTCTTGTTGCAAGTCTCAAAGTTCTAGACAAAGGGTACACAACTGCAGACCACGTCAAAAAGATAGTCAGAAGCTTGCCAAAGAAGTGGAGACCCATGGTCACTGCTCTGAAGCTGTCTAAGGATCTGAACAATATCAGTCTTGAAGAGCTGGTCAGTTCTCTCAGAAGCCATGAGATAGAACTAGAGGAAGATGAACCTCAGAAGAAGAACAAGTCTGTAGCATTAAAGTCCAGATCTGAAAGACGCAAATCTGACAGAACCAAAGCCTTCCAGGAAGAAACTGAAGATGCTGATGACTCTGAACCAGAAGATTCTGATGATGAAGAAGAATTGTCCCTCCTGACCAGAAGAGTTAAACAACTCTGGAAAAAGAGGAACAACAACTTCAGAAGACCAAGACCCAGAGGGGATCGATCAGAATCAACCTCAAAAGGTAAAACTAACAAAGATATTACTTGTTATGAATGTAAAGAAACAGGTCACTACAGGAATGAATGCCCCAAGCTAAAGAAAGACAATTCTAGAAAAGAAAGTTTCAAGAAAAATACCTTCAGGACAAAGAAAGGATTAATGGCTACCTGGGATGATAGTGAATCTGGCTCATCAGAATCTGACTCTGATGAACAGGCAAATGTGGCATTTATGGCTACCACATCCAGAAGCAGCTCAGATGAAGAATCTGAAGAGGTATTTTCTGAACTCTCTCGATCTGATCTAGAATCATGCTTGTCAGAAACTCTTAGCTCATATCAGAAATTAAAACAAAATTTTAAAAATATAAAAGGCTGTCTTGAAGCAAAATTTGAAGAATGTGGCAAACTTGAGATGACAATTCTAAAACGAGAGGATGAAATCAGATCCTTAACATTACAAAGAGATGCAGCGAATAAAAAACGTTTAGAACTGGAAGAAGTGTTATCTCAAACTCCACAGACTTCAAATGCAATAATTTATAAATACGAAGAAGCCTTTCAAGAATTTCTGAAAAATGGGATAGGAAGGAGTGTCATGGCATCCATGATTTATGGAGTTAGTCAGAACAATAAAAAGGGAATTGGGTATGATTCTAAGGAAGATAAAATTTCTACTGGTGACCAACTTAAATCTCCGTTTTCATATCACTATACGCACACACAAGAACAAAAATTTGAAAATGCTAGAAAACCCAAAGTTATAAGAAACTCTGGGAAAACTAATCAAAAAGGACCCAAGAGATTCTGGGTACCAAAAGATAAGATTGTTTATGTTGCAGATATCCTATGCAGCAAAGTTCAGACACCAGTTATGGTACCTGGACTCTGGATGCTCGCGACACATGACGGGAAGAAAGTCTATGTTCCAAAGCCTGGAACTTAAAGATGCTGGATTCGTAGGCTTCGGAGGAGATCAGAAAGGAAGGATCAGAGGCTCCGGAACTATTGGTAATGGCACTCTTCCCTCTATATCTGATGTTCTTTACGTAGAAGGATTAATGCATAACTTGTTATCCATAAGTCAATTAAGTGATAACGGTTATGACGTGATCTTTAATCAAAAAACATGTAAAGCCATAAATCAAAACAATGGTTCAGTCCTATTCACAGGCAAGAGGAAAAACAACATTTATAAAATCAATCTTTCTGATTTAAAAGAACAAAATGTTAAATGTCTGATGACTGTTCACGAAGAGCAATGGGTGTGGCATAGACGCTTGGGCCACATTAGCATGAGGAAACTTTCTCAGCTAAATAAACTCGAGTTAGTCAGAGGCCTACCTAAACTAAAGTTTTCTTCAGATGCTCTATGTGAGGCATGTCAGAAAGGAAAATTTTCAAAAACGTCTTTCAAAAAGAAAAATGTTGTTTCTACCTCTAAGCCTCTGGAACTTCTCCACATTGACTTATTTGGTCCTGTGAAAACAGCATCAGTCAATGGAAAGAAGTATGGACTAGTCATTGTTGATGATTACAGTCGCTGGACATGGGTGAAATTCCTAAAGCACAAGAGTGAGTCTCACTCTGTATTCACTAGTTTCTGCTCCAAAGTGCAAAAAGAATTTGACTCTAAAATTATTAGAGTCAGAAGTGATCATGGTGGGGAATTTGAAAACAAAGATTTTGAGGAATTATTTGACTCTAATGGAATATCCCATGATTTCTCCTGCCCTAGAACTCCACAACAAAATGGAGTTGTAGAGAGGAAGAATAGGACACTCCAAGAGATGGCCAGAACCATGATCAATGAAACTAATGTGGCAAAGCACTTTTGGGTAGAAGCTGTAAATACAGCGTGTTACATTCAGAATAGAATCTCTATAAGACCTATTCTGGAAAAGACTCCCTATGAACTGTGTAAAGGAAGAAAACCAAACATTTCATATTTTCATCCTTTTGGATGTTTTTGCTTTATCTTAAACACTAAAGAACATCTGAACAAGTTCGATTCCAAAGCACAGAAAGGTATTATGTTAGGATACTCAGAACGCTCTAAAGGCTACAGAGTATACAACACAGAAACCAAAATTGTGGAAGAATCAATTCATGTCAGATTTGATGATAAGCTTGACCCTGAAAAGTCAAAGCTAGTTCAAAATTTTGCAGATTTAAAAATCACTCTTGCAGGATCTGATAAAGCTCCAGAAGCAACTGTCACTCAGAACTCTGAAGAAATTAAATCCCCAGAAATCCCAAAGAAAGTTAAAAGTCGTATCAACGTATCTGAAGATTTGATTCTAGGAAACAAGGACGAACCTGTCAGAACCAGATCTACCTTCAGGACTTCTGAAGATACTCCTCTGGGACTAGTGTCTCTGATTGAGCCTACGTCCTGTGATAAAGCACTTCAAGATAACGACTGGGTTTCAGCCATGCAAGAAGAATTAGATCAATTCACAAAGAATGATGTCTGGGATCTTGTTCCAAAGCCCAGAGGCACTCACGTTATTGGAACCAGATGGGTATTCAGAAACAAGCTGAATGAGAAAGGAGAAGTTGTCAGAAATAAAGCTCGACTGGTAGCTCAAGGTTATAGTCAACAAGAAGGTATTGACTATAATGAAACCTTTGCTCCAGTCGCAAGGTTAGAATCTATTCGTCTTCTTGTATCTTTTGCTATAAACCACTCTATCAAATTATATCAAATGGATGTCAAGAGTGCATTCCTTAATGGTTATATTTCAGAAGAAGTGTATGTCAACCAACCTCCAGGTTTTGAAAATCCAAATTTTCCAGAACATGTTTTTAAACTTAAAAAATCTTTATATGGACTTAAACAAGCTCCCAGAGCTTGGTATGAACGTTTAAGCAATTTTCTTTTGGAACACAATTTTATTAGAGGGAAAGTTGACTCCACACTCTTCTGTAAGAACCTTAACAATGATCTCATGATATGCCAGATATACGTTGATGATATTATTTTTGGTTCAGTTAACGCCTTTGTTTGTCAAGAATTCTCTGAGTTAATGCAGGCAGAATTTGAAATGAGCTTAATGCAAGAACTAAAGTTCTTTCTGGGAATTCAAATTAACCAAACTTCAGAAGTTACATACGTTCATCAAAGCAAATACATTAAAGATGTTCTAAATAAATTTGATATGGCTGACTGCAACTCTGCAAAAACTCCCATGCATCCTACATGCATTCTTGAAAAGGAAGAAGTAAGCAAAAAGGTTTGTCAGAAGCTCTATCGAGGTATGATAGGCTCTCTTCTCTATCTGACTGCTACTCGTCCTGATATTCTCTTTAGTGTCTGTCTCTGTGCCAGATTCCAATCAGATCCTAGAGAATCTCATTTAACAGCAGTTAAGAGAATTCTCAAGTATCTGAAAGGAACTCCTAACCTGGGCCTGATGTATGAGAAAACATCAGAGTATAGACTTTCTGGTTACTGTGATGCAGATTATGCAGGAGATAGACTAGAACGAAAAAGCACATCTGGAAATTGCCAGCTTCTGGGAAACAATCTGATATCCTGGGCCAGCAAGAGACAATCAACTATTGCTCTATCTACTGCAGAAGCAGAATATATCTCAGCATCACTGTGCACAACTCAGATGCTCTGGATGAAGAATCAGTTAGAAGATCTACAAATCTTCGAAAGTAACATTCCTATCTTCTGTGATAATACTGCTGCCATTTGTCTAAGTAAGAATCCCATTCTACACTCCAGAGCTAAGCACATTGAAATAAAACATCATTTTATCAGAGACTATGTTCAGAAAGGGATAGTAACATTGAAGTTCATTGATACAGATCATCAATGGGCAGATATATTTACTAAGCCTTTAGCTGAAGATAGATTTCTTTTTATCTTAGAAAATCTGAACATTCAAAATTGCCCTGAATAAATTGTGCCTCTGAAGATGTAAAATGAGACTCTGACATAAAACAAACAAGTTTCTATCTCTGACTCTGATACTTCTACCAAGTTAAGAAGATATCTGAGTTAGAAATCTCTAGGAACCAATCCTTTGGTATTCCTGAAGATCAGATACATCAAAACACGTGGAGCACTTAGCGTCTAACCTTGTAACTTCTAGACAGCTGTCCAGAAGAAATTCAAAGGCCAGACGATTGAGATCTCCTCGAGCAGTGTGCATACTGTTGGGATTAGACATTCATTAATGAGCCTTAATCATTTTCCCCCAAGCGTGCTAACTTGAGTTTTGTGCTAACGCTGAATTGTGTGTCGTTTTGCATGTGTTTTCGTTTAGGGTATTTAAACACTCCTCTCACATTTCACACACTTATCACTCTCACTCACTCTCAAACCCTCTCTGAAGCATTTCTACAAACACTTCATCTTCATCTTCTTCTTCATCAACTATGGATGCTCAACAACAACAAGTTTTCAACTTTTCTCAACAAATGGAATCCAGCACTACAGCCCAAAGTTCAAGCATTCCAACTCCAACGGTTACAGGAGTCTCCATTACTCTAGTGTACAAGGAACCCCATGTTCTTGATCGTGAACCTCATATCAACTTGGCAACTCCCTTTGAGGGACTGGAAGTTTTGTGTGAATCTCTAGTGGACTTCAACAACATGAAGAGAAATGGAGTAGATCTTACTGAAGAACTCCGTCAACAAGGGTGGGAAAACTACTTCCAACGTCTTTATGGTCCTGTTTACCCATACCTCATCAAAGAATTCTGGAGATTTGCTGACGCTGATGACCATTTCATCGTCTCCTATGTGTTGGGGGTAAAGATAGTGATTACTGAAAAATCAATTGCTTCTTTACTGAACATGGAGAAAGATGGAGGAAGAAGGATCTACAACATTAACCCTAGGTCAAGGCGCATTGCTCAGGAAATAAATCCAACCATCTTCAAACAAAACACTGAAGGCAATCCTTCAAAGAACAAAGAACTTCATCAGAACCTCAGAGTATGACTCAAGATCATTCTGGGAACCATTCATCATCGCCCAGCATCAAACTCCTCTGACTACATCAATACAGATCAGAAGTGCATTCTGTATTGCATTCACAAGGGTTTGAAGCTTTGCCTTCCTGCACTACTCTTCAGATATCTCAGAGACTCTGTAAGGGAGACAAGAAACAACATGAAACCCAGAACCTACATCCCCCTGGGAAGACTGTTGTCTGATGTTCTAATCGAGAATGGGCTGGTAGATCATCTGGAGAAGAACAAACTGATGGAAGATCTGGCGATAGATACTGGAAGGCCTCTGAACGCCAGAAATCTCAAGAGCATGGGAATCTTGAAGGAGATTCAAGTCAGACCCACGCTGGACACCTCCTGGGACGCCTTGAAAGATCAGAGGAAGCTGCCCCATGGTCTTGTAAGGTTCTACAAGAATGAACCCAGAGAAGCTATCCTCTTCTATATGCAGCGTCTGAAGGATGAAGGAGTCGACATATCTGACTTCAGACTGGACGATTGTCTAGATTCAGAAGAAGACTTTGTCAGGTTCAAAAGAGGTCCCTCTGAAAAGAAGTCTTCAAAGGCCAAGAAAGCAAGGCTAGGAGAGACTTCTGGAACCAGATCTCCAGCACCTCTGCAAGTAACTACTGGTAAGTCTGCTCCCTCTATTCCCTCTGAACGTCTTATGGCTTCTTCTAAGCCTCTCCCAACACCACCTATATACACATCCTCTGAAACCCCACCTTCTACAACCAGAACCTCACAACCTCTACCCAATTTTAATCTTGCTCATACATCACTACCTCTATCTGAAACTGAAGAAATGAACCAAACCACTTCCTCTTCATCATCTTCAGCCCCAGAATCACCTCCATACCTTATCCTCTCCTCTGACCCAGAACACTCTGACCCTAACTCTCCAACCCTAGCCCAAATTCAGGCTCAAAACCTCGCTTCACAACAACCAACACAACCTGAAGTAACTTCACCACCACAACAAATAACAAACACACCCTCTGAAGCTCAACCCTCTGACCTCCACACCTCTGATATCACCCCGCCAAACACCTCCGCTGAACCTGAACCTGAAGCTGAACCTGAACCTCTAACACTAAACCTCAGCCCTCCAACCTCTCCACCTCATACCTCTGAACCTGACCTTTCTATACCTACCCTTGAGGAAGCCATCATGTTGTTCGCAGGGGCTTCAGTTCAGAAGGTCAAGTCTCTGACCAGTAACTCTGGCATCAGTGATGATCCCGATTCTGTAAGGACACACTGGAACAGAGTCATTGGCTGGATGACCTCTGAGGCCTTTAAACTGAAGCACATCTCTGAACAAGTCAGAAACGGCTTTATCAGAGATGCTGAGGTAAGACTACAGGAGAGACTTGCAAGAGAAGCTGAAGAAGAAGCCAGAAGGCTGGAGGAAGAAAGAGCAAGGGAAGCTGAAATCCTAAGGGCAAAGGAAGCTGAAGCTAAAGCTCTGGCCGATGCTGCTGCTGCTGCCGAAGCTGAAGCACAGGCTGCTGCTGAAGCTGAAGCAAAGGCCGCTGCTGCAGCACAGCAGGCTCTGACTCAGGGGGAGTCCTCATCTGTTGTTCCTATGGTCCTCCAGACGCTGGAAGAACTGAAGAAAGATCAGAAGGAACTCTGTGCCAGAATGGATAAACAAGACACTGTCAACGACAACATTCAGAACATGCTAGCTCAATTGCTTCAGAGAATGCCTCCGCCTCCCAACCCCTAGGCACTTAGGATTTTGTTTGCCTGTTGTCTTGCTTTCCTTGTTTCTGATGTTTACTTGTTCTTTTTTTCCTTTTCTCTGTTGCCTTTTTATCTGAATACAATGCTTTTCTCTTGAATTTTTTTTTTGCTATGTCTTTTTGATTCTGACAAAAAGGGGGAGAAGTCATTAATAGCTCTGATGAAAATACTGTCTAAATACCTTAAGCACTCTGCAACATATTTTTTCTTAAAAATAAATTTATCTAACACTAGACTTAAGAAATTACAGAAGGTATCAAGAAACCTCATTGCTTGGAAGCTCTGGTAAGGACTTCTGAACTCCCTAGCCTATCTCATGGGGAGCTCTTGTCTATCTGATCTGATATTGTTTATGTTTCATCTGCTAATTGAGTTTGTTTTGTCATCATCAAAAAGGGGGAGATTGTAAGAACAAAAATTGTTCTACAACAGATTCCATGATTTTGATGATAACAAAGGATGAAATCAAAAATGGCACCCTAACGAAAAGTTTCTAAGTGTGCAGGGTTCTAAGGAAAGAAGGAAGAGATCTGATGACGTCATCAGATACAGAATCATATCAGATACAAATTATCAGAAGACCAGAAGTAGAAACACGTTCAAGAAAGTCTAACTCTGAGCAAAACAGCAAAATATCAGAAGCATCTGAACAAGAAGTACGCTCTAGAAGTTCTGACTCTGAACAACGGTATGTCAAACTCCAGAAGCTCTCAGCGCTATCTGAAGAAACCATCAGAACTCAAAAGAGATCAACATCAGAAGTTAGATAGCAAGATTCCAAGATTCCCAGAAACATGAAGACTCTGATCATGGATTTCCTAATAAAGAAAGAGTAACGTTAACTTCAAATAAAGGCTTGGAAATGGATTTCCTAATACAGAAAGAGACGTTAACTCCAAATTTAAATGAAAAGGAACTATATTTGGAAAGAAGTCATTCGAGGAGAAAAAGTAGTGTTGGCAAGAAGCTATATAAGTTATGGCATTAATTCAAATTATTGGCCATCAATTTCAACGACTACTTCACTCCTATATAAAGGACTGCAATCAACATTGAAAAAATACAGAGAGAACATACTGAAACATCAACACACATAAAAACGTTTTATTCTCTCAATCTTCACGAAGCTTTTGCTTAGAACGTGAAACACTTTTTGTTCTTACTGTTGTAATATTTGCTTATCTTAGAAGCACTCTAGATTACATAAGTCTTTATCTTTGTTGTATTTCCTCAAGTGACTCTGCGCAGTCTGTATACTTGAGAGGACTAAGAGATCTTTCTCTTAGACGTTGTTTGTAATCAATCTTTCAAGATTAGTGGATTAAGTCCTTGTTGAAGGCGAAATCACCTTGGCCGGGTGGACTGGAGTAGCTTTGTGTTATAAACGAACCAGTATAAATTCCTTGTGTGGTTTTTATTTTAAAAAGTGCTTATTTTCCAAAACAATTCAAACCCCCCCTTTCTTGTTTTTTCTCACCTTCAACCTCGAGCCTCCATCGCCAACTATCAAGAGCTTGTAAGAAAATGTGTGCATCAATTTGCGACTAGCCGTCACGTGAAAATGTCCACCACCAACCTATTCAATATACGACATGGTTCATTAGAGTCACTAATGCACTATCTTGCCCAGTTCAATGAACCACCATCAGGGTCGTTGCCCCAAACCAAGAAATATTTATGGGGGAGATCTAAAATGGGCTCATGATGGGACACTTCAATGAGTCTCTCTCCCAGAAGCCTGCACTTTTGCTAGCAGAGGTGGTTGCTAGAGCACAATGTTACATAAAACACGAGCAGGGCAACGCCAAGAAGAAGGCGCAAGATGTCAAAGAGCGAGTCTCTAATGCGGGAGGTTCACACCACCAAAGAAAGAGTATTTATACCTCTCTCATCAAATACAAGATTACATTCAAGAGAGTGGGTAAAACGACAGAAAGCTTCATGCCTCTGGACACTCGCCGTGAACCAATTTATTGCAAGGTTCTTCACTTGCACAACATCCGTACGCCTCCAGAACCAGGTAGATGGTGTAAGTTCCATAGAGTCAATGGACACCACACTAAGGATTGTTACTAACTCAAGAAAGAAATCGAGAGACTGATCCATGAGGGACACCTCAAGAAACATGTGAAGGGTGACTATTTTGTGGGTCAGAAAAGTCTAACTTTCGAGGGCAAGATGGCATGGAAAGTCCTCGGCCTAACAAAGCAAACGAGGCATCCTAAGGTGAGGGAAGTAAACTTTTGCACCACACACTAAATACTATTGGGTGGGGAGACTATCTATTCCCGTATAAGTTACCTTTCCAAATTTTGAATATAAAAGACCTCCCTAATGTTGAAGGCAAAGGTGAGACAAAAGCACTAGCAGTCAAATCGCCTTCTATGATAAAGATGAAGCGGACATTCACCCTAACAATGATGACCCTATGGTCATCACCGTCAGATGTGATGAATGAGAAATCAAAAGGGTCCTTGTAAACCAAGGAAAGTCCGTAGATATTATGTATTCGGAGGCATTTGAGAGACTCCGCCTCGACCCAGAGAACCTATAACCTTTAAAGGGCTTGCTGGTTAGGTTTTCTCGGAAGCAAGTACAAGTAAAAGCATACATCATGTTGAAGATCAAATTCGAAGAGTCGGACCATGCCAAAGAAATTAAGGTCAGTATTTGGTTATTGATGCCCTTTTTTCTTACAATATAATTAGAAGGAGGCCAAATTTTAACCGGTTAGGCATCGTGTTGTCCACTTTGTATTTGTGAATGAAGTACTCGCTCCTTGATAGGCAAGTGAGAGTTATCCAAGAAGATCAAGAGATCGCCATAAAATGTTATGTAGTGACCATAAAGACATAAAGTGTCCTCACTATAGGCATACAAGCTAGGAATTTTAGTTCAAGAATAAAGTCACCAGAAGAAACCTGCAAAGGTGATAAGGCTCATCCTCCTCCAACCAACGAGGATACCGAGGATTGAAGTCCCAAAAGGAATACCCTTTGGCGCCACTTACATTATTGTGGTTTGTTTCTTAGTTTACTATTTTTTGGTTATTTCATTAGTAATTTGTATAGGAAAGTATTGTACCTCTGCCATTTGTAAGGACATGTAATATAATGGGGTGCACTCTTTTCTCTCTGTGCTTTACTTAAGGCGACAGTTTTTAATGAGGCCCCTCATTTTTATTATTTTAGAGAATTTGTGCTTGTTGGATATTCCCATTTTATAAGAAATCTATAAGCTAAGGAGAAGATCTCCCTAAGGGGAGATCAAAATGCAGGATCCCTAAGTGGGATCCTTACCGCCCTATGAGGCAATCAAAATGTTAGATTTCCTAAGTGGGATCCTTTCTGCCCCCTGAGGCGATCAAAATGATAGACTCCCTAAGTGGAATCCTTATCGCTTCATGAGGTAATCAAAATGTTGGACTCCCTATATGGAATCCTTGCGGCCCTTAGAGGCGATTAAAACTTTCGATTCCCTAAGTGGGATCCTTGTCGTCCTACCATAAGATCAAACGCAAAATTCCTTAAGTGGAATCCTTGTCTCTCACATAGGCAATCAAAATATTGGATTCCCTGAGTGGAATCATTAGCGCCTGCATGAATGATCAAAAGTTGGGTTCCTTGTTGTTCTACGAGGCAATTAAAATGTTAGATTCCCTAAGTGGAAACCCCGTCGCCCTCATAGGAGATAAAAGCGTTGGATTCCCTATTTGGGATCCTTGTCGCCCTACAAGGAAATCAAAATGTCGTATTCCTTAGGTGGAATCCTTGCCACCCTTAGATGCAATCACAATACTAGATTCCTTAAGTGGGATCCTTGCTGCCATACGAGGCGATCAAAATTCCAGATTCCCTAAGTGGAATCCTTCCTTCCCGCAGACGCGATCATAATATTGGATTCCCTAAGTGGAATCCTTGTCTCCCTTAGAGGCGATCAAAATGTTGGATTCCCTAAGTATGATCCTTTCCGCTCTATGATGCGATTAAAATTTCGAAATCCCTAAATGGAATCCTAGTCGCCCGCAGAAGCGACCGAAACACTGGATGCCTGAATAGCGTCCATACCGCCTGTTAGATCCTAATTTCGACGCCCATTGGTGAGAGTTGGAAAATGGGATTTCCTATGAAGATGCTTTCGACTGAATATGATACTGGAATCTCTAGTCGAAATTTCCTGGACGAGGAGGATCAGTATGCAGTAGGGATTTAGAAATTTTCTTTAGTGTTTGAACATGATTTCGACTAGAAATTCAAAATTCAAATTAAGGAGGGAACTTTGTTCTTATCTGAAGTTGATAAAGGTACACGTGGAGCATAATGGATAGTTGCATCCATGCAAAGTGCCATTTGTCTCGACGTGATTAAGAGGCCATTAGAAACAATTATTTCGATTAGTATAAATAGAGGGTCTTAGTGTTAGGTTCATGTGTGTCAAAGTGTGTACATAGTCTGTAAAACTTACCAAGTACCTGTGTGTAGAGAAACAGTAAATTAAGAAATGTACGTTTGTTTTACACCATTGTCATTTACTTTGAAGTAATGCAGTTTATCTTCATTTTTCCAGAAATACTTCTTTATTTCAAATATTCATCTTTGTTGCTAGTTATCTTCATTTTTACAATGTCTCTATTTAATTTGTGTTAGTCTTTTATTGTCTAATTAGTTTCACTAATCACCGTCATTACAATACTGTCGAAGTATTCACATTTACTATAATTCACTTTAAACAACTAGCACATATCCTAGGATCAATCTGATCGATCCTGTTAGTGACCAAATTTAGTAATTTAGAAAATCAGTGGTTGTTTATCAATTTTCAAGGTAAATAAATTGGCACACCCAGTGGGACAGTGCTAACGCTTTTAGAAAATTGATTTTTTTTCCTCATTCTTGTTATTCATTCATCTTCTTCCTTTCGAAAAAATTCATTGTATGTTATTAAGGAGTGGTAAAGTAGTCACAACCAACGAACACAGACCTAGGGGAAAATCCACTATGAGAATGGCGAATTTAAATGTGCCAAAAAACCAAAATTCTCAAAATCCATCAACCAACAATATACCACTCCCTTCTTCTTCGATAGGGGCGAACACGTCCACAATACACGTGTCTGAACCGGTTCCATCTATGGCAAGTTCGATGCCTACGCATTCGATTCCCCATACTGAACCTATTTTAACTTACATTGGGCCTAGGGGCCTCCACCCCCCCCCCCCCCCGATTGGAAATGTTCTAAACAGGCCTTTGATACCCCCTGGTTTCTCTATACCCTTTGGTGGTCAAGAATAACCATATGGAATGCCAACTTTAGTGATGGAAAGTTTATATAACGCTGCTTCGACATTTTTAGAACCAGTAGTCAACATAAACTCCCCAGTACAAGGGTCAGGATTTGGGGTTAACGTGGGTCGAAATAACCAATCTTCAAGCTTGATACACCAAACACAAATACCCAGCCTTACCGATAATTCTGCAGCATTGTGGAGACAACAAATGGACAAAAGCAACCATGAGATGGTCCAATGCTTACCCAAACATTGACCATCGTATTGAATCCTTCGATTCAAAATACGACTCAATCGAATTAATAGATGAAAGCACAAATGATGTGAATGTCAAATTTCCTGGATGTACCACAACCTCATCGACACCCTCCGAGGGATTGGGTAAGGGAAAACCAAAGGGAAGCCTTCGAAAAAGACCCTACTATCAACCAAATCCCATAAAATCAACCGCAAACAGAGATGGTAAATCAGGGAGTAGGAGTCGAACCCCCTAGGATCGAACCACAAATCCCCAGGGAAAGAGAGCCAAGGATAGTAATGGTAAATAGAAACCAAAATGTCGATAATGTCATACGACAGACTCGACATGATGATATGCAGCAGAAAATAATTTAGCAGCTATGGTCGAAAGGATTATGGTTCAAAATGGGGTAAACTTTGGTCTTTGAAGGCCAAATTATACATCACTTTTGTCGGAATATATCCTACAGGCAGAAACACCCCCTAGAACAAAAATCCCCAAATTCACTAAGTTTTTTGGGGATACTACTGAATCCACTGTCGAACATGTGGCTAAATATTTCCTAAGCTCTCTCGCAAAGAATGCCTTCATGTGGTTCCCCACCTTGTCACAAAAATCGATTCATACTTGGAATCAGTTGGAGAGAATGTTCCATGAGCAGTTTTACATGGGGAAAACAAAGATAAGTCTGAAGAAATTGGCTAGTATTAAACGAAAGTTTACTAAGCCAATTGATGACTATCTGAATAGGTTTTGATTACTCAAATCTAGGTGTTTTACGCAAGTACCAGAGCATGAATTGGTCGAAATGGCCGCTGGGGGCCTTGACTATTCTATTAGGAAGAAGTTAGATACCCAGAATTTGAGAGATATGGCCCAACTGACTGATAGGGTTCGATAGTTAGAACGCTTGAAGGAAGAAAAGGCTAGAGAAAATAAGAATAATAAAGTAGCCTATGTCTATTTCATAAATGAAGACGAAGGATCCTATAATCGGCCTTTAGACTTTGACAAAAATGAAATCGACCTTGCTGAGTTGAAGCAAGGGCCACTTTACGTGTGCAAGGTCTTGGCCTCATCGAATGGGAAAACCCTATCGAACCAGAAAAGAATGATAAATTTCCCAAGAAAACCTACACTTTCGACGTTATAAAATGTGACGAAATCTTTGATTTGTTAGTTAAGGATGGTCAAATGATAGTGCCTCCGGGTGCTAAAGTACCTCATTTAGAACAAAGAAAGAAAATAGGATTTTGCAAGTACCATAGTTTTTTGGGTCATAAAACATCTCAATGTTTTATTTTCAGGGATCTTGTTCAGAATTCTATGTAAGAAGGGAGACTCAAGTTTGGAGACAAACCTAGGAGCCAAATGAAGATTGACTCCAATCCTCTGCAAATGGCTGATGCCCACTATACGGAGCCAGAGGAAGTAAACATGGTCAAAGTCACTGACGATTCGACATGACTGAAGTCACTGAGGACTTCATCAACGAACCTACCTGTAGAGGTAAATTCATGACCATCAAGCTATGGATAAACTAGACGTTAGCAAAACTAGAGTCATCACTGCACTTTTATTGTTTCCAATGGAAAAGGGAAAAGTACGAACAAAACCCAAAAATAAGAAGTTTTTAAATCAAAAATAATAAAATTCCAGAGATTACAGGTAAGGGGGTTGGTTACATAGAGGGAAGGTGTTAGCACCCAAAGTGTCCTAGGTACTCCTATGGAGCCCTTTCTTGTGCGCATATGTGTTTTTGTACAAAATGATGTTTGCAATAAAATAGAATGGAGGGATGAGAAAAGAATTCATTAATTATATTTTTGTGTTTGACAATACCTTCAGACTTGTGCCTACGTACCAACATAAAAAATGAGGGATCAAAACCTCATAGTTTGTGGTATCAAAGTAATTGCATTGCTTTTAACAAAAAAAACTTTAAGTTTAGAAAGGCCAAAGGGCCTAAAATGATTTGAATGAATGTTACTTCTTTTTGGCTTTTGAATTTTTAAGTCAAGTATAGTTAAATTTATTTACAAGTTTTGATTAAGAAAAGATTTTAAAAATGCAATGGCATAAGGCCAAAGTTTCTAGTTTGCAATAAGGTCAAAGTTTAGAAAACAGACACAAGCAAAGAAGATTTTAAAAAAAGGGGGAAGAGATTTTGAAATTAAAGAAGTGAGGAAGAGATGAAGAGACTAATCCTAAGCACAAAATTAAAAGTTGAGAGTTGAAAAGATCTGACCAATGGGTTGCAATCCAATAGACAAAAATGTCATATAGAAACCCAAATTTCCCTTGGACTTTAGAATCAAGCAACAAATAATACACAAATAGCAAGTTGAAGAGCAAGGCATCAAATAAATATACCCTCATCCAAGCTTAGCAACTCCATGATCTTCTTCAAAATTTCCCATGTATCAGATGACTTCCAAGATGGCATAAGTCACAGGTTCAAAATAACATCTCCACAATGATGATGTTGCAGATGAACTCAAATGGATCTTCAATGATGTATCAGATGAAGTTTCAATTCTCAAGCATTTGGTCTCATGAAAGTTGGCATTGGTCAAGTCCTTTTGCATAGGGAGTATTGCCTAAATTCTAAGTCCAATAGTCTCAGATCAAACCAACAGTCCACACAAGATGTTTTTTAAGGTTTTTGTTCTTATTATGTACATTAAGGTAAAAAGACCACACAAACAAACAAGTACATACAAACACAAAATATCACAAACTATGGTCCAAATGGACAAAGTGAAAATGATATTAAAGTAAACAACTTGAATGGTATGAATAATGGCAAATGAACTAAAGCTTAAAAATTCAAGTGCATTAAAAATAAATGACTTGGAATTAAATGTTAGTTGTTAGTGAATTAGAAGTTAGTATCCCTTTTGCTTTGCTTCTGTTTAAGTCATTGTTTGGAGAACACTCAACCCACTTATCACAAGCATGGATCCTTGAACCAAGACATCTTCCAAAGGAAGGAAAAAGGCCAAGTTTCCACACAATACCACGAAAGAGGGGAGACTTACAATCTCACTAACTAGAATGCTATGCCTTTTGTGTCAAAATTTAGCGCTATGTTAAGCAATCATAATTGAACTTATGTAGAAGTCATAACTATTTGAGACCGAGCAATAGAATTTAGGTGTTAATGCATGTTAGAGACATAATATAATGTATTATGCTCATGAAACATACCACACACAAAAAGAATATGCAAAGTGGGGGACGTAGTTTCATCCATACTTATGTTGATTTTGCAACCAACTAGCCATAAGATATAGAGATATTATAGATCCATGATATAAATGTATAAAGAATGGGAATGAGATGAAGAGGGAGGGGGAATTGATCAAACACAAATTGGACAAAGGAGGATTTTTACCAAATTAAGATCATTCATTCATTTTGGGAGATGGAATGTACATTCCATCAATCCCCTAAATCCAATGATCTTAACATAACAAAGTCAAATCAACCTTGACCAAGGCCCAACAACACAAGTCAAACTCACAAAGTCAATTAAAATGGTTCTACATAATTTATTTGGAATTTAATCAATTAAAAATATTAAAATAATGCATTAAATTAAATTATGGTTGGTCAACTTCCTAAAACCTCATCAAAACATCAAAGAAATGGCCATGAGATTTATCATAGGTCAAACAAGGTCAAAGGATCTTGGAGACAATTTTTTCAGAATTTTTGGAAACTTAAGAGTATTTTTAAACAATTAAAAATATTCACAAAATCAACTAAATCATGAAAAATATTAATAATGATCCAAAAAATAATTTTGATTCAGAATGAGAATTGAGTCTGAATGAGAATTGGATTTCAAGGCAAGAGTATATTGATATTTGAAGAATGACTCATGCCAACTGATACAACCATGTTCAAGCCATGCATAGACCCCTCAAACCTTGTCCAAAATGAATGAATTTGGAATCTTTGGAAAGGTTAGATAAAGGGGAACAACTCTTATGTTTAACACTTTTCCATTTGGAACTTGTATCATGCTAAATTTTGAGGTGGAAGTTTGGAAATTTCAACATGTCAAAATATTTTCTAAGTGTTAAGCCATATGTTCAATTAATTCCACCCTGGCTAACTTTTTATGTGAGATCCAAATGAGAAAAGCGTCTTCATAAAATTTGTATCCCTTTTAAAAAAATTCAAAATGGTCACCAATTTGACATCATTTGGATTTGGGATGAATGAGTTATGCATTTTTGAAGTTGAGGAAAATCACTTGTTCAATGGTATTGATCCAAAATGATATATAATGTATCCTTACATCACATGCTCATAAAAAGTTGAATTATCTATTCCTCCAAACATAAAATTTGAAGTCAAAACCTTAAATTTGGTTGTGAAACTTGGAAACCTTTCATCTCATAAAAATTGAGCAAGTTATGGCTTTGGGAAGTTGACTTTCAAATTAGGCTTTAGACAAAATGACCTATAATCTGTCAACATAAAAAATGCCTTTCCAAGTAAAACTAGCTCTAGACCTCAACATGAAAGTTGTTTGTAATGTCATTTAGAGTAACGTTTCTCTTGGAATCATTTGCATATGATAAAAATTGTAGGATATAGGGTCTAGGGGAATCCAATTTTGATCAGATGAATTCCTCTGGTTAACCACCATGAAACACCTTGCTAACTTGCAATTCTATTGACTTTTGCACTCATGGGAGATCATATATGCATAAGATGATGAAATTTTGAAGTGTCCCTTAGAGTATTTGACCAATTGGTGAAGAATCTTGTTGAAGAAGTTACTCAAGATACCTAGATGAACTAGGGTTTCCAAGGCAAACCAACTCCAAACTCTTGAAGAATTCTTGATCAAAATAACATGTAGAGATCATCGGGACTCATATATGATACCTAGAGACATTTTGGATCATTCCTTGGTTGAGCTCTTAGCAATGAGGGTCTTAAACCCTAGATGTGAACTTGATGGATCAAAGGTGATCATGTGCCCTCCCTACAAAAGAGTTAGACAAATACAAAGACATTTTTTGGTACTTTGGTTAGTAAATGATAAAATACAAAGTATGATACAATCACATGGTGCTTGGTGATCTCTCCCAAAACAAACCCAATGAAAGAGGGGTAAGAAGGATGCCAAGGTATGATCCCAATGCTAATGCATATGACGAGATATCATGAGGGATCTTAGGGTCAAAATTGGGGTATTACAACTGCCCATATTTAAGGACGTCCTAATTGAGGAGGAGAAGGTTAAAATCTTCGTATCGACTCAGTAGAATGGGCTTAAATAACAACATATAGAAACAAATTTTGGTCCCTAAGAGACCTCATGATGCATATGATATGAATGTAAAAATAATTCCTGTGGGGAAATGTTGCCACAAAGGAAATGAAATCAGAGAGATTGAAAGTCTGTGGGAGCGTATTGCATTCTATAAGGAAAACTCACTGGGGAGACAGAGACTCTGGGGGATAAAAGGGTTATGCGTAAGCCAGGATACAACTTAAAAATTGTTGGGGGACTAGAGGAATTCCATGAAAAATGGAAAGACTCGGACGGGGAACTAAAGGGAACGTCTACAGAGGGAACTGAAATACTCGAAACATTCAGGGAATTGGGCAAGAAGTAACAAACTACCAACTAAGGAGAATACTACCAGTTACTGGGTGATAAACTCTCAGAGGACCCAAAGTATCTTTCTAGGTAAGATCTAGAAAGAAACAGTCAATCAAGACTCAACTCAATGAGGATATAATTCAAGGGGAATGGTTCCATCTAGATAACCAATTGGGGAGGAAGCTGAAGCGATCATTATTCACGAGGAAATAACTCGGTGGGGGAAAGGAGAAAGGTAAAAGCCTTTCTGCTTAAAGGGCTGATACTCTCCAATTGAAGGAGGACAAACACCAAACTTGTATGGGGATAAAGCACCACCATAATAGAGAACAAGAATCACAAGAATGAGTCAGAGTGCAATGATGCAATAATGGAATTATATGAGTGTATATGCATATATGATGGTTATGCTGACAAAACAACCATAAAGGATACGTAATGTCGCATATTTGAATCATCCATACAATTCTCGGCCAATCTCCAAAAGAGGGAAACAACTACTGGAGAAAAGAGAGATCAACATTCCAAAGGCTCAAACCTTGTTGGGGAAGGAGGAGATCTGCTAAGGAAAACCATTATTAACTCTGCGGGGAATTTTAGGTCAATACCATACTAAATGGGAGACAACCCTGCAGGGGATAAACACAAATGGTTGCTCATAAACCAGGAGAAAACTCTGATTGGGAGCGGATTTGATGGCGATTGGTGAGGAAACCAAAGTCTGCTAAAACCATGCGTATTGCTGCAGCGAAATGCTCGAACTCTGCTGGAGACCAAATACAAATTTGGCTGGGGAATAATCAGCCAACTCAGGTGGGGACGACGAAGAAATAACCATCTAGAGAAATCAACAAACACCGAGTGCTGATCAATGCTGTCAGGGATGAAAGAGAAATCACGTCTACTGCTTGGAGAGAACCAATAATGCTCCACACTTAGGGCTTACTGCTTTCGAACCATTGTTGATACTCCTTTTAAATGAAATCGATTGCTTAAAATTAATGCTTTTATATGTTTAAGAAAATATGATTTTGATTAAAATTTTAATTTTCAAAAATGATCATACTAAAATTTAAAACTATTTGGCTGAATTAAATAAGAGTAGAAACAATTGGATAAAAGCTCAACTTTATTTAATGGAATGGTAGTCTGTGAATGACAAGACTCTATGGATCTTTACAAAGTTAAAAATGGTAATTTACATGGAAAAAGGGTTACATTGAATACAATGATCACTAATCCTTCTACCGGCTCTTGATATCCATTGTGCTCTTGACTGCTACTGGGGACGATGAATCAAAATCGACCGTTATGCTCAAGAACGTCTTCAAGTCTGAAGATCAGCAGGATGCAGTTACTTGCAATATTCCCTAATTTTTGCATAAATTTCCCCAATGCGGGGCACTCAATTTATCGGGATAATTATTTCTGTTTTTATGTCTCTAACTTTTTCCTGGATCGCCCTTTTAGGTTTTCAATCCACCGAGACGCTCATTTTTTCCTAAGCCGCCCTTTCGGGTTTTCAACTTAGCGAGCTGTTCTTTTCTTTTTTTAGGCGAAGTATTTCTTGACTGCATCTAGATTCACATGACGAGTGAACTCTTCACCATCCATAGTTGTAAGGATCAAAGCACCGCCTGAAAAGGCTCTCTTAACAACATATGGGCCTTCATAATTAGGAGTCCATTTGCCCCTAGAATCTGGATTGAAAGATAGGATCTTCTTGAGCACAAGGTCACCTTCTCTAAAAACACGAGGTCTGACCTTCTTATCAAATGCCTTTTTCATCCTCTACTGATATAACTGACCATGACACATGGCAGTTAATCTCTTCTCTTCAATCAAATTCAGCTGATCATACCTGGTATTACACCATTCAGCCTCAATCAACTTGGCTTCCATCAGCACACACAATGATGGGATCTCGACCTCTACGGGGAGCACAACTTCCATACCATATACAAGAGAGAAAGGGGTTGCCCCGGTTGAAGTGCGGATGGATGTACGATATCCATGCAAAGAAAATGGGAGCATCTCATGCCAATCTTTATACATTACAACCATCTTCTGAATAATCTTCTTGATGTTCTTGTTTGAAGCTTCAACAACCCCACTCATCTTAGGTATGTAGGGAGAAGAATTATGATGTGCTATCTTGAAGTATTTGCATAGGGCTTCCACCATATTATTATTCAAGTTCGACCCATTATCAGTAATGATCTTACTTGGCACACCATAACAACATATAATTTGATTCTTGATAAACCTTACAACAACTTGCTTGGTCACATTCGCATACGATGCCGCTTCAATCCATTTTGTGAAGTAGTCAATAGCCACCAAAATGAAACAATGTTCGTTCAAAGCTTTGGGCTCAATCATGCCAATCATATCAATTCCCCACATGGAGAAGGGCCATGGAGAGGAAATGACGTTCAACAGTGTCGGAGGAACATGAATCTTATCTGCATAGATTTGACACTTGTGGCATTTTTTCACAAACTTGCAACAATCAGATTCCATTGTCAGCCAATAGTAATTTGCTCGCAACATCTTCTTCGACATTGCATGTCCATTGGAATGAGTACCAAAGGAACCTTCATGGACTTCAGTCATCAACAGGTCTACTTCGTGTCTATCCATGAATCTGAGCAAAACCATATCGAAGTTTCTCTTGTACAAAACATCACCATTTAGGTAGAAAATGCCGGCTAATCTTCTCAAAGTCTTATTATCTTTCAAAGATGCCCCAGACGGGTAAATCTGACTTTGGAGGAAACACTTGATATCATAATACCACAACTTTTCATCTTTGACTTCTTTAACAGCAAACACATGAGCTGGCCTATCAAGACGCATCACAGTCAAATTGGGAACCTCATTCCAATACTTCACTATAATCATTGAAGCCAATGTTGCAAGAGCATCTGTCATCCGATTTTCATCTCGAGGGATATGATGAAATTCAACCTTTGCAAAGAAAGTTGAAATCCTCCTCGCATAGTCTCTATGTGGTATAAAACCGGGTTGATTCGTCTCCCATTCACCTTTGATTTGATTCACAATCAAAGCTGAATCTCCATAGACGTCTAAATACTTGATTCTGAGATCGATGGCCTCTTCAAGCCCCATAATGCAAGCTTCATACTCCACCATATTGTTTGTACACTTTAAAGTCAATCTAGTTGTAAATGGAAAATGTGTGTCTTGAGGAGTAATGATTACTGCCCCAATCCCATTTCCATATTGATTAACAGCTCCATCAAATACCATGCCCCAATGGGAACCAGGTTCTGGCCCTTCTTCAAGAAACGGTTCATCACAATCTTTCATTTTCAAGTACAAGATATCTTCATCAGGAAAATCATTATGTACTGACTGGTAATCTTTGATTGGCTGGTGAGCCAAATGGTCAGCCAAGATACTACCTTTGATAGCTTTCTGAGACCGATATTCAATATCATACTCTAATAAAAACATTTTCCAACGAGAAATCCTCCCAGTTAAAGCAAGTTTCTCAAATATATACTTGATTGGATCCATTTTGGATATCAACCAAGTGGTATGATTCAACATATACTGACGCAGACGTTTAGTAGCCCAAGACAATGCGCAATAAGTCTTCTCAAGCATAGAATACCAAGTCTCACAGTCGGTGAATTTCTTACTGAGGTAGTATATAGCAAATTCTTTCTTTCCAGTCTCATCTTGCTGACCCAGAACACAACCCATACTTTTTTCAAGCACAGTTAAATACATGATCAACGATCTTCCTTTAGCAGGCGGAGACATAATCGGAGGTTCAAGCACATACTCTTTGATACTGTCAAAATCTTTCTGGCAATCTTCGATCCAATCACAAGATTGATCTTTCCGAAGAAGCTTGAATATAGGCGCATATGTGGAAGTCATGTGTGAAATGAATCTTGAGATATAATTCAAGCGGCCGAGAAAACCTCTGACTTGCTTCTCAGTTTTGGGCGCAGGCATCTCTTGTATTTCTTTGACCTTGGTAGGATCAACTTCAATACCCTTCTCGCTGAAAATAAAGCCCAACAACTTACCAGAACGAACACCAAACGTGCATTTATTGGAATTCAAGCGGAGTTTATACTTCCTCAAACGCTGGAATAACTTCAACAAATACTCAACATGTTCCTCTTTATTAATGGATTTAGCAATCATATCATCAACATATACTTCGATCTCTTTATGCATCATATCATGAAAAAGAGTAGTCATTGCTCTTTGGTAAGTGGCACTGTAGCACCTCGAATTTGCCCCCTCATTCATGCATTCATTTTTAGGTCATTTGACATTGCATATTGCATTTCATCATGTCAATCAGAATTTGCTCCAGGAAGCTTGAATATCATCCAAGACACTTTGTGGGTTCTATTTGGGTGATCAGTCAACACAAGGGAATGACTGGATTTACTTCCAACATGTTCAAATGGGGTCTATTCATCATTCTAAACGTTAATCTTGAAGGAACGAAAGTCTGTCCCTGAGCTGTCATGCTCGCTAGGCGAGCAGAGTGGTTCGCCTAGCGAGTCCCAAGTCTGTCGTGCTCACTAGGCGAGCAAATTCTTCACTAGGCGAAGACCACACGTTTTAAAAATATAACAGAAAAATCCTGGGCTTGGATCTCTCTCATTTGAGCCCGCAAAGCCACGAAAATCAAGTTATAAATTCTAAAATTTCAGTAGAACAGAAAAGAGAGAAGAGAACACAAGGAGAATTGATGAAAAGCTGAAAACACTCTTGGAACAAAACCCTAGAGAAGAGCTAACAGAATTTAGAGCAACCTCCATACACACTGAAGGGAATTCATCTGCAAAGAACCAATCCCATCTCATATAAACCCTAAGATTGTTCTGTAAACCCAACAGTGCAATTCAATTTCAACCGATCTCCAATCAGGTTTGCCCTATTCCCATTACTTTACGCCTTCAATTTGAAATTTCTAAATGTATGAGGCAGTTGGGTTTAGATGTGCATGAATGTGTAAAATAATTCCTTGATTGTTTAATCTCTTCGTTTTTGAGATGGATACCGTAGGGTTCAGGATTACTGAAATCGGATTGTTATCAAGGAAGAATCCAAAACCCGCAGGCATTCGCTAGCACCTCGCTAAGCGAACCTGTAGCGAAGCTTCGCTAGCACCTCGCTAAGCGAAGCAGTAGCGAGCATGACAAAGGTTGTTTTTTTGCTCTCTAATCTGTTTGGTGTTTGTTATGACATGCTTTCTCTCGCATCCGTGCACTGTTTACCTGACGCTTTGTTGTTATGTTTCTTTTGTTTGGTGCAACTCTTTATTGCACCCCGTCTTGTTATTCTAACCTGTTTGTTGAGTTTTTGTGAGGGCTCACATGACTCCTGAAGAGATAGCTTCTTGGTATTCCACTTTATTTGTAGGATACCACTTGGAGATTTATTTCGATTACTTGTACTGACTTACTTTCCCTGATGGTGCCAGCTTGAGAGATCTCTGGGTTTCTTGCTTCTTTAGTTGTCATTACTTCGGATTTTTATCCGTGTGGTAGATCTCTTGATCCCTCTTACATCTTCATGTTACCGCTTTCTTAGTTGGAAGACCTCGATAGGAGGCAATGTTTTCTTTTGTTTGTTCACTTTTGCGCCTAAAGACCTCCAAGAAGAGGCAATTGACGGATAAAAGGGATTAGTAGTCAATCCCCCGTTATTTAGTGTGTCGTTCTTTATGCTCATACTACGTGTCGATGCTTCAGAACAAAAGCCCAAGATCTTCTGTCCGGTCAGTCAGTGGAGAGGGTTCCACCTATCTGAACCACCAGGGATACCGGTTACTGGGCATATAATAGGTGACCAACCAAGGCGTGAATTGGGGAATATTCCCAAAACACTCATCATCCAAAAGAGGGCTAAAAGCAAACTCGATTACAGGATGGATATTCGACTCCACAAAGGGGATACGAATCTTACTCAACTGGGGAAGAACAAAAGGCTTCAAACCCGAGAGTGCATGAGATATACTATCTATTACCGTCAGAACGTAGATAATATACTCGCATGGGCGGTTATCCACAACCGGTTACTGGGTTAATAAAGGATAAATCGACCGAAAAGAAAAGGCATCGGGATACCGAAACTAAGTATATAATGATGACCAATTCAGGAGAGAAACAATCGTTACCAACAACAACAAGGTAGACGAGAGATGACCCGCTGGGGATAAATTGCGTAATCAGGGCAATTATCCAAGCAGATGAGGGGATATCATCACCGAATACTGGATGAAGATAACTGTCACCAATATAAGATGAGCAAAAATAGTTACTCTGGAAAAAGGGAAGAAATAGGGTTTACAACTACCGGTGTGAGGGTAGAGAAACACAGACTCCGTCGGGGATAATAATTACTAATTATTGAGCAATTATTCATTTACCATGGGGAAACAGGAAAAGAGTCTCAAGAGACCGATCTAGGATCAAACTAGATAGGCACACCAAATCAAGACTTGTCCCGGTGAGGATATAACTCAATGGGGAAAACCATCCCAGTATATGTGTTGGGAAGGAACAAAAACAATCAACATCCACGAGGATATAACCCGGTGGGGAATATGGAAGAAAGGATAGACGTTTTCTACTTATGGAGCTGACTCTATATGGAGAGATCAGACACACACATCTACTCGGGGAAGTATATCACCAAATAGCAGGAGACAACAAACAACGATATATGGCAAAGAATGCAACATGAATATCTGAATGTCATAATTATGCATGTATATGCGTGGTTTATGTATGATGTATGCTGACAGACAGACATATCTAACACAACCAGGTCCAGGAATCAACCACCCGGTACTACATCTCAAGAGAGAAAGCCAAGTTCACCAGGGAGTATCCAATCTGCTAGGGATCAGAGATACCAGGAAGCAAAGAACTCTGCAAGGGATGAATCATCAATCATTCCAGCTGGGGACGAGAGTTATCACAGACAAGGTCCACCACACCAACAACTCTACTGGGGAATCTATCCGAGGATATAAAGGATTTATCGGGATCAACCACCAAATACCGCTCTTGCCCAAAGAGATCCAAGCTGCTGAGGAAGAAAGATTGTTGCTCTGCTGAAGGGAAGAGAGGTGACTCTCAACAAGAAATCCACTTGGTAGGATAAACCACAAGGTTCCGGAGGGCGAAGATACAGTCATGCCAGGAATATGGACAAAAATCTTACCCTGTTGGGGATCGTACCACCCTTGGGAGAGCACTGAGGATCTCCTAAGTATCCTTTCGTCATTGTGAATGTTCACTTTGTTTAAAAACAAATTATAAAAAATTTGATCGTTTAAAACAATGATATTTTCTTAATCAAAACATGCAAAACATTTGTTGAATAGAAACAGATAAGAGTGCCAATAATTGGATAAAAGGCTCAAATTTATTTGATAGAATGGTAGTCTGTGAATGGCAAGACTCCATAGATCTTTACAAATTTGAAATTGGTGATATATATTGGAAAAGGGCTACATTGAACATAATGACCATTTCTCCACCAATTCTGAATCCGATGTATTTGAAGCTTTGGCTGATAATGAGCAAGGATCTCTGACGGACGACAGTTGTAGAACAAAGTCTTGTTAGGATGCAGTTACTTGCCAAATCCCTAATTTTTGCCTAGATTGCCCCAGGATGAGGTACTCAATCTAGCGGGATACATATATCATATATATTTTTTGTGTCTCTAACTTTTGCATGGATCGCCCTTTCGGGTTTTCAATCCACCGAGACGCTCCTTTTTGCCTAAGCCGCCCTTTCGGGTTTTCAACTTAGCGAGCTATTCAGTTTTTATTTTTTAGGCGAAGTATTTCTTGACTGCATCTAAATTCACAGGACGAGTGAAATCCTCCACAGCCATAGTTGTAAGTATCAAAGCACCGCCTGAAAAGGCTCTCTTAACAACATATGGACCTTCATAGTTTGGAGTCCACTTGCCCCTGGAATCGGGCGCGAAAGACAAGACTTTCTTGAGCACAAGGTCACCTTCTCGGAACACACGAGGCTTGACCTTTTTATCAAAAGCTTTCTTCATTCTCTGCTGATATAACTGACCGTGGCACATGTCAGTCAATCTCTTCTCTTCAATCAAATTTAGATGGTCATAACGACTCTGAACCCATTTAGCATCAGTCAACTTGGCCTCCATCAAGACTCTCATTGATGGGATCTCCACCTCTACTGGGAGTACAACCTCCATGCCATAAATAAGAGAGAAAGGGGTTGCCTCTGTTGAAGTGCGGACAGATGTACGATAGCCATACAAAGCGAATGGTAGCATCTCATGCCAATCTTTGTACGTAACAACCATCTTTTGGATAATTTTCTTGATATTCTTGTTAGCAGCTTCAACAACCCCATTCATCTTGGGTCTATAAGGAGAAGAATTATGATGTGCAATCTTGAACTCGCTACACAGCTCTTTCATCATTTTGTTGTTCAAGTTAGATCCATTATCAGTAATGGTCTTATCTGGCACACCATATCGGCATATGAGTTGATTCTTGATAAACTTCACGACCACCTGCCTGATCACATTTGTATACGACACTGCTTCAACCCACTTGGTGAAGTTATCAATTGCTACGAGAATAAATTTGTGTCCATTGGACGCTTTTGGCTCTATCATGCCAATCATGTCAATTCCCCACATGGAGAAAGACCATGGTGATGAGATCACATTCAAAAGTGTCGGGGGAATATGAATCTTATCAGCATAAATCTGACACTTGTGGCATTTCTTCACAAATTTGCAGCAGTCAGACTCCATTGTCAGCCAATAGTAGCTTGCTCTCAACATCTTTCTAGCCATGGCATGTCCATTGGAATGAGTACCAAATGAACCCTCATGGACCTCAGTCATCAACAGGTCTGCTTCGTGTCTATCCACGCATCTGAGCAGAACCATGTCAAAATTTCTCTTGTAAAGCCCATCACCATTGAGGTAGAAACTGCCTGACAATCTCCTCAAAGTCTTCCTATCTTTCACAGATTCCCCAGGTGGGTAAGTCTGGTTCTGAAGGAAACACTTGATATCATAATACCATGGTTTGTCATCTTTTACTTCTTCTACTGCAAATACATGAGCTGGTCTATCCAAGCGCATCACGGTGATATTGGGGACTTCATTCCACAATTTAACCACAATCATTGAAGCAAGCGTAGCAAGAGCATCTGCCATTCGATTCTCATCTCGAGAAATATGATGGAAGTCAACCTCAGTAAAGAACGTTGAAATCCTCCTCGCATAATCTCTGTATGGAATGAGGCCAGGCTGATTCGTTTCCCATTCACCCTTAATCTGATTAACAACGAGGGCCGAATCACCATATACATCAAGATGCTTGATTCTAAGATCAATGCATTCCTCCAATCCCATAATACAGGCCTCATACTCAGCCATATTATTCGTGCACTTGAAAGTTTGCCTTGTTGTAAAAGGAATATGTGTGCCCTGAGGAGTAATAATCACGGCCCCAATACCATTTCCATACTGATTTACAGCGCCATCAAACACCATACTCCATCTGGAACCAGGCTCTGGCCCTTCATCAAGTGTAGGCTCATCGCAATCTTTCACTTTCAAATACAGAATTTCCTCATCCGGGAAGTCATACTGAACTGACTGATAATCTTCAATAGGCTGATGTGCCAAATGGTCAGCCAAGATACTACCTTTAATAGCCTTCTGAGCTCGATACTCAATATCATACTCAGATAACAACATCTGCCAACGGGCAATTCTCCCTGTTAAAGCAGGCTTCTCAAAGATGTACTTGATTGGATCCATTCTGGATATCAACCAAGTCGTATGATTTATCATATACTGGCGTAAGCGCTTAGCAGCCCAAGCCAAAACACAACATGTCTTTTCAAGCATTGAGTATCGAGACTCACAATCAGTGAACTTCTTACTCAGGTAGTAACTAACATACTCCTTCTTCCCTGATTCATCTTGCTGACCAATGACACAACCCATCGAGTCTTCAAGAACAGTCAGATACATGATCAAAGGTCTTCCCTCTACAGGCGGAGACAGAATCAGAGGCTCAGACAGATATTCTTTAATACTGTCGAAAGCTTTCTAGCAATCCTCGGTCCAATCATGGGACTGATCTTTCCAGAGGAGCTTGAATATAGGCGCACATGTGGCAGTCATGTGGGATATGAATCTGGAGATATAATTCAAGCGGCCAAGAAAACCTCGGACTTGCTTCTCAGTTTTGGGCGCATGCATCTCTTGTATTGCTTTGACCTTTGCAGGATCAACCTCAATACCTCTTTCGCTAAAAACGAAGCCCAATAACTTGCCAGAACGGACTCCAAATGTACACTTGTTGGGATTCAGACGAAGCTTATATTTCCTCAAATGCTGGAAAAGCTTCAACAAATGCTCTACATGTTCAACTTCCGTTCTTGACTTAGCAATCATATCGTCAACATATACCTCAATCTCCTTGTGCATCATATCATGAAACAAGGTGGTCATAGCTCGTTGATACGTGGCTCCGGCGTTCTTCAAACCGAAGGGCATCACTCGATAACAGAATGTTCCCTAAGGTGTGATGAATGTTGTTTTCTCCATATCCTCGGGTGCCATTTTAATCTGATTATATCCGGAAAATCCATCCATAAACGAGAAGACTTTGAATTTAGCTGTATTGTCTACCAACATATCAATATGTGGTAGAGGGAAATCATCTTTCAGACTAGCTTTATTCAAGTCTCTATAGTCCACACACATCCGGACTTTTCCATCTTTCTTAGGCACGGGCACAATATTGGCCACCCATTGAGGATATATAGAAGTCACCAGGAACCACGCATCAATTTGCTTCTGAACTTCCTCTTTGATCTTCACTGCCATAACAAGATGAGTTCTTCTGAGCTTCTGCTTTACAGGCATGCACTCAGGCTTTAGAGGTAGGAAATGTTGCACAATACCAGTATCTAGACCAGGCATGTCTTCATATGACCAGGCGAAGACGTTAACATATTCTCGTAGCAACTCAATCAACCCCTTCTTAACAGATTCTTCCAGAAGTGCCCCAATCTTTACCTCTCGCACACAATCTTCAGACCCCAAGTTGACTATTTCTAGATTCTCAAGGTGCGGCTGAATGATCTTCTCTTCATGCTCAAGTAGCCGGGTGATCTCATCAGGAATCTCTTCAACATCATCTTCCTCTGCCTCAAATACAGGGAATTTAAAAGTGGGAGATGGTGTTGGGTCATTATGTTCAATGGGTTTAGAAATCAACCTGCATATTGATTTTTGGATATGAAAAGCTTTAGAATTCAAACAAGGCAAATCATTATGCAGATGAGAAGGTTGATTTTATTTTATTTTTTAGGGTTTTCTGTGATCACCAATTTCATGCAAAAGCAAAAAGGGAAAATAAATGGGAAAAACAAACATTTAACATGAATTTATTGAATGAAAATATCATTGTATTTATGTTGCCAACAATGTTATCACTCCTCCTTTTGGCATGGGAGAAGGGTTTTTAAACAAAGTGATCATTACGTTGACTTATGGACAACTGTTGGAATATCCAAGTCATATCTCAAGCACAAACGATCATGCTGGACGCAGTTGTTCGTTTCCATCCCTCTTTTTCCTGGACCGCCCTTTCGGGTTTCAGTCCACCGGGATACCCCTTTTTTTTGCCCAAGCCGCCCTTGTGGGGTTTTCGACTTGCCGGGTGTACAGTTCTTTTCTTTTATTATCCCTAACTTTTGCCCGAACTTTTTCTCTTTTTTTTTTGGTTCGCCGGGATGCCTCTTTTTGCCTGGACTTTTCTCTTTTTTGTCCAGCGGGTCAATTTTTCACGAAGTATCTTTTAACTGCGTCCGCATTCACAGGGGATGGAAAATCTTCGTCATCCGTGGTCGTCGACAACAAAGCTTTGTCAGAGAAACCTTTTAGACCACAAATGGACATCCATAACTGTGTGTCCACTTGCCCCACGATCATCTTGAGGAGGAAGGATCCTTTTCAACACCACATCTCCCACGTGATACGCACGAGGTCACATTTTTCGGTCAACGACACGCTTCATTCACTGGGTACCACTGCCCCATGACAAGTAACCGCCAGCCTCTTTTTCCTCAATCAGGCTCAACGCGTCATACCGAGTCCTCATCTACTCAGCCTTCTCTAATTTCATCCATCAGGGCTCTTCACAATGGGACCTAGACTTCAGTAGATAATATCAGTAGGTAATATCACTTCCAGCCCATACTGAATGAGAAAGACGTTGCCCCAGTAGATGCACGCACCGCGGTTCGGTGCCCAGGATACCACCTTCGTACTCAGCCACCATCGTTGGTGCATTCAAATGTTATCAGGGAAGCACTAACTCATTCACTTTAAACTCTCCCCATCAGACATCAGAATCCGTTCGGATTCAGGGTCAGGCCCCTCCTCCGGGATCGGTTCTTCACAATCTTTCGATTGGAGCACCTCGAGATGTCCTCATCAGGGAACTCAAACTTCCTTGATTGATAATCCTCAATGGGTTGCGGGGCGATGTAAACGAACAATACACTCCCCTCGATTGCTTTCTGAGCGGTGTACTGAATATTGTATCCAATCGACATCATTTGCCCTCTCGCAACCTGTCCGGTCATGCTGACTTCTCAAACATATACTTGATTAGATCCATCTTGGAAATTCACGAAGTGGTATGAACCAGCATATACTGTCTCAGTCGGCGAGCAGCCTATGCCAAAGTACAGCGAGTTTTATCGAGCAGTGAATGTATTGTTTCACAGTCAGTAAACTCTTTGCTAAGGTAAATTGCATGCTCTTTTCGACCAGACTCGTCATGCTGACTCAGTACGCACCTCATAGACCCCTCGAGGGCTGTCAAGTACCAGATTAACAGAATCAGAGGTTCCTGCAACTTATTCTTTTTCCAATGCCCCTTGGCAATCATTATCCTACCTGACCGTTTGATCTCTTTTTGTTTTCGGTTCAGGCATTTCTTACATTATTTTTCCTTTTCTTTTTCCTTTTTCTTTTCTTTTTTTTTAGCAGGATCGACCTCGACTCCTCTTTCGTTCACAATAAGCCTCGGCAACTTACCGGACAGCACTCCACAAGTGCACTGGTTCGGACTCAACCTCAGTCTGAGTAGTTTCGATCCGGTCAAACAATTTGCCCCAGATCCACCGGATGCCCCTCTTCAGCTTGGGACTTTGTTGTCATGTCATCAACATAGCATTCGATTCTACGATGAATCATACCATGAAACAAGGTCACTCTGATACGTGGCACCGGTGTCCTGCTCCTCTAGAGGACAATCTTCTCTCCATGGTAGCTTGTGTATAACGACATTTGGTACCCAACCCTGGCATATCCTGATACGACCAGGCGAAGGTGTCCACATGCTCCTACCATTCTGCCCTCAACTCGCCTCTGAAGCGGCCTCAATTTTCACTTTCTGACCTCGGCGGTGTCTGGAGTATCAATCTTGAATCGCTCCTCGTGCGGTTGGATCACCCTCTCCTCTTGTCTTAACAACCTGGCTAATCTTCCAACAGATCACAATCTTCTTCGCCTTTTTCTTCGGCATAATAGAGCGGATTGTCGAAGTCATACAAAGGTGTAACCGAATTGTTATCAATGAGATCAGGAGGACTGTCACTTTCGAGGTCGAAACCAAATAAAACAAAAGGAAAGAGAAAGAAAAACATTGCCATTTTTATTTCTTAAAACTGCGAAAATAAGTGAAAAACAGGGAACACCGCTTTTAATCACAAAAACATCCATTTATTACTGATGCAAAATGTTGCACAATGAAACACATGAGATGGCCCTTACAATGGACCAGTACGTTTCGGGCAAAACGTATGGCTTTTATGCAAACAAAATTAAAAACCAGAAATATTACACTTTAGGATGAGCGACAGTGATGCTTTTGGAGGCTTTCCAGTTTCCTGGTACGCACGATTTTATCCACGACTCAAGCTCGCGGTCACAGTCAATCCCTTCACCTACTGTACAGGCGTGACCAGGATCCAGCATTCCTGCACTGACGAAAGTGTACGGTGGACGGCATCCTCTATTTTGTCTAGACGACTCCTGATCTGGCTGATAGCCGACCCCAAACATGTCTGCTTTTACCACGATGTTGATGATCCTTCCCCAACCTTGGGCCTCTCTGCTCTTTACCACTTCCAGGGCTTGTTTATAAGAAGAAATGGACAACTTCTTCTCTTTCTCAGCAACAAGGGCATTCTCCACCTGGACGGTTTCGATTGCTTGATTGGGTATTTCAAGTTCTTCACTGTCCATTTCTACTTCCTTCATCTTCTGGGTCGTGTCTCTCATCAATACACACCCCTCTGCGGCGACGGCCGCACAACAATTATCAATACTAGGGAAAGCTCCATCCTGCATCAGAGGTTTTGAGACCACAGACATTGGAACCTTTAACTGATTCTCCTCAGTCGCCCTCATTCCTTTCTTGTCCTTTTTCACCATCTTCACCTTGACAGGACCCTGCCTTGGCACGGGGTTGACCTCGCCATTCATTATCTGTGCCAAGCTGATAGCTTTAGAGTCCACCATGTCCTGGACGACATGTTTGAAAGCTCTACAACCCTCAATGTTGTGTCCGGGCATCTCAGAATGAAACTCACACCTGGCATTTTCATCATAGTTTGGAGGCCTCTGCTGCCGTTCTATGGGAATCAATATCCTTGGCCGGACTAACCCCAAATCCCTCAATCTCTTGAACAAAAGGGTATAGGTCACAGGCGGCTCATCGAACTGACGATCCTCCTTCTTCTTCTTGACTTGGCTCTTAGCTTTCAAAACTTTCTGTTGAGGTAGTGGTTGTTGCTGTGGCGCTATTGAACTACCAATGGGAGTGGTTGCAACGGCAGCATACGGGTGATACCGATCTTTACTGCGTTCTTTTCGGACAGGCACACCACCTGATTCGACCTTCTTAAGCTGACTATCGCCAGAGGATTTCTGTACCACAGATGACGGAGCATCCCCCTGAACTTTCTCCTTTGTCATCCAGCTTTCAATCCTATCCAACCTCTCAGCAATCGCTTTCTGCCCCAAGGCGAGCCCCTGCACGGCTTTGAACAACTCCCCTATCATCTCTTTCAACTCGAAGATATCGGCGTTGGGAGGATCCATTAGTCTGAGCTATTTAAACGGAAGAGCTATGCGCACCAATTAGTCACTGACACCTACAAAACAGCAAAAATGTTAGTATGACTCACGCATGCAATGTCTATCTGTACCAGGAAAATTCTGTCCTTTGATTCTGTCGTCATCGAGACAGATAATTTTTCATCAATAACATTCTGACATCTGGATAACTTTCAACCAGAATCTTAATCAAAAAATGGACCCTGAGTACGGATAGACATGGGTTGAATGCAGATGAATGCGAAATGATAATGATGCAAATGCATGAATGCAGGCCACTGTGCCACCAATTCCTCTGAAGACCCATCAAATCTCTGAACCAGTCACAGTCATCTGAGGGACTAAGTCACCATAAATCCGACTTGGGGAGTTCCGAAATAAACGGAACCGAAGGTATATCATTACCATTACAGGAACATCCACTGAACGGATGACAGCCAGCTCCTCTGAACAAGTACTCTCAAATTCAACCCGGGGATCCGAAATAAACGGAACCCGCTGATAGATAACACGGACAAAAATCCGGCGTGACAGAAGTAAATACTCACAAGCTCATCTGAACCAACGTCACCATCAGTGCCCAGAGTCACCAACAAGTCCACAACAAGTCAGCAACAGTACCTGTAATAATGATCATCCCTCCCCACTCACGGGTGTCATCTAGGCCAGGGTAAGGTCGAAAGAAACGCAGCATAAATAACCTTTCGCAGAATATCATCATATACACACCCGAAGTATGTAACGATAATATCCCACTAGGGTCTGAACTGCTCGTGATATCAATGTTCCGTTAAGTGGCGCAATACCACCCGCTTCCCATGAATCACTCTATTCCTAAGTATCCTAGATTTCACTCATGGCCTGGGTATTGGGCCTTTTACCTCAAGTAACTCCCATCCCAACAGAGAGAAACAGACAACCAGCCAGCCAGATGAACAATGAATATGAATGAATGCAAACATAAATGCAAACATAAATGCAAACAATAAATAAATGAATGCAATAAATAACACAGCAGAAGCAACCAAACCCTAACCTAGAGAGCGCTAGGAGAGACTCGCTTAGGGAAGATAGACCAGCAGAAGGTCAACTTCTCTATAAATCCCCAGCAGAGTCGCCAGCTGTCGCATTACGCAAAAAACCGGCGGGAAACAAGAACAACAGAGCCGCCACCGTGCGTTATTTATCCCAAAAGAGGGAAAGGAAACGCTCAGAGTAAACCTGGAAAAAGCATGGTCTCGCGACCAAAGAGAATGGGATCGGGAGTCGGTTATGCGAAGGGAAGGTATTAGCACCTCTACGCATCCGTCGTACTCGACGGGATCCACGCACAAAAGGAAGGAATATGGTTGCTAAAACACTGCTCAAACAAACAAATACTGGCTGAAAGAGACACAAGAAAACAAACAAGACTGACTCGGCAGGATATCGCATCCTGGGCCTACTTAGTCTATCAAGCATAGACATCAGAGTCAAAGTAGTTCGGACTGGGGGAAAACATGCTCGCTAGGATATCGCATCCTATGCATACGTATCTTCTTGGACGAAGAAGAATCAGAGCACTCGTAGCTCGGCTCACGCACACCAAACAACACAGGAAATCGACTGCCAATCGCTGGACTTACGTCAAACTCCACACAAAAACAGGCAAACATGGAACCCGAATGCCAATCGCTGGACTTATATCAGCTTCCGAACCAAAACACACCCACACTGGAAACCAGATGCCACTTGATGGACTTATACCGGACTCCAAGCACACAACAAGAGGATACGGAATGCCAATCGCTGGTCTTACATCCATCTCCTAACACACACAAAGACAAAACAAAAAGGGCGCCCGGAGAGATCTGCTCATCTCCTGCCTACGTACCTCATCTGGTATGAGGATCAGGGCGACGTAGTTCCCCTACGAAGGGACACAGAACTAGCCTAACCAGATAACAAAGGGAGACACAACTAGGGAGACTACGACTCGAGCCTAGATGTTATCATGCATATCATCCCTAAGTCAAGGTTTCTAGCTAACTTGCACAGGAAGCAAGCTAACCCTAACATGACTTGCACAGGGAGCAAGCCAAACTAACCCTAACTTGCACAGGAAGCAAGCTAAAACAAACACACAAGCGCAAATAGCACACACTATATGCAATCAATTGGCTCAATCAAGGTTAGGTTTTAGTCGAGGGGTCATGTCAACCTCGACAAACAAACCACTGTAACAGGGTAATGTTAGCTCTTAACCTTAACATTGAAAGTTAGGGTGAAGCTGATGAAAGGTGAGTGAAGATGAGACTTCACAGCTCTTATCCCTGGCCTGGGAGAGCTTAAGACAAGAATGTGTGGGTTCAGAAGGTGGGAACCCTTCTACACATATGACTGAGACAATGTACAATGATCTTGGGTTAGTATTTGCAATGCATCAACACATTGGTGTGAGCAAAGCAGATGACACACAGAATAGCAGGGGATGGATTGCACATCCCTGGTATCTGCCAATGCCTCTTGACTTAGGAGGTCTTTGAATATGTACAAGGACAAAAGTAAACAAACACAAACATCGCCTCTTAAGGAGGACTTCAGACAGGTGCCTGGCCAAGTAACAGGCCAGGTCTTCCAGACTACATGGAGTTAGGATGTTATACCTCAATGCTCAAGCTATCAAGCAAAGCAAGAGCTAGTTCACAAGGGAACTAAAGCAACTAAAGTACCTGAAAACAATCCAAGATAATCAGTACTCAACTCAAACAGAAATCAAACAGCAAAGGTCAACAGTTAACTGTACAACTGTACACAAGCAAACAACAGTCAATGCACAAAGGTGCAAGCCATAAGGCCCAAGGTACAAGTCTCAAACCCTACAAAATAAACCAAAGTTAGTCATCAACAATCAATAGGTCAACTCCAATTGAGTAAGCATCATTAAGCATGGCAATTGTGCCCTTTGACCTGAAACAAAGCTCAAATGTGAGAGCACAAACCACTAGTACAAGACTAGGTTCAAAATGATAGCAAAAAAACCAAAACAGAACATGAAACTTATCCAAAATCAAGATCAAACAATTAGGAAACAAATCCAAGTGGTTTCACATTCATATCATTCATCATTATCATTTCATGAGTGAAACATGTCAAACTAGGCAATTTAGAACCTCAAAGGACCAAACAGAATGGCTCAACTCAAATCCACTCACAAACATTTCAATAAATCACCAAAACATTCATGATCACACAACATTCATAACATGACCTACACACCAAATTTCAACTCATTTGGACCAAGGGAAGCAAGTCAATGAAATTCATCAATTCAACACAAGTTCAAACAAGCTCATACAAGGCATCAAAACATGCATCCACTTCAAGCAGTCATAAAACAGAAACCAAACATGATAAATGAATGAGACCAAAGCCATGGCAAACTTCAAGATGTCTATAATACACATGCCAAATTTCAAGTCCATCCAATAAACCACAAGAATTTCCCAAATCATATAAAATCATGTCTCACAAGAAGTCAACAATTGGTTAAACAGGGGAGAAAATCTCAATCAAATTGGAAATACACTCAAAAATTCCAGGAAAATTCACATTCAAACTTAACATCCAGAAGATCCAACATGAAAATATTCAAGTCATTTAGAGTTCATATGGCATGATATCAAAAATCATGAAGTTGCACAAGAAATGGTGTGACACAAATTGTCACACCTCTAAAGATTATAGCATATCTTCTAATCCAGGAACTCAAAAATCACAAACCACATACCAAAATGACCAGGAATGAGTCTAGAACACACATGTAAAATTCCAAGAATTTCTAATGAAGCATCATCATTTCATGATCAAAAGAGTAAGCATGGTGCAACAAAGGACATGTGAAAACAAACCCTAGCCAAATATTTTTTCCAACCGTGCACAAAATTATTAAAAATTATCAAAACATTCAGGACATCACAAGGATCATGGCATAAAAAATTGCATGTGAATTGGATTTTTATTGAATGAGATATGAATTTTTTAGTGTAGGGGAAAAATAAAAAAAAGAGAAATGAGCATGGATGAACATGTGAAATATGGATGACATAAAAGCCAAAGCCTAAGAGAAAATTGATGGAACGGGGAATCGAACCCCAGCGCAATTCAAAAGAAGCGCCCACTTAATGAAACACCGCGTTTCATTAAGTGACGTGTCCTATCGCTACCGGCTTCATGGCGCGGAAACATGGAAAACGCATGCAACTTGATTCCAGAAGATCAAACACGGTTTGGGCTAGGGTTTTGAACATGTTCATCATTGTTCTTCCAGATTTTCCAGCACATGAACAAAGTTTCACAAAAATGGACAAATGATATATCATTGTGTTCGTCTCATCATGTACATCATCAAAACAACAATGATTTAACCTAAATCGAACTATAGAACACGGATCGAGCAGAATAACATTTGGACATCGAACTTCAATTCATAATATCTCATTCAATACATGATGAAATTCCACGATTCAAAGTTCATTACAACCTACATTCAAAGCTCTACAAGAATCCTACATTAATTTCATGAATCAAGAACATTGAAATCTGACCTCTAAGAAATGGCAGTAGTGGAATCGTGACTTTTGAGCTTTGAAAGGTGAAAACAGAAACTCTACAAGGTCCAGGTTGATGAATGGATGAATGATTTCAGCTCAACAATGCTCCAGCTTGAAGAAATATCCAGCTGCCATGGATGAACCTCTATGCAACAGTTCCAGTTTTTGCTCGAATGTGGAAGATTCCTGCTTGCAAAAGCTTCTACAATGCTTGGAGATGATGGGTCCTTGAAGATTAAATGCACTGTTCTTGAAGAAATTGCAGAAAAAAATGAAGAACCAAAATTGAGAGAGTTTTTACTTTTGATCTAGATCTGTTTTTAATGAAGTCCCCCTTGCTGAAATCTGCTAGGGTTTCACTTATATATCACCTGTTAAGCAAGCTCTTAATCATGTTTAGGCATTTGGCAAGTGGAATTAGTGGAAACAAGTGTTTATGCAAAGTTGATATTTCCACCTCTATGCATGGTGTGCATGCTACAGTGCACGAAATTGGGCCTAAGCATACTCCAAATATCATTTTTAATCAAATGCAATTGGTAGAAAGTGTAGAAAATGCTTATTTTGAAAATCACTTTTTAACTCTCCCTTTTAAAATTCAAGTCACTTGAAAAATGCCATTTTGATGTGATGATTTTTGATGAAATATGATGATGGATCATGATAGTACATGTCAAATGTGACTTGCTCAAAAAATAATCACTCAAATTGGCCAAATGGTTCAAGAGTTATGCCTCCTTGAAGTTCAACTTTTCTTGAAAATGATTTGATCATAACTTGCCAACCACACATGAGAAATGAGTGTTCTTGGACTTTTTGGAAAGGTGAGAGCAAGATCTTAAACTTTCATGTTGGACAACATTCCATTTGAAGCTTGTATGAGGAAGTAAATTTGAGGAGAAAACCTTTCCATTTTTGGCAGTCTGAAGTTACAGGTCACTTATTATTTTTGGAAACTTTTCTTCTCACCTCAAATTCTTCATTGTTGATGTTTGCAATGTCAAATGAGACTTGTATGGACATGAATGAGGCCTTTCAAACCATCTCCCACCTTCAAATCCATGAATTCAGACACAGTTGACCACAGTTGACTTTCTAGGGTTTCGGATGAAATTCAGCTTGACTGTTGACTTCTGAGCATCCAATCTTTGGCCAAACCTCTTCAAAAGGATCTCTAGGTCACATGAACTTGTTGAACCAACCTTAGGGCTTTGCTTCTTTGAGAAATGCACTTGCTTGCTTGCCTGACTGATCTCTTGATCATCTTGACCTAATTTTGTCTGATGACTTGCACTTGGGCAATGGACAATGCAATGTTATGCAGTGGACTATGTTATGTTAATGACCTAATATGAAAATGTATGTACAAAATGGTAGGTGCAAATTTGAGGTGCTACATCGAGTCGCCACCGCACTTCTATTTATCCAAAGGAATGGTTAGAAAGCGAACAAAAACCTAAAAGTTTTATCGAATCAAAAACTAGTAAAAATGTCAGAGATCTGGGTAAGGGGGTTGGTTATGCAATGGGAAGGTGTTAGGCACCCAAAGCATCCTAGGTACTCCTAGGGAGCCCTTTTCACATTTGTTGCAAAGGTTGTTGTTTTTTTTTTTGAAATTTTATTTGTGCAAACATGATTGAAGGGAGGAGAAAAGCGTGTATGTTTATCTAATGTACTACTTACTAAAAGAAGGGTCAAAAGAAAATGACTCGCACGGACGTCGCATCCACTGCATACGTATCTCATCTGAATATGAGAATCAGAGTGTTCGTAGCTCGGCTACCTATGGGTTAAAGAGGAGTGTGCTCGCTAAGACATCGCGTCTTATGCCTACGTATCTCATCTGGGATGAAAATCAGAGCAAAACGTAGTTCGACTACCTACGGGGTAAGGGTTGTGTTTTGGGGTGAACGACGTTACTACGCAATCTACCGGATGCTCGACCTTTGGAGACTTACTCGCCTGTAGTAGAAGGAGTAAACGTGTTCTTAGGAGAAGAAAAATCAATGAAAAAAGGGTAACGAGGATAATACCTCATAGCTCTTAACCCTGGACAGGCTGAGCTCATGACAACAAGTGGGGATTCAGAAAGGTGGAACCCTCTCCACTGACCGACCGGACAAAAGTAACACACCAAAACATGGCCTCCTATCGAGGTCTTCCAGCTAAGAAAACAACAAAATATGGGAAAGAGATAAAAGTACCACACGGATAAAGATCCGAAGTGACAACAACTAAAGGAGCAAGAAACCCGGAGATCTCTCAAGCTAGCATCATCGAAGAAAGTGAATCAGTACAGGTAATCGGAATAAACCTCCAGGTGGTATCCCACAAATAAAATGGAACACCAAGCAAGCCATCTCTGCAAGAGTCATATGAGCCCTCACAAAATAAAACTCAACAAACAGGTTAGAGAAACAAGATAGGGTAATCAAGAGTTGCCCCCAAATCAAAATGTAACCACATGAATCATGCCATTAAAATTCACAAAAGCTCACAAAAAGCAACCAAGGGTAGGAGGCCTAAAACTCTTGTCAAACACATGCATCAAAAGGGTATCAAATTCACCCATAATACCTCATACATTCAGAGCATTCAAATTAAAAGCATAAAGTAATGGGAATAAGGCAAACCTGATTGGAGAGACCGATGAAATTGAATGGCCCGGTTGGGTATGCAAAGCAATCTGAGGGTTTATATGAGAGGGAATTGGTTCTTTGCCGATGAGTTCCCTTCAGGCTCTGGAGGTTGCTCTGAACTCTATTAGCTCTTCTCTCACTATCTTTTTCCCTGCTAGGGTAATAGGAATAGAATGGCCTTTAGTTTCACTGGAACTCTGAATTTATAACCTGATTTTTGTGGACCTATGGGCTCAAATGAGAGAGGCCCAAGTCCAAAATTTTTCTGTTATATTTTATTTATTTATTTATTTATTTATTTTCGTTTTTCGTTATTTTTTTTAACACGTGGGCTTCGCCTAGCGAGCATGACAGTTCAAGAAATTCCTCTGAGCGTAGGTGATTCTGGTGGCTTTTCTTGGGACTCGCTAGGCGACCCATTCTGCTCGCCTAGCGAGCATGACAGCTCATGAACAAGCTTTTGCTCCTCCAAGATTAACGTTTTGACTGACGAATAGACCCCATTTGAACCTGTTGGAAGTATCTCAAGCCATTCCCTTGGGTTGACTGATCATCTAAATAGAACCCACAAAGTGTCTTGGATGATACTTAAGCTTCAAACAAAAGATGTTAGTGACACATTTTTGTGCTTTTGGTTAGTAAACAAAAGTAATAGAAACAATGATGTATAATTCAAGCATGCTTGGTGATCTTAAACCAATCACAAGGAGTCCCACCCAAAGGCAAAGGGAACCAAGATGCTAAAGATCCTTGAGGCAATGCAAATGCAATGTTATGATGCCATGAGGGATCTTAGGGTCAAAATTGGGGTCTTACACCTTTCCATGGCTTGTTTGTCGAGGTTGATATGACCCCTCTTGACTAAAGCCCTACCCATGTATGTTTGAGCCCCCTTGTTGGTGTGTTTACTTTAAGCTACATGTTTTGTGTGGTGTGATCGTCTCCCCATAGGATTGCTAGGCTTCATATAGTCTCTCGTTTGCATGTCAATTAAGGTAGCACGGTTCCTTCGTCTAGGACTTCCTTTTTGCATGAGCATCCCTAACAAACCCATTGATTTTTCTTCTCCTAATAACACGTTAACTCCTTCTACTACAGGCGAGTAAGTCTCCAAAGGTCGAGCATCCGGTAGATTGCGTAGTAACGTCGTCCATCTAAAAAACACAAAACAAACAAAATAGGTCAGCCGAACTACGGCTTGCTCTGATTCTCATTCCAGATGAGATACGTAGGCATAAGACGTGATGTCTTAGCGAGCACACTGCTCTTTAGCCCATAGGTAGCAAAGTTACGAAGACTCTGATTCTCATATTCAGATGAGATACGTATGCAGTGGATGCGACATCCGGGCGAGTCATTTTATGTTGACCCCTCTTTTAGTAAATAGTACATTAGATAAACCCACACCCTTTAGACAAGAACAACAAGAGTGGATCCCGTAGAGTACTACGGATGCGTAGGGGTGCTAATACCTTCCCTTCGCATAATCGACTCCCGAACCCAAGATTTGGTTGCGAGACCTTGTCTTTTCCGTTCCTTTCTCCAGGTTTACTTCGAGCGTTTCCTTTCCCTCCTTTGGGATAAATAACGCACGGTGGCGACTCTTCTGTCATTTTCCTTTTTTGCCGGTTGTTTTTTCGCAGGTTGCGACAGCTGGCGACTCTGCTGGGGAGTACATCTTCCCTAGTGGGCCTTTCCTAGCGTTTGTTTGTTTATTGTCTATTGTGTGTTATTTATTTATTGCTTTGCATACTTATCTGCTTGCATTGCATCCTATGTGCGCTTTACTATTTCATGCATACTGTACTGGCTGTGTATCTGTTTCTCTGTTGGATGGGAATCACCTAGGAATAGAGTGATTCATGGGAAGCGGGTGGTATAGCGCTGTAAGATCCCAATTTTGTCCCTAAGATCCCTCATGGCATCATATCATAACATTGCATTGCCTCAAGGATCATTGAACACCTTGCTTCCTTCCCTGTGGGTGGGGATCCCTTTGAGAGTGGTTCTTGATCACCAAGCATTGCTTGCATTTGTATGTCATTGCTTTTCTTTTAATCACTAACCAAAAATGTACAAAAATATGTCATTAACCTTTGTTACTTGCAGCTTAAGCAATCAACAGTCAAGGCAGTTCAAGTAAATCTTGTGTGCAAGAGATGAAGTCTCCATTGAGTTATGGACCATGTGATCATTTCATTGAGCTCATTTGAGCTATAGTTTCATTGTGGAGCAAGTTCCCAAGTGGCAAAGGCCCCAAATTCATCAGAACATTTTCAGGTCATCTAAGGACCAATGCAGTCAACTAAAAAGTCAACTGTGGATTTTGAAGTGAGAAATTGAGTTTCTTCATCCCATTCATGTCCAAATTATGCTTATTCATCATTTCAAAGATCAAGGTTGAAGAATTTGAAGTCAAGTCAAAAGTTTCCAAAAATGGAAAGTGACCTATAATTTCAACTTTCCAAAAATGGCAAGTTTTTGATCCAACTTCAACTCAACTTTCCCACATCAAAGAAGCTTCAAATGAAATTTTGTCCAACATGAAAGTTGAAGATCTCTCTCTCCCATTTCCAAAATGTCCAAGATAATGAGCATCTGATGAATGGTTGAAGAGATATGATCAAATCATTGCCAAGGATGCATGGAACTTCAAAAGGCCATATCTTTTGATCCATAGCTCCAAATTGAGTGGTCCTTTTTGCAATATTCTTCTCTTGACCTCTAATTTCCAAATCATGCATCACATTACATAAAATCTCATCACATGATCCCTTGCTATTCCATGCCTTTTTTGGAGGGAAATTGCAAAATTCAAAAATGGTGCATTGTATGGACTTTCTACCATTGCCATTGAGTTTAAAAAAGGATTTTAAGTGAAAATGATCAAAGGAATGGTACTGTTCACGTGCAATTAGCTCATGCACCATGCATTTTCAAGATTTGCAAAAACACCTTATTTCACTTAACTAAACTAAACATGGATTAGCAAGGTGATTAGTAAGGCATATATATACTCTAATCATAACAGAATTGAAGAAGGTTAATCATAATTCACATTTCTAGATCCAAAATTCTCTCTCCCTCAAATTTTTTCTCTCATTCATAATTCAAATTTCTTCCAAATAGCATTGCAATTTTATGTCATATTCTTGTTCCCTGGTATGAATTAAGTGCAGATCAAGTGTTGAAGTGGTGAATTCGAGCAAGAATGGTGCAGTTGAAGCTCATGAAGTTGAAAATGGAAATTCAAGATTAAGCCAGATCTACACGTGTTCAAGCTTCATTTTCTTCATCAAACATCCTTGCAAGCATTGTGGAGTGGATTTGGATCATTTGGAGCTGAGGATCCTACAATTTCAAGATTCTGTTCTTCAAGAGGTCAATTTTCGATCCTCTTAGTTTTGAAATTCATTGCTATATTCTTGTAGATCTTGTGTTCCTGGTGATTCTGATGCAAAAATCGTGTGAATTGGTGCATTATTGAGCAAGTTATGTGTGTTTAAAAAGTTTTGCACTAAAAAATGTTTCTCATCGATTCTCTCTTGTTATGATGAATTAGGATTAAATGTTTGTTGATCTATGATCTCCATTGAAAATGCTTTGAAATGATATGCTTGTTTTTGATTTCTGAGAAAAATTCTGGAAAACGCATGAAGTTCATACACTGTTCATCTTCTTCCTCATGAAGAAGCTGAAGATGCATGCATTCTGGACGTTTCTGGAAAAATTGCGTCAGTTTTCTGGAAATAGCGATGGTTTGAACCGTCCAAATTTACGCAGCTTAGGGTTTCAGGCAAAACGATGCCGTTTTGGTGCGCGCGCTCCATTTTGAATATTCATCGGCTTCGATTCCCAGCGCTGCCATTTTTTCAAATATCCATCATTTTTGGCCTTTCCCTCCATTTCCATATGCCATGTTCATTTTTGAATTTCATTTTTGTATGCTAACTTCAAAAAATCATATAAAATTGAAAAATGCATCAATTAATCCCCAATTTTTTGCAAAATGATCCTTGTTTTGTCTAGTTTTTAATGATGATGAGTTTGCAAGTTGTGCATGGCTGGAAATTTATTTGCTCTAGGATGATGGAACACATGTGCATTTGTGACATTGCCTTACTCTTTCTATCATGAAATGCTTGTTTTTAATCCAATGGACTTGAAATTTTACATGCTAAGTCTAGACACATTAATGGATGTTTTAGGCTTGGTTTGGTATTTTTCTCATTTACCATTTCTGTTTTATGCTTGTGTTAACATGGTGTGACAATTTGTGTCACACATTTGGTTGTTCAACTTGTACCATTTAATTTCCATGCCAAATGATCTTGGATGCTTCTGATTTTTTGTATGTTGAATATGTTGAATAATGTTCATGAATTTTTTCAAAATTATTTGAATCATTTTTGTTTTGATTTGAAATTTTCATTCATGATGTCCATATATGAGCTTTGAAATTGCCTTTGACTTCTTTTGATCATGAAATGCCTTTGATGATTGATTTTGATGTGAGCCTTTTTAGGACATGTTAATATGTGTTTGATGTTGCAACATGTTGAATTTCAGCTTCTGTTTTGAATTTTTTCTTCACCTTTGACCCTAGGCTTTGACCTAGTGGTTTGGACTTACATTTGAGCTTTGAATTTCAGGTTCAAGCACCTAATCCACATGGTTGATGATGCTTCATCATTTGAATGTTGATATTTGCTTTTGATTGCTAACATTTGCTGTTTTGTAGGTTGTTGATAACTCATTTGAGTTGGCCTTATGGCTTATGTGTTGTACATTGGGTTGTCTGTGTGATATTGACTGTTGACTGTTTGTCTGAGTAGTGTACTGATTGGTTTAGTTGTTTTCACAGGTACCTAAGTTGCTTTAAGTTCATTTGAACTTTGCTTTGCTTTTGCTTGTGGTTGGCATACCACTTAGGTATAATTCCTAATCTTCATGTAGTCTGGAAGACCTGTCATGTTACTTTGGCAGGCACCTGTCTGAAGCCCTCCTTAAGAGGCCATGTTTTTGTTTGTTTAATTTTATGCCAAGCAGGTAAAGTCCTCTTAAGAGGCAATTGGCAGATAAAAGGGATGTGTAATCCATCCCCTACTATTCAGTTGTGTCATTCATTTTGCTCACACCATGTGTTGATGCATTGTGAATAAGAACCCAAGATCTTATAGAGTCAATCATTTGTGGAGAAGAGTTCCTACATTCTGAACTCCCACACTTTTTATTGTTTAAAGCTCTCCCAGGCCAGGGATAAGAGCTATGAGGCATAACCCTCATCTCCATTTCATCTGCTTCACCCTAACTCTCAATGTTAGGGTTAAGAGCTCCAAAACACCTCATTCCAGTTGGCTTGCTTCTAAAGCCTAACCTTGCTTGAGCCCATTGATTGTGTACAGTGTGTGCTAATTGGTTGCTTTTTGTTTGTGTGTGCCTCTGCGCATTGCTTTCATCCTTGTTTACATTAATTGTATATCATCTCATGATCATTGTTCATATTTTGTGACATCTTGTTTGTCCATTGAGGAGTCAATTGTAAGTCCATTTATTGGCAGTTGTTTCCTATGATCTGGTAGGAGTTGGGACTAAGACCATTGATTGGCATCCCATTTCCTTGGAGTCGAGTGTAAGACCATTTATTGGCAACTTGTTTCCTCTTGCTTATTGCATTTGTTATTTGTTTCTTGTGAGGAGTCAATTGTAAGTCCATTTATTGGCAGTTGTTTCCTATGATCATTCCTTGGAGATCGGTGTAAGTCCATTGATTGGCATTTGGTATCCATGTTTTCTTTGTTTTGTGAGATTGGTGTAAGTCCATTGATTGGCATTTGGTATCCATCTTTGTTTTGTGAGATTGGTGTAAGTCCATTGATTGGCATCTGGTATCCATTTATGTTGTTTATTTGTTATCATTTGTTGCCTTTTCCAAAGGAATCACTTGGATCATCTATATATGATCTCAAGAGGTGAACATCTAAGAAGTTTTGCATCCCTTAACCTCACCCTTTTTGTTCTTTAAACCTCCATTTGCATGTTAACCCAAAACCAAAAAATATTGTGCAAACATTTTCATTTCTTTTCAAACTAGAAACCTAGGCCTTAAGCCTTTGATTTTCTAATTTCATTTTCATAATACTTCTTTTGAATTGAATTCTAATCATACTTTGACTTCATTTTGTGAATAAATCCTAATTGGTTAATTTCACTCATTCAATTGTTTTGTGGCTTTGTCCATTCTTGATAAGTTTTCATACATTAGCCATAGATCTCAATTATCTTAGTGGTTGATGTGAATCTCACCTTTTGTTCTTAGTGATTGAATTGTAAGACTTCCTTGCTTATTATAGGGCATGGTCCCTCACTATCAAGTTGAAGCTTTTCTCACATGGTGGACTTGTGGTTGTATAGGTTGAGTTTTCTCCCATGGATAATGAAAGACCTTAGGGCTTTTGTTTAAAATCAATCCATTCATATTTTTGGAAATCTTTTAGCCGAACTACGGCGTTTTGATCCTTACCTTCCATGGAAAGGTACGTAGGCAACGGGTTCATCCGTTCAAACAGAAAAATAATAAATTTGTATATTCTTCTCTCATCCTCCCAATCAATGTTTGCACAATAAATATGTTCATAAACAATATCTTTTGCAAAAATTTGTGAAAAGGGTTCCCTAGGAGTACCTAGGATGCTTTGGGTGCCTAACACCTTCCCTTTGCATAATTACCCCCTTACCCAGATCTCTGTACCTTTTTCATTAGTTTTCTATGTGTAAAACTTCTTAGGCTTTTGTTCTCTTTTTAGCCATTCCTTTGGATAAATAAAAGTGCGGTGGCGACTCTATCTTTGTATGTTTTGCTTTTGATTTAGTCAATAAATCATAAAGTGATGAATACACCGCTACAGGCGCCACTTAGCGGAACATGGTATCACGAGCAGTTCAGATTCTGATGGGGTATTATCGTTGCATACACCTGGTGTGCATATGATGATATTATTGAAAGGATTATTTATCCTGCGTTTCTCTTGACCTTACCCTGGCCTAGATTACACCCGTGAGTGGGGCGAGAATGAATCATTTACAGGTACTAATGGTGACTTATTCTGTTGGTGACCGTGTCCTGTTGGTGACTTTTGTTTGGTTCTTGTTGGTGACCGTTGGTTCTGAAGTATGGGTTCTAAGTTGATGACTGTGTTCTATGGTTCCCGGTTCCGAATTCATGCTGAAGTTCTGATCATGTGCCTCATGATACACAGCCAACCAACCATTGTTTCATCATTTTGCATCATAGCATGTTTATTTTCAAAAAATAATGCATAAAAAAAAAATTACCCGCATATGCATATCATTTCTCTTGAATACCTGATAAATGATAAAACATAGGATACACATCATACACATATCATTCATGCATCATTACAGATGTTCTTGAAAAGGATTTCTCATTCTTGTTCCCGGATCAGGGAGAATTGCTGAGTATCGTCTGCACCGTTACGCAACAAGGCATAATCGACAGAGGATCATGGATCAAGTTCAAGCAAAACTAGCAGAGATGAGGACCAACATGGCCTAGTTCATGAGTATGATGCAAGGGGTAGTTCAAGGGCAAGAGGAACTCCGAGCCTTGGCCCAGAGACAAGAAACTGTGATTCCCCCTGTCGGTCAGAATCCGCCAGAAGGAACCCCTGTCAATGACGCCGCTGCTGCTACCAACCCTGTCAACAACTATGCTACTGGTGACAAATTACGTGGTATTAGAATCGATGGACAACCCCTCATTACAGAGGTTGCTAATGCTCGAGCGGCACGTGCTCCAGTTTGCCATCCTTCTCATTTGGTTGACAAGCAAGAAGATATGTTCACTCTTCGCAGTGATGATGATTAATTTGGAAAGGCGGAAGAGAGAGATAGAAAAGTTGACGCCCTTGCTTAAAAGATTCGCGCCATGGAGTGCCAGAATTTTTTGGGTTTTGATGTTACTAACACGGGTTTAGTTGATGGGTTGAGGATCCCGTACAAGTTCAAAGCGCCATCTTTCGATAAGTACAATGGCACTTCTTATCCTCGAACTCATGTGTAAGCTTACTACCGGAAGATATCCGCTTATACTGATGATGAAAAAATATGGATGTACTTTTCCAAGACAGCTTGTCTGGAGCCTCTTTGGATTGGTACATGGACTTGAGAAAAGAATCTGTCAGAAGCTGGAGAGAGTTAGGTGAAGCTTTTTTGAGGCAGTACAAGCATAACATGGACATGGCTCCGAGCAGAACCCAGTTGCAGAGTTTGTTTCAGAAGACCGGTGAGAGTTTCAAGGAATACGCCCAGAGGTGGCGTGAACTAGCTGCGAGAGTACAACCTCCGATGTTGGAGAGAGAATTGACTGATATGTTCATTGGAACCCTGCAAGGTGTATTCATGGATCGTATGGGAAGTTGCCCATTTGGTTGTTTTTCGGATGTTGTGATTTGCGGAGAAAGAACTAAAAGTCTTATCAAAGCGGGAAAAATCCAACACCCTGGTTCTTCAAGTTCTTCAAGTGCTAAGAAACAATTTTCAGGTGCACCCAGAAGGAGAGAGGGTGAGACAAATGCTATCCATAATCAGAGAAATGGAAACAGAGGACAATAATACCGTTAAGTTGTTGCCGTGACTATTCCAGCAACCCAACCTCAACAACAACAAAGAGGACAACCACAACAACAACAACAACGCCAATTCCAACCAAGACAAAGAATGCCAGATCGTCATTTTGATCTGTTGCCAATGACTTATGCTGAATTACTCCCTGAACTGCTCAGGTTAAAGTTTGTTGAACTTCGCACTATGGCTCCATTAACAAGGATTCCCGCTGGTTATGATGCTAATGTCCGTTGTGATTTTCATTATGGTGCGCCAGGGCACCACATCGAGAATTGTCCGGCTTTTCACCATAAAGTTCAAGATTTGGTTGATGCCAAGACGATTAACTTTGCTCCTACTCCGAATGTGGTGAATAATCCTATGCCTCAGCATGGAGGACCCAGAGTAAATAGTGTGGAAGATGGGGAAAATTTGAACTTGGTAGTCGATGTTAATGATGTTCAGACTTCGTTGTTTGTAGTGAAGGAACGTCTGCTTAGAGGAGGAGTATTCCCGGGATGTGACGAGAATTGTTCAGATTGTGGTAATCGTGAAAACGGTTGTGTGAAATTGAAAGAAGGTATCCAAGAATTGATGAACGAAGGTTGTTTACAGTTTGATCGGGTAGTGAAAGACCGTGAAGAGGTATCGACTGTTACCATTTTCTTTACACCGTCAAAAGGTCCCGCACGTGCTCCAAGAACTATTAGTGCGCCTGTGACTATTGGTACGCCTGTGACCATAGCTGCGTCTGTGACCATATCTGCTCCAGTGACTATTGGCGTTCCCGCGATTATCAATGCTCCAGTAACTATCAGTACTCCTACCACCGTTGCTGCTTCTAGTGGAAGACTTATTGAGAATAGTAGAGCAATTCCGTGGCAATATGACAATACTTTTTACAGAAGACCAGAGAATCAGACCAGATCAGTAAATCATACTCCAGTGACGATTGGTTCGTCAGATAAGATTCCAATAACAGTTGGTTCGGCTGTGGGTAATGTGGGGGGACCCGGAGGATTTACGAGAAGTGGTCGTTTGTTTGCACCACAAGTTCCGAAGGATAACAATGCTGAGGCTCTTGCTAGAACAAAAGGAAAACAAGTTGTAGTTGAAGAAGAACCAATGCGAAAGGAAGTGCCCGAGGGTTCTTTTGAGAAGGACGTGGAGGAATTTATGAGAATTATCAAGAAGAGTGATTACAAGATCGTGGATCAGTTGAACCAGAAACCATCAAAAATCTCTATTCTCTCTCTGTTGATGTGTTCCGAGGCACACCGTAACGCCCTGTTGAAAATGTTGAATATGGCTTATGTGCCCCAAGAGATTTCTGTTAACCAGCTTGAAGGCGTTATTGCAAATGTTAACACTAGACATGGTTTGGGATTCAAGGATCTAGACTTGACACCTGAGGGTCGCAATCACAATAGAGCTCTGCATATCACGATGGAATGCAAAGGCGTGGTTTTGTCGCATGTTTTGGTTGATACCGGTTCTTCTTTGAATGTGCTGCCCAAAAAGGCTCTGAGTAAGCTTGATGTCGAAGGGGTTGTTCTCACACCAAATGATCTTGTTGTCCGTGCTTTTGATGGATCCAAGCGATCAGTTTTTGGTGAAGTCACGTTGCCTATGAAGATAGGCCCAGAAGTGTTTAATATTGTCTTCTATGTGATGGATATTCAACCAGCATATAGTTGTCTGTTGGGGCGTCCCTGGATACATGGAGCCGGAGCAGTTTCTTCGACTCTCCACCAAAAGCTAAAATATGTGTGGGATGGTCAAGTTGTGACCGTGTGTGGCGAAGAGGACATTTTTGTGAGCCATTTATCCTCCTTCAAATATGTGGAGATGGATGGCGAAATTCATGAAACTCTATGTCAAGCTTTTGAGACCGTCAGTATTGAGAAGGTGGCTTTTGTTGAACAGAAGGAACCAGGTACCTCGATTGTGTCCTATAAACAAGCTCTGGAGGTCATTCATTCAGGTGACGCGGAAGGCTGGGGCAAGACGATTGATGTACCCATAAAAGAAAACCTGTTTGGCATCAGTTATCAGCCTTTTCAATCGTCAGAGCAGGGTATCCAGAATCAGAAAGGGCCGTGTACTTTCACTAGTGCTGGATTGATGAATTACGGGGATGTCTTTGCAACAGACAATGAAGATGGTGACAGTGATTGTGATATGGATAAGTGGGTGCGCCCGTGTGCTCCAGGGGAGAAGATCAACAACTGGACTACTGAAGAAATAGTCGAAGTTACTCTTCAGACAGAGTAATTTTCTTTTGTTTTGTCATTCTGCATGAAATCCCTACACTTTGCCCAAGGCGTAGTGGTTCATTGTAGGGCCACATCATGTTTTGAATTTTCAATGATTATCATCAATAAAGGACGTTTTGCAATCAAATTTGTGCTCCCTGTCTTTCTGTTTTTCATTTTTTCCGTTTTCAAAACCATAAAAATGGCAATGTTTTTTCCTTTTTGTGACTTTCTTGAACTCTTTTCTAAAATAAAGCATGAAACATCATTCGTGCAGAATTGATCTTGCGGATTCCATTAAGAACAGTTATGTTATGGCTCAGTATGACTTTGATAATCCCATTTACCAAGCCGAAGACGAGAGTGAAGAAGATTGTGGACTCCCCAAAGAATTGGCCAGACTACTGAAACAGGAGGAAAGGGTCATTCAACCTCATCAGGAAGAGTTGGAAGTCATTAACCTTGGTACTGAGGACGCAAAGAAAGAGATCAAGATAGGGGTTGCTTTAGAGGAAAAGGTCAAGAGAGGGCTGATTGAAATGCTGCAAGAATATGTGGATGTATTCGCATGGTCGTATCAAGATATGCCTGGTTTGGATACAGATATTGTGGTGCACAGGCTACCTCTCAGAGAAGATTGTCCTTCGGTAAAGCAGAAGCTTCGCAGAACTAGTCCTGATATGGCTGTCAAGATCAAAGAGGAGGTTCAGAAGCAGTTGGATGCAGGTTTTCTAGCAGTTACCAATTATCCCCCTTGGGTGGCCAACATCGTACCCGTGCCGAAGAAGGATGGTAAAGTCAGGATGTGTGTCGATTACCGAGATTTAAACCGAGCGAGTCCGAAAGATGATTTCCCATTACCTCACATTGATGTATTGGTTGATAACACCGCCCAGTCCTCGGTTTTCTCTTTCATGGATGGATTTTCTGGCTATAATCAGATCAAGATGGCGCCAGAAGACAGGGAGAAGACGACATTCATTACACCTTGGGGCATGTTCTGTTATAAGGTAATGCCATTTGGGTTGAAGAACGCTGGTGCTACCTACCAAAGAGCTATGACGACTCTCTTTCATGACATGATGCACAAAGAAATTGAAGTGTACGTGGATGATATGATTGCGAAGTCTCAGACAGAAGAGGAGCACTTGGTAAACTTGCAAAAGTTGTTTGAAAGATTGAGAAAGTTCAAACTAAGGCTGAATCCAAACAAGTGTACATTTGGAGTGAGATCTGGAAAGCTGTTAGGTTTCATTGTCAGTGAGAAAGGGATCGAGGTTGATCCAACGAAAGTAAAAGCTATTCAAGAAATGCCTGAACCAAGAACGGAAAAGAAGGTTCGTGGGTTTTTAGGGAGGCTGAACTACATTGCACGATTCATATCTCACCTAACAGCTACGTGTGAACCGATTTTTAAATTGCTAAGAAAAGATCAAGCAATCAGGTGGAACGATGATTGTCAAAAAGCTTTTGATAAGATAAAAGAATATTTGTAGAAACCTCCAATTCTTATACCTCCAGTTCCTGGGAGGCCTCTGATAATGTACCTTTCAGTAACAGAGACTTCGATGGGGTGTGTATTGGGACAGCATGACGAGTCTGGTCGAAAAGAGCATGCAATATACTACCTTAGCAAAAAGTTTACCGACTATGAAACAAGATATTCGCTGCTCGAGAAAACTTGCTGCGCTTTGGCATGGGCTACTCGCCGACTAAGACAGTATATGTTGAACCATACTACCTTGTTGATTTCTAAGATGGACCCTGTAAAGTATATCTTTGAAAAGCCGGCTCTTACCAGACGAGTGGCTCGTTGGCAAATGATTTTGACAGAGTATGATATCCAGTACACATTGCAAAAGGCCATCAAGGGTAGTATTCTGTCTGACTACCTTGCCGAGCAACCAATTGATGACTATCAGCCGATGATGTTTGAATTCCCTGATGAAGATATCATGTACTTAAAGATGAAAGATTGTGAAGAGCCTCTTGTCGAGGAAGGACCGGATCCCGATGGCAAGTGGACACTGATGTTTGATGGGGCGGTAAATGTGAATGGAAACGGTGTTAGGGCAAGGCTCATTAATCCTAAGGGTGCACACATACCTTTTTCTGCCAGATTGACTTTTGAAGTAACCAACAACGAAGCTGAGTATGAGGCCTGTATCATGGGGATTGAGGAAGCCATCGATCTAAGGATCAAAACTATGGACATTTATGGAGATTCTGCTCTAGTGATTAACCAAGTCAATGGAGACTAGAGTACCCATCAGCCACATTTGATTCCTTATAGAGATTACACCAGAAGAATCCTGACTTTCTTCAAGACAGTAAAGTTGTATCATGTACCCCGAGATGAAAATCAAATGGTTGATGCCTTAGCCACATTGTCTTCCATGATTAAAGTTCATTGGCCGAATCATGTGCCACACGTTGCTGTGAATCGACTCGAGAGGCCTGCGTATGTGTTTGCAGCCGAGTCTGTTATTGATGAGAAGCCGTGGTTTTATGATATTAAGAATTTCCTCAAAAGCCAAGAGTATCCTGAAGGAGCGTCAAAGAATGACAAGAAGACACTGAGAAGGCTAGCTGGAAGCTTTTACTTGAACAAGGATGATGTGTTGTACAAGAGGAACTTTGACATGGTTATGCTCAGATGCGTGGTTAGACACGAAGCAGACATGTTAATGCAGGAAGTACACGAGGGATCTTTCGGTACCCATGCTGGTGGTCATGCAATGGCTAAGAAGTTGTTAAGAGCCGGTTATTACTGGATAACCATGGAATCTGATTGTTTCAAATACGCTCGGAAGTGCCACAAATGTCAGATCTATGCAGATAAGGTGCATGTACCACCAAACCCTCTGAATATTATGAATTCTCCTTGGCCGTTCGCGATGTGGGGCATCGATATAATTGGAAAGATTGAACCTACTGTTTCTAATGGACATCGCTTCATCCTAGTCGCGATTGATTACTTTACCAAGTGGGTGGAAGCAGCTTCCTATGCGAATGTTACCAGACAAGTGGTTACTCGATTCATTAAGAAAGAAATTATCTGTCGTTATGGCGTTCCTGAGAGAATCATCACTAATAATGGTTCGAATCTCAATAACAAGATGATGAAAGAGCTTTGCAAAGACTTTAAGATCGAACACCATAATTCTTCTCCTTACAGACCAAAGATGAATGGTGCTGTAGAGGCGGCAAACAAGAACATTAAGAAGATTGTGCAAAAGATGGTCGTGACGTATAAGGATTGGCATGCGATGTTGCCTTTCGCTTTGCATGGGTATCGTACCTCAGTACGTACGTCAACCGGGGCAACTCCGTTTTCACTTGTGTATGGCATGGAGGCAGTCTTGCCAGTAGAAGTTGAAATCCCTTCTTTGAGGGTGATGATGGATGTAAAACTTGACGAAGCTGAGTGGGTTCAAACCAGGTTTGATGAGTTAAATTTAATTGAGGAAAAACGATTAGCAGCTGTGTGCCATGGACAACTATATCAGAGAAGGATGAAGAAGGCCTTTGATCAGAAAGTGCGTCCTCGAAGATATCAGATAGGTGACTTAGTTTTGAAAAGGATCCTTCCTCCCGGTACAGATAACAGGGGCAAGTGGACTCCGAATTATGAAGGTCCATATGTTGTTAAAAAGGTCTTTTCTGGTGGAGCCTTGATGCTTACAACTATGGATGGTGAAGATTTTCCATCTCCTGTGAATTCAGATGTAGTCAAAAAATACTTCGCATAAACTGACCCGCTGGACAAAAAAGAAAGTTCAGGCAAAAAAGGGCATCCCGGCGAACCAAAAAAAAAAGAAAAAAGGTTCCGGAAAAAGTTAGGGATAAAGAATAAAAAATAATATGTACACCCGGTAAGTCGAAAACCTGCAAAGGCGGCTTAGGCAAAAATGGGTATCCCGGTGGATTGAAAACCTGAAAAGATGGTCCAGGCAAAAGAGGGATTAAAGCGAAGACTACAGTCTGAATTATCTGTACTTCATCGCGTTTCAGTGTCTACCATCTTGAAGGATATGACTGGCCCAATCACTCTTCTCAGAAAGCAAAGAATTTGGGGGAAATTGAAGATCTATGAGTCGTAACCGAATTGGAAAATAGTGGAATGCCGTGTTCACATTGCCAATAGGATAGTTTATTTTCTCTTTTTTGCGCAATTACCTCTTCCTAGGAATTGCTTCCTGATGTATTTGCCTTTATAGGCCATTTTCAATCAATAAAAGTCGTTATTCAATCAAATTACTCTCTTGTTTTTTTATTTTTACTGTTTTGTTTGCAAAAACGTCCAAATTTTTGATAAACATTGCATCTAAAAAACATGAAGGTTAGACAATGACGTGCGGAAAGATAAAACATCTGAAAATCATTTTGAATGTTGAGTACACTTGAGTATATTTTGTCCATACGATCCCCTGGGGCACGTATGTCTTGCCGTTTTGCAGGCTACTATCTTTGATTGATGGCTAAAGCAGATGAGCCAAAGTTTGTTCGAAGGAAGACCCTGTTGTTTCAACACTGTCCAGTCGTGTAAGAAGTTGGGTCGTCTAAGTCGAGTTCAGAATTTGTTTCCCCAGCATGGTCGAGAGGTTGGTGTTTTCCCAATAAGTGACTCCCCAGTTGAGTTGGTTTCTCTACCGTACCGAGAATGTCAGATCAGCAAGTATCCTCAGCAGAATTGTTGTATGTCCCCATAGAGTTGGAAGATCGAATCAGAAATTGTGTGCTCAGCAAAGTGATCATTTGCTTTCCCAGCAGGAGTTTTCCTCCCTTTGCATCTTGCATGTAGTAATCATCATTTGCTATCGCATTCTCAAATCGCGTAGCATTTCCATTCAGTATGGAGCATTACGCCATAGAAAACTCAAACATATGCATACATGCATTAAACCAGATTTGATCGTATCCCCAGCAGAGACAGATCCTTTTTCAACATCAGTATAGCATATTTGCAGCAGTTGCTCTTGGCAATATCCAGAATCAATAATCCCAGTGAGATTTATTTTCTCACCAGTCCGTGAAAGGAGAGCCTGGTCCTCTTCCGATTTAGTCCCCGGCAAGTGTCTGCCTTAGTTTGACATGTGTAAATGTCATCCTTGCGATACCGGTAAGTGTCGTGTTGATCCCCGTAAATGTCCGTGCTTTTCTTTGATATCAGCGAACATCATCTTTCGATGTCGGTAAACGTTGAATTCCAATCGTTGGCCATCGGTAAATGGCATGTCTCTCAAAGATCGTTCTGTCAACACCCGTGTGTGTCCTTTCTTTTTTGATGTTGGTAAACATCTTTGTTCGATGTCGGTAAACGTCAACCTCTTGTTAACCATCGGTAAATGGTTTTGTCACTCAAGATTCCCCAGCAGATTCGCTATCCGTAAATATCGAGTATTTCATTTTTGCCATCGGTAAATGGTTTCGTTTCATAAATGTATTCTTTCCTTGGTGTCTATAAACATCTTTGTTCGATGTCGGTAAACATCGAGTTCCTTCCCAGTCATCGGTAAATGTCTGGTCTTGTTTCGCTTATAAACATCTTTGTTCGATGTCGGTAAACATCGAGTTCCTTCCCAGTCATCGGTAAATGTCTGGTCTTGTAAACATCTTTTTTTTCTCCCCAGCGAAGCCGCCATCGGTAAATGGCCCCGCTTTCTTTGATATCAGTAAATATCAAACTTGTTTTGAAGCCGCCATCGGTAAATGGCCCCGCTTTCTTTGATATCGGTAAATATAAAATTTGTTTTGAAGCCACCATCGGTAAATGGCCCCGCTTTCTTTGATATCGGTAAATATCAAATTTGTTTTGAAGCCGCCATCGGTAAATGGCCCCGCTTTCTTTGATATCGGTAAATATCAAATTTGTTTTGAAGCCGCCATCGGTAAATGGCCCCGCTTTCTTTGATATCGGTAAATGTCAATTCTGTTTTGAAGCCGCCATCGGTAAATGGCCTTGTTTTCTTTGATATCGGTAAATATCAAATTTGTTTTGAAGCCGCCATCGGTAAATGGCCCCGCTTTCTTTGATATCGGTAAATATCAAATTTTGTTTTGAAGCCGCCATCGGTAAATGGCCCCGCTTTCTTCGTTCGTCACTTACAGAGTGCAAATTCTCCGGTTCTTTTGGTATTCAATCGCTATATACCTCGAAAGTGCGAAAGCCGCTGCTATCTTCTTTTCGGGTTCACAGCCGATTGAATAGGGGCAGCTGTAGCACCTCGAATTTCCCCCCTCATTCATGCATTCATTTTTAGGTCATTTGACATTGCATATTGCATTTCATCATGTCAATCAGAATTTGCTCCAGGAAGCTTGAATATCATCCAAGACACTTTGTGGGTTCTATCTGGGTGATCAGTCAACACAAGAGAATGACTGGATTTACTTCCAACATGTTCAAATGGGGTCTATTCATCATTCTAAATATTAATCTTGAAGGAACGAAAGTTTGTCCCTGAGCTGTCATGCTCGCTAGGCGAGCAGAGTGGTTCGCCTAGCGAGTCCCAAGTCTGTCGTGCTCGCTAGGCGAGCAAATTCTTCGCTAGGCGAAGACCACGCGTTTTAAAAATATAACAGAAAAATCCTGGGCTTGGATCTCTCTCATTTGAGTCCACAAAGCCACGAAAATCAAGTTATAAATTCTAAAATTTCAGTAGAACAGAAAAGAGAGAAGAGAACACAAGGAGAATTGGTGAAAAGCTGAAAACACTCTTGGAACAAAACCATAGAGAAGAGCTAACAAAATTCAGAGCAACCTCCATACACACTGAAGGGATTTCATCTGCAAAGAACCAATCCCATCTCATATAAACCCTAAGATTGTTCTGCAAACCCAACGGTGCAATTCAATTTCAACCGATCTCCAATCAGGTTTGCCCTATTCCCATTACTTTACGCCTTCAATTTGAAATTTCTAAATGTATGAGGCAGTTGGGTTAGATGTGCATGAATGTGTAAAATAATGCCTTGAATGTTTAATCTCTTCGTTTCTGAGATGGATATCGTAGGGTTCAGGATTACTGAAATCGGACTGTTATCAAGGAAGAATCCAAAACCCGCAGGCATTCGCTAGCACCTCGCTAAGCGAACCTGTAGCGAAGCTTTGCTAGCACCTCGCTAAGCGAAGCAGTAGCGAGCATGACAGAGGTTATTTTTTTGCTCTCTAATCTGTTTGGTGTTTGTTATGACATGCTTTCTCTCGCATCCGTGCACTATTTACCTGACGCTTTGTTGTTATGTTTCTTTTGTTTGGTGCAACTCTTGATTGCACCTCGTCTTGTTATTCTAACCTGTTTGTTGAGTTTTTGTGAGGGCTCACATGACTCCTGAAGAGATCGCTTCTTGGTATTCCACTTTATTTGTGGGATACCACTTGGAGATTTATTTCGATTACTTGTACTGACTTACTTTCCCTGATGGTGCCAGCTTGAGAGATCTCTGGGTTTCTTGCTTCTTTAGTTGTCATTACTTAGGATTTTTATCCGTGTGGTAGATCTCTTGATCCCTCTTACATCTGCATGTTACCGTTTTCTTAGTTGGAAGACCTCGATAGGAGGCAATGTTTTATTTTGTTTGTTCACTTTTGCGCCTAAAGACCTCCAAGAAGAGGCAATTGACGGATAAAAGGGATTAGTAGTCAATCCCCCGTTATTTAGTGTGTCGTTCTTTATGCTCATACTACGTGTCGATGCTTCAGAACAAAAGCCCAAGATCTTCTGTCCGGTCAGTCAGTGGAGAGGGTTCCACCTTTCTGAATCCCCACTTTTTGTCATGAGCTCACCCGGTCCAGGGTTAAGAGCTATGAGGTCTTATCCTCATTACCCTTTTGATCTACTCACCCTGACGTTCAATGTCAGTGGTTAAGAGCCCATTTGATTACCTTTCCATGGCTTGTTTGTCGAGGTTGATATGACCCCTCTTGACTAAAGCCCTACCCATGTATGTTTGAGCCCCCTTGTTGGTGTGTTTACTTTAAGCTACATGTTTTGTGCGGTGTGATCGTCCCCCCATAGGATTGCTAGGCTTCGTATAGTCTCTCGTTTGCATGTCAATTAAGGTAGCACGGTTCCTTCGTCTAAGACTTCCTTTTTGCATGAGCATCCCTAACAAACCCATTGATTTTTCTTCTCCTAAGAACATGTTAACTCCTTCTACTACAGGCGAGTAAGTCTCCAAAGGTCGAGCATCCGGTAGATTGCGTAGTAACGTCGTCCATCTAAAAAACACAAAACAAACAAAATAGGTCAGCCGAACTACGGCTTGCTCTGATTCTCATTCCAGATGAGATACGTAGGCATAAGACGCGATGTCTTAGCGAGCACACTCCTCTTTAGCCCATAGGTAGCCGAGCTACGAAGACTCTGATTCTCATATTCATATGAGATACGTATGCAGTGGATGCGACATTCGGGAGAGTCATTTTATGTTGACCCCTCTTTTAGTAAATAGTACATTAGATAAACCCACACCCTTTAGACAAGAACAACAAGAGTGGATCCCGTAGAGTACTACGGATGCGTAGGGGTGCTAATACCTTCCCTTCGCATAATCGACTCCCGAACCCAAGATTTGGTTGCGAGACCTTGTCTTTTCCGTTCCTTTCTCCAGGTTTACTTCGAGCGTTTCCTTTCCCTCCTTTGGGATAAATAACGCACGGTGGCGACTCTTCTGTCATTTTCCTTTTTCGCCGGTTGTTTTTTCGCAGGTTGCGACAGGCACCATCATTCATTAAACCGAAAGGCATCACTCTATAACAGAATGTTCCCCAAGGTGTAATGAATATGGTCTTCTTCATATCTTCGGGTGCCATCTTAATTTGATTATAACCATAAAATCCGTCCATAAACGAAAATACTTTGAATTTAGCTATATTGTCTACAAACATATCAATGTGTGGAAGAGGGAAATCATCTTTCGGACTGGCTTTATTCAAATCTCTATAATCAACGCACATGCGAACTTTTCCATCCTTCTTCGGCACAGTCACAATATTGGCCACCCACTGCGGATACTTAGCAGTCACAAGGAAACTAGCATCAATTTTACTTCTGCACTTCTTCTTTGATCTTCACTGCCATATCAGGATGACTTCTTCTCAACTTCTGCTTCACTGGCGGGTAATCTGGCTTCAACGATAATCTATGCTCCACAATCTCAGAATCCAAACCAGGCATGTCTTGATAGGACCAAGCAAACACATCTGAATATTCTCGAAGAAGATCAATCAACCCCTTCTTAACATCAGGACATAGTCCAGACCCAATCTTGACTTCCTTCATGTCATCCTCAGAACCCAAGTTGACTAGCTCAATTTGCTCTTCGATCGACTGAATCGATTTTCCTTCATGCTCAAGAAGACGAGAGAATTCATCACTCACTTCTTCATCACCTTCCTCTTCAACCTCAAACACATTGAATTTAAAATTTGGAGAAGGAGAAGGATCATTGTATTCAATGGGGTTAGAAGCCAACCTGCATAATGATTTGATATTTTAATTTTAGAGAAGTGATTTTGTGACAAAATATTATGCAGATGGGTAATTATATTATTTATGTTTTTTTATGATTACCATTTTCAGAATAAAGCAAAAAGTAAAAGCAAAAGATCATAGATGTGGATGAATATAATTATATTTTATTGATGATCAAATTGAAATGGCCAACAATGTTCACTTCTTCCTTAGGCATAGGAGAAGGATTTTCAAAAACAAATAAAAGCAGTTACTTAGATCGATGCATAATAACAGGAATATCAACAGTGGTCCAATTGTTGCAAGCCTTTCCATGCGTCACAAAATTGGTGCAGTCTTCCTTTTCATCATCCTCTAGCACAACAACTAAATGTTGTTCATTACCATGAATGAACCCTCCGCTACGGAAACTGAGTTGTACATCTTCAGATCTGACTGTTGACGAACCTTGTTGGAATCCCAATCCGGCTCTGCTCTTGTTGTCAGAGATCTCTATCATTCGTCCCCACTGATCAGACTGACCATCTTCAACAATCTTCCTTGCATCTTTAAATGAGGACATAGGTGCCCCAACTCTCTTTTCAACAGCAATAGATAAGGCTTGGAACGAAGTTCCAACTCATTCTCAGCTTCAACATAAGAGAAAGATGACAGGTGGATGACCAACAACACCTTATCCCCGCCAACAATAACAAGATTCCCATTTTTGACAAACTTGAGCTTCTGGTGCAATATTGAAGTAATGGCTCCTGCCTCATGAACCCATGGCCTTCCCAATAGACAACTGTAGGTCGGGTGGATATCCATTGCTTGAAAAATAATTTGGAAGTCACTCAGACCTATCTTCACCAGAAGGTCCACCTCTCCAATCACAGTCTTGCATGAACCGTCGAAAGCTTTGACGATCACGCCACTATATCTCATAGGCGCTCTTTGGTATGACAACTTGGAAAGAGTCGACTTCGGCAATACATTCAATGAGGAACCACTGTCGACCAACACATTTGACAAAGCATCCTCCTTACAGTTTATTGAAATGTGCAGAGCCAAATTGTGATTTCTACCCTCCTCAAGGAGTTCCTCATCACTGAAGCTAAGATTGTTACAGGAAGTGATGTTAGCCACAATATTATCAAACTGATCCACCGTAACAACATGTTCCACATACGCTTGTTCTAACACCTTCTGCAGTGCTTCTCTATGGGCTTCAGAATTCAGTAACAGAGACAGTACTGAGATCTTCGAGGGGGTTTTGAGAAATTGCTCCACTACGTTGAGTTCACTTTTCTTGATCAGTCTAAGTACCTCATCATCGTCATTAGGCTTCAAGACGCTGGATTCACCAGACTAACACCTTGGAGCACTAATGGATTATACTATAGGTACATCCACCTTCTTGTTAACAAATATAAATCTCCACATTCTTTGGGAACACCGGCCCAAACACACGACCACTGTGGGTCACCTTAGTAACATCAACAATGCTTACAACCAAACTGGTCGTAGGCAACGAAACCTCTTGACCATCTTTCACCATAGTAGCATTATACTGATACGAGACAGCTTTATCATATGCATATGGGACTGAACCCACCAACCGTATTACCAACGACGATACCAATCTATTATTGACGTTGTTACTGTTGCTGCTATCAAATGAAATCACCACTCTCTCTGGTGTCTTGAATACTGGAACTATTACATTGACATCATCATCTATGTGACGGGATTGAACAATCTGAATCAAGCCTTCATCCATCAACCGCTGGATGTCCCTCTTCACAACCATACAACCTCTAGGGTTGACACTACAGATAGCGCAACCATCATGGTCATGCTCACAATTTCTCACCAAGAAAATATCCTTGTGCATCGTCACCAAGTATCTTCTAATGAAGCGTACATCGAATACCTTGAACTTGCCAGGACATCCGTCCACCATATTAACAGAAGAATTTCCATGGGTAGGCATAAGCTTTGACATTTGGCGCACGGTCCTCAAAGGACAACATTCCACTTTTTACCAGCTTGTGAACTTCCTACTTAAGGGGGTAGAAATTCTCAATATCGTGTCCAGGGGCTCCTTGATGAAAAGCACAATGGAGTTCTGGTTTGTACCACCATGGAAGTGGTTTGGGGATCTGTGGAGGATTTCTTGGTTGTAATAGGTTCTTGAGAACCAAAGAAAGATATAATTTTGCGTATGTCATCGAAATTGGGTCAAAAGAGACCTTCTTCCTCTCAAAATTTGGTTGCTGATGATTGTTGGTATTGCTGTTGTTGTAGGTGTTTGTTTGTTGTTGTGGTTGTTGTTGTTGACGTGGTTGTTGTTGAATTGGCGTTGGCTGATTTCCTGAAAACGCTGGAATGACTGATGATACTTGATGATGATGTTGATGGGGTGGTTGATTCCTTCTTACCTGAGGCTTCCTTTGCCTCCCAATTAAAACGACATTAGTCTCTGCTTCCTTTTTCTTACCAAAACTATTACCATACCTCTTGCTGGATGGCACCTCCTCTATAGACAATCCTCCTTCTCGGACACCTTCTTCGAGCCTCATCCCCATGTTTACCATTTCAGTAAAGTCACTAGGGGCACTGACAATCATTTGCTCATATTAAAATGAGCTCAGGGTCTTAAGAAAAATCTTAGTCATCTCCTTTTCCTCTAAAGGAGGGGTAATTTGAGAAGAAAACTCTCTCCATCACTAAGCATACTCCTTGAATGTCTCCTTATCCTTCTAAGACAATGACCTCAACTGATCTCTGTCTGGAGCCATATCAACATTGTACTTATACTTCTTCACGAGTGCTTCTCCCAAATCGTTCAACGTACGGATGCTCGCACTATCCAATCCCATGTACCACCTCAGAGAAGAACTAGTCAAACTGTCTTGAAAATAATGGATCAAAAGTTGATCATTATCTGTTTGAGTAGACATCTTTTTGGCTTACATCACCAAATGACTGAGTGGACAGGTGTTCCCTTTGTATTTTTCAAAGTCAGGCACTTTGAATTTCACCGGAATCTTCACATTCGGAACCAAAGAAAGTTCCGCGACACTCTTCCCAAACATATCCTTACCCCTCAAAGTTTTCAATTCCTTTCGCAGCTCAAGGAATTGGTCCTTCATTTCATCCATCTTCTCATACACATCAAGGCCCTCAGATGACTCAGAATGATAGATGGTGTCTTCTACACGGGGTTGAGTATGCACGACAGGTGGTGGTACAGACATGACCGAGCTAGATGCCGACATGGAAGTAAACATAAGCGCAAAGCCTTCAGGAACAAAGTTCGGCGGCATTCCCCACGGGAATCCGGCAGGCATGTTGGGTGCAAAATGAGCAGCGGTTGCAGGAATGGTAGAGGTAGCCACCTCCAAAATGACAGTCCTCTGAGGAGGAGGAGGAGTTGCGGGTGTTGGAGAAGACTAGTTTTGAGCAGCTAGGACTGACTCCATCATAGCAGTGATACGAGCAATCTCATCCTTCAGGTCTCCGTTCTCTTGATCTAGATGTTCGATAATCTTCAGATGATTAGTGCGGGTATTGTATCGATGAGTCAGCTTGGCTGAAGCATAGAGGAAACACCAATAAGACATCTGGCGAAAGAGAAACCTGCTTATGCAAATGATGCATGAAATGTGATGCTTGATTATTTTTATTTTCAAGGAACTTACTATATTATTTTCAAGTATATATATTTCATAATTGCAGCAATTTGATATGACCATAAAAATCTCTTTTATTTATATAATTGGAAGGATTACACTGAGTACAATTTCAGAAACCAAAAATACAAAATACAAGAGAAAAGGAGACTGGTCATCCTAAGGATCCTTAATAACAACATCATAAGATCTGGCTGTAGGAGCGTACTTCCTTCGAATGCGTCGGATCTCGGTCTCAAAAGATATCTTCATCTGAGCCTTCTCAAGGACAAGCTAATCGACAATCTTCTTCCAAGCAATAGAAGGCTGAGGCATACTAGAGGAAGATGAAAATTATGGCTCTCTCTGTCTCTTTGTCACTCGGTCTTCAAGTAGCTCAATAAGTGCATCTTTGTCCTTAGGCTCAATCTGCAACTCCTTATGCTTTCTGCTTAAAGCATGGAAACGCTCTTCCCACATATCCTTCTCTTGTTTCATCTTGGCGAGCGCGTATTCCAACTCCTCTACATCTTGGTTAGGGAGAGTTAATAGCTCAACCACAACCGTAGACATAGGTCTCTCACAAGGATAAGGCATCTTCAATTCCAAAAGCTATTTTCTTCACCCAAAGAGTGTAAGCTTCCAAAGCTACACAATTGCAGGGACCAAACTCGAATCTTCCTTTCTTATGCACATTATGCCAAGCATGCACAATCTTCTGCTTTAAATGTTGGGGATCTTTACCCTCTTGATAGAAAAGACCTTCTAACAAAGTGTTATTAGGTTTGTCTCTCAAGGGGAACCCAAGTTGACGACGAGCCAGAGCAGGGTTGTAGTTGATTCCTCCTTGTGTACCAATGAGAGGAACATTAGATAATTCATATCAATAATCTCCAAGCTACTTAAATAAGGATCATACCAAACTATATCATAATTAGTGAGAGACATAAGTCTCTGAGACCACCATAGACATTGTTTGTTCTCCACAAAAGCAGGTGTCTGAGGCAAGTGCAAAATAAACCACTTGTACAGAAGAGGAACACAACACACAATAGTTCCACCACCTTTAGAATTACTTAGATGAAAAGATAAGTACATATCCCCTAACAGAGTAGGCACATGATTCCCAATCAAGAATATTCTAATGGAGTTAACAATAACAAAACCGTCAATGTTAGGGAACAAAGCTAACCCATAGATGAGCAACATAAAGATAACTTCAAAAGCATCCACACTACCGGTTTGAGCAAAGGCAGTAGCTTCCTTGATGAGGAACTCAAAAGTCAACCCAAATAATCCTCCTTTCTTCACCCAATGAGCCTCTATCTCAGACTTCTTCAAGTGAAGAGCTTCAACAATAAGATGAGATCTGGGAATCTCTTCCAATCCACTAAAGGGCACTTTGTTAGAAACAGGTATTCCCAAGAGATGGGCATACTCCTCCAACGTAGGCATGAACTGATAATTTGGAAAAGTGAAGCAACAGTAGAGAGGATCATAAAACTGAACCAACACACTCAAAAGTCCTTCAACTACATCAATAGACAAAATAGATAAAAGCTTCCCATGACATTGCTTGAAGTCCAAGGGATCTAATACAAAAGATGCTAGCTTCATTAACTCTTTCAAGTCGGGACATATGAAACTGTACTTCTTAGTATTCCTTCGTCCATAATCCATGGTCTGAAAATATTTGTAAATAATACCTCAGTTCCTTGAAATTTTCGTGTGATGAATGTTATGATGCGCATGATTGCATGAATGCAACAATCCCAAATAAGGGATCACACACAAGGCAAACAAACAAAGGTCAAGGGATGAATCAAGTCATTGTCAAGATCAGTCATCCATTTTGGTGGATTATGGTTTACACCTTATCAACACCTAAGTTCCATTGATATTGACAAGACTTGATTGGATCAACCAAGAATCAAGGGTTTGTTGTGAATCACGAGCATGAAGTCTGGGTAAGAACCATCCCAAGGGAGTGAGTTAAGGATAAAAACCTGTAGATCATGTTCTAAAAAGTTGCCAGAGTCTTAATTCCATCTATCAAATATTATAGGTTAGGATGACTGACTGATCAACCCATAATATTGTCAAGAGAAACTCGTCTGAGTGTAGTATTGCGTAACAACTGTTATCAAGTCTACACTTGAACAATCTCCGCACTACGTCCTAAATAGGCCAAGAGGGGTTAAATGTTCTACGGTCCTCAGCTTCTCGGACCCCAAATCAGAGATAGTAATGCTTAACCATAAATACTTGTGTGACATTCCTAACTCCAAACGAGTCTCCACTGAGTAGATGGGTCTCAAGCCAACTTGTTAAGGACTACTCCACGCAAGTCAAACATGACTATACCATCTTCCTATCTTAATTGCACTCAAGTTCGGGTTAGAACTTATCTCACCACTCAGAGATCACCAAGCACAACAAGAAGATTATATCACACAAACAAATGTACATACATCAAATATATACAATTATACACACACACACACACACAAAAGTAGGCTAAACCCACTGGAGACTTCTCCCTAGCAGAGTCGCCACTTATTTTCTGAAGCAGTAAATTCATGACCATCAACCTATGGATAAACTAGACGTCAACAAAACCAGAGTCGCCACCGCGCTTTTATTGTTTCCATGGGAAAAGCGAAAAGTACAAACAAAACCCAAAAACAAGAAGTTTTCAAATCAAAACTAGTAAAATTCCAGAGATTACAGGTAAGGGGGTTGGTTACACAGAGGGAAGGTGTTAGCACCCAAGGTATCCTAGGTACTCTTAGGGAGCCCTTTCTTGTGTGCATATGTGTTTTTGTACAAAATGATTTTTGCAATAAAATAGAATGGAGGGATGAAAAAAGAATTCATTAATTATATTTTTATGTTTGAAAAGACCTTCAGACTTGTGCCTACATACCAACATAAAAAATGAGGGATCAAAACCTCGTAGTTTGTGGTATCAATTTCAAAGTGAGTGCATTGCTTTTAACAAAAAAACTTTAAGTTTAGAAAGGCCAAAAGGCCTAAAATGATTTGAATGAATGTTACTTCTTTTTGTCTTTTTAAATTTTAAGTCAAGTATAGTTAAATTTATTTACAAGTTTTGATTAAGATAAGATTTTAAAAATTCAATGGCATAAGGCCAAAGTTTCTAGTTTTCAATAAGGTCAAAGTTTAGAAAACAAACACAAGCAAAGAAGATTTAAAAAAAAGGGGGAAGAGATTTTGAAATTAAAGAAGTGGGGAGGAGATGAAGAGACTAATCCTAAGCATAAAATTAAAAGTTGAGAGTTGAAAATATCTGACCAATGGGCTGCAATCCAATAGACAAAAATGTCATATAGAAACCCAAATTTCCCTTGGACTTTAGAATCAAGCAACAAATAATACACAAATAACAAGTTGAAGAGCAAGGCATCAAATAAAGATAACCACATCCAAGCTTAGCAACTCCATGATATTCTTCAAAATTTCCCATGTATCAGATGACTTCCAAGATGGCATAAGTCACAGGTTCAAAATAACAGCTTCAGAATGATCATGTTGCAGATGAACTCAAATGGATCTTCAATGATGTATCAAATGAAATTTCAATTCTCAAGCCTTTGGTCTCATGAAAGTTGGCATTGGCCAAGTCCTTTTGCATAGGGAGTATTGCCTAAATTCTAAGTCCAATAGTCTCAGATCAAACCAACAGTCCACACAAGATATTTTTTAGGGTTTTTGTTCTTATTATGTACATTAAGGTCAAAAGGTGAATTAGAAGTTAGTATTGCTTTTGCTTTGCTTCTGTTTAAGTCATTCTTTGGAGAACACTCAACCCACTTATCACAAGCATGGATCCTTGAACCAAGACATCTTCCAAAGGAAGGAAAAAAGGCCAAGTTTCCATACAATACCATGAAAGAGGGGAGACTTACAATCTCACTAACTAGAATGCTATGCCTTTTGTGTCAAAATTTAGCGCTATGTTAAGCAATCGTAATTGGATTTATGTAGAAGTCACAACTATTTGAGGCGGGTAATAGAATTTAGGTGTTAATGCATGTTAGAGACATAGTATAATGTATTATGCTCATGAAACATACCACACACAAAAAGAATATGCAAAGTGGGGGACCTAATCTCATCCATACTCATGTTGATTTTGCAACCAACTAGCCTTAGGATATAGAGATATTATAGGTCCATGACATAAATGTATAAAGAAGGGGAATGAGATGAAGAGGGAGGGGGAATAGATCAAACACAAATTGGACAAAGGAGGACTTTTACCAAATTAAGATCATTCATTCATTTTGGGAGATGGAATGTACATTCCATTAATCCCCTAAGTCCAATGATCTTAACATAACAAAGTCAAATCAACCTTGACCAAGGCCCAACAGCACAAGTCAAACTCACAAAGTCAATTAAAATGGCTCTTCACAATTTATTTGGCATTTAATCAATTAAAAATATCAAAATATTGCATTAAATTAAATTATGGTTGGTTAACTTCCTAAAACCTCATGAAAACACCAAAGAAATGGCCATGAGATTTATCATAGGTCAAACAAGGTCAAAGAACCTTGGAGAAAAAATTTCAAAATTTTTGGAAACTTAAGAGTATTTTTAAACAATTAAAAGTATTCATAAAATCAATTAAATCATGAAAATATTAATAATGATCCAAAAAATAATTTTAATTCAGAAAATGAAAGAGGATTTTATTTAAATTTTTTTGGTGAAACTCATATTTTTTGGATCAATATTAAAATTAATATGAATTAATGAAAATAAGAGAAATAAAATGAAAATAAATTAAATTAGAAAAACGTGGACCACTTGATCTCCCTCATTAATTGAGGTGGAAGATCAAGTGGTGGAAAACGCGCGTTCCATGGTACATTTGAGTGAGTGCACCACACAGCTGGTAATCAAAAGGAGCACTCATGATTAAAACATTCTGGAATGATCCAATGGCTCAGAACGTGTCCAGCACATCGCCGGAGCAAACTACCGGTCATCTTCTCCGATGACCGTGGCCAGACTGGTTCTCTCATCACCATCATATAAATGAAAAAAGAGGACATGATTGTTAATACCTTAGGATTGGCATTAATTTTGTAAAACAAATAATGTAATCATCTCTGTTGTTTTAATATGTTAGGTTGAAGAAGTTCAACATCTGGACCAACATGTCATGTACGATGTCACGACATCATGCCTGTGACATCGTACATGTGTAGAAAACTGAATTAATTAATTCAGTATATATTCTGGGATTAGTAAGGATATTTGGTGAATATCCTAGCTCCCATGTGGAGGTCTTAAAGACTCAATCAGAACATATATATAGGCTCAAAATAAGGAGATATATATGGAGAGATTTTAGGATTGAAGACCTTGTTTGTAGCAGAAATTTTCTGCTGTATTTGTAACAGCAAAGAACAAGTTTGCTGCGATTTCTGAAGGCCCAAATCCAGTTGGGTGATTAGGTTATAAATAGCATATTGTAACCTAGTTTTTGTAAGCCTCTTAGAATGAACTTTTAGGGGTGTGTGTGAGGTAAACCTCCCAATCTGTGGGAAGGTTACCATGTGTTTCTCAGTGGTAAAAGCTGAGAGTATTTGTAACTCAAAGCCTGTAGGCAAGAGTGATTATGTTCTTGAATGAAGTTGTGAAGCAAGTTCGAGGTGTTTGAACATTACATTGTATTTGTAGTGATAGGAATGGAAACTGGAGGTTTCTATCTAGGAGTTCCAGGGTATAGATTGCATTGGGTAGGGATTAAGTGAAGACTTGTAAACGCGGGAGTTTAACTCTGAATTAATACTGCTGATAGTGGATCTTCTTCCTGGCTTGGTAGCCCCCAGATGTAGGTCATGTTGGACCGAACTGGGTAAACAATTCTCTGTGTTTGTTTTCCTTCTGCATGTTATAATCCTGTCTGCCATAACTCAGGTTGTATTGCAGTCTGCTAACCAAGATGATAACAGACCTGGTACATATCCTTCTGTGTGAATGTCAATCAGAATGTTTTAACATTCATCACTGACCGCATATACTGAACCTTAGGCATGGTGATCTCAGTTCAGTATTTAAGTAAGTCTGATCCTCAAAAGGATAACAGACCTGGCCAAAGGATCATAGTGAAACTGTCAAACTGGATGTCTTGACAGTTGTTCATGTAGACTGATACTGGAGTAGAGACTGGTTAGTCTTTTACAGTATAGCAAAGTCAGCACAGTCAGGTTTCAGGAACATAACAGAGTCAGCATGAGGAATATGTTCTGGATGTCAACCTGAATGTTGTAACATTCACACCTGACTGCTTGGGCTAAATTGTAGGATAATTAGTTTTTCTGGTTCAATATTTTTCTCAGGCTAATTTAAGGAATCCAACAGTTGAGCTAAAATTCAGGAAAATAACAACTAACCTACAATTAATGAAACTAACAACTAGCACATTTGTCAGCTCCCTAATGTGTGGAAATTAGGTTACCTTGTTTGACTTGTAGGTTAGGATACACCAGTACTAAGCCAGCAAATTGAAATACAGTAACAGGTGATGTGCAATTCAATATTGATATATCATGCTGATAACTGTCCAAACACAACAGAAGTAAGTATGGTATTTGATCTCTGTTGTGTCTCTGTACTAGAAGGACAAAACTAAATGCTCTTTCATTCTAAGGTAATACAGTAGCAAATGTTATGACTACTGTGAAAGCGTGCTTGAGTACAGGGTTTTAATTTGTATAACTGTCTTGATGTATTAGTTACAATGTTGGATCAGATGTCATGACTTTTAGCAGAACATCTGAATTCTGACTACACCAGAATTTCAATTGGTATTAGAGCAGGCATCCTGTCTGTTTCTGGATGAGATCCATGGGTGATACTTTCTGGTATCTTGCAAGGAGTTATGTTAGTATTGATGCTGGAACCTGTGAAAGGCTCTGTATTTTCCCTGAATGGTCCCTTGAAGTAGGCGGATGGACTGTTCATGACGGGAATGGTGTGTACCTGTCTCTGGAGGTTGGCAATTGGCCTGTGTGTGGGACAGCTGTGCCAGTATTGAATCACATTCAAACTTGGTATGGTCTTGGAGGCTGATCTGGTAAAATGTGTGTTCATAGGTTGAGTTGTATTATGATTTCCGCTGCATAATACCTGACAAAACTCAAACTCTGATGTAGTTTCCCCTCATGTGGATGAAAGAATGTTGTATTCAAGATTTCATCATATTCTAGTGAAGATGTCAAAGATACTTGAGTCTCATCAAGTCCACTCTTCTTGGTAAGAATCACCTGATCACTGATTCTTGTACTCTCCTGGGTAGTGTATATGAAGACCTTGAAGACTTTCAAGGAGGGCCTGCTTCAAGGAGGTTAAACTAATGTTCTATGTGATGTTAGAACATGTTGTTCAACAAGTATGCAGCTACTGGTTGAAGAGCAGATGTTTTTAGGAGTCAAACAAAGGAATACCTTGGTTTGAAACCTACTCCTGACCTGGAAGAGGAGACATCTGTGTGTGCTAAGTTGACAAGGGTAGGGTCAACTGTGTGTGTGCTCAAGAAGGTCACTTTTAGAAGTCTAATCTCTAGAAGTGGAGCTGGTTGAGGTGTGACATTGTGCAATTTCTTACTGGTTGCCTTACTCCTGTAGATTGATCAGGGTGGGATAGTTGTTCCCTGAAGTACTATGTAGTGGTGGAAGACAAGTCCCCTGAATGTTAGAAGTCAATATTGGGGTAACCTGATTGCTATATCATTTAAGAGGATTGGAACCATGAATCTTGTTATTCAAACACCACGATCAGAAGTGGCAGTTCTTTCAAGGAGTGAGAATATGAAGATTCAGAGGTTGGTTGAGGTAGTATGCTCTGGCAATGCATATCTACCATGGACTGGTGTTGTTGTCTTTCACTAGTACTTATGGTCAGCTGAAGTCTGATTGGTGTGATTGGAGTATGTCTAGGTATAACTCATAGAGTTAGGTGCCACTGGTAGGGATGGTGTATGTCATGTTGAGACATGTCTGTACAATGCATGGATATTGGTGTGAAGTTTCCATGATTGTTAATTTGAGGGGGAGTTTTGGTTAACCTCCTCACATTTGGTCAGCCTAGGGTATGGTTGGTTGTTGACCTGTGTCACATGGTTCTGGTGGTTGTGTGACACATTTGCAAGGAAGAATTCATCTCTCTCATTCCTAAGGGTGAATTTAATCTGGGAAGACTTTCAAAATTGTCGAGGTGCTTGCAAGCAGAAGATGTTGACACAAGAAGAGTACTTTCAAAGTATTCTTATGGTGGAAGTATCTGAAAGGATAATTGGGAAAGGATTTAAGATCAATGTCTACTTGTGCCAAGTACAAGTGTTTAATTGATTATCCTTGGAGCTCAAGATAACTGATGTTCTTAAAGATGTTGGAACATCACTTCTTCAAGACCCTGTGCAGAATCACAGGAAGGATAGTACATTGGCTTATGATCTATCTCTTTGGTGGCAGCAAAAGCATATGATCTCTGAAAAGGTTTCCTGGCAAGAAACATGTTCAGCCTTGGTATGTACAAGAAGAAGAAGACATCATAGTCTTGATGGTGGTTACTTGGATCAGTTTATTCCTGATCTAGGTAAGGAAGTGCATTAGCTTATGCACACTGTGGAGTCAAGAACAAGTGGCAACAGTCTTAACATCATGGAAACAGCCTTGCTTTAGGATGTGGAGTCCTTGGTATAGCTGAAGGGTTAGTTTCTAACTGGTCCTTCTGAAGACTCATGCATCAGAGTGTCTGATGTCTTTGGAGAAGAAGCAGGGATTCATCAAGGTGTGAGCTTGGATGACTTAACTGCAAACCTGCAGGATGGAGGTTGTTTACTCAAACTTGGTTCCACAATCAAGTCTATGAGAACATTGAACTCTTGTTCTGTGAAGGGAGGAAGTTCTTTCAAGTGGCAGAAGAAGGAGCTGAATTCAACAGCTAGATGTCAAAACACAATGTTGTGACATTTGGTTCAACATCAGATTCTTAGTTGGTGAAGTGACACATCAACTTGAGATAGAAGGGTCTACAGGGTTGTAGATTGGATACTTCAAAAAGGTCGTTCTCGTTGCAGTTCTTTGGGGCTGATGGATAGAAAGGATGTTACATGTTCATCTAAGTTTTGTTCAACATGTAGCTTGAAGTTCAAGTCTCACTTGGAAGGTCAAAATATCTTTGGGAGAGGTCTCATAAACGTGGAGAGGTCAAAGAATGGCATTTGACTTTTTCATATGAGGATTCATGAAGGAGGTAATCAACCAGTGGCATTTGGTCTATCTCAGAAGTGAGTTCGAAGAATCAAGATAATCCACATATGGCAGCTGATTATTCTTGAGGAAAGTCTGAGACAAATTACTTTTGAGCAGAAAAGTAGTAAGTTGAAGACAAAAGGAGGTGTTTTCTATTCATCTCTTGGAGCTTGTGGCAGGAGTTCTGAGCTATCTATGGAAGATTATCTCTTGTAATGGGATGAAAACGTATATGTCCCAATTTATGTCTGGGTTCTTCTTAATCAAGATGGTGACTCAGTGATATCTGAAGACTATCAGATGGTGTTCCTTGTTATGTTGTGAAGGATGTCCCAGCTGATGTTAGAACATCTTGTGAAGGGGTCTTCTGTTCTGGTTAGAAGAGAGAGTGACACAGAGTGTGGATGTGGTCAGCCAAGAGGGTTGAACAGAGGGGGTACTCTTGAAGACATGAAGATGCGTCTTATGTTTTCCATTCATCAAGTGGTCTGGATTCTCTTTGAATCAGGTAGTATGTGAAGGTCCAACTTTCGGGTGTTGGATATGCTCATGAGTGACCTCCAAGTTTCAAGAGGAGAGAAGGTTGTCCATGACAGGGGGAGTTTTGTCATCAAGCTTGTGGTCTACCTATTCTCAGATAACTAGGTATGGCACCTTGTCAGTTATCAGGATGCTATGATGTATGTCAAGGCTGAGTGAGCAGAAGAATGTCTGACCGGATGTCATGACATTGCCCTGGACAATGCTGTCAATTCCTTCTGAATCTTAAAGTCATTAGGAATTATAAGGGTGATGTGTCTAATTCTAATAAATCAGAATAAGCCTGAGGGCTACAGCTGTGTGGTACAGGGGGAGTAACCATCTGCTGAAGTGTGGGAATTTGGCTGTAGCAGTGCCAGATGTCGAGTCTCTACTGGAGGTATGACAGGGGTCTTGGGAAATGTTGAATACTGGCAGAATGCAGGAAAAAGCCGCGTGGAATGTTAAGACATCGCGTGCAACGTGTCTGACTGCATATATGGAATAGTCTCCATGCACTAGAACTGCTGTTTTGGAAAAGAAACAGTCAAGAGCCATAAAAGGTATTCAAAGATAGTCTGAGATTTTGTTGGTGATTCTCTGACTGTTTCTCAGCAAAAATTAATGAATCTTGATCAAGCATTTATTCCTACCGTTAATTCCTAAGCACGAGCTGGACTATTTAAAGGATGTAATAGCCCTCTTCTTCTTACAAGAGAAACACTCCATTCCCTCAGAATCATGGGGTATGTTAAGGTTTGGGCAAGCTGCGCCTGGATCTGGTTTTGTGAGGGGTGCCTTTACAAATGTTTAGCTAAAAAGGGGGAGAGAAATACGTTTCTGGGGTTGAGAATGTACCAGAAGCAAGCTAACTGTGGTAGCAAACAGAAGTTGGTGTCAGGCACAAAATCCACCAACTGGGTATATCACTTGTGTCTTGTGATCTGAGTTAAGAGGACAGTTGTGTCTTGAGATCTGAGTTACATTATCTATGTACTCAGCATTACATATTCTTTCGGAAGCTCTCCTGTTGAGGGAAAGGGTTCTGGTACAACTGATCCGTGTTCCTCTACTTCCTCATGTACACCAACCATGGTGTTTGTGGTGGTGGAGTCAATGACAGAGATGAAGAGCATACCTGTAATGGGATGTTTTGTCCAGTGTAATGTTTATTTGTTTTAGCTAAAATTTGCCAAAGGGGGAGATTGTTAATACCTTAGGATTGGCATTAATTTTGTAAAACAAATAATGTAATCATCTCTGTTGTTTTAATATGTTGGGTTGAAGAAGTTCAACATCTGGACCAACATGTCATGTACGATGTCACGACATCATGCCTGTGACATCGTACATGTGTAGAAAACTGAATTAATTAATTCAGTATATATTCTGGGATTAGTAAGGATATTTGGTGAATATCCTAGCTCCCATGTAGAGGTCTTAAAGACTCAATCAGAACATATATATAGGCTCAAAATAAGGAGATATATATGGAGAGATTTTAGGATTGAAGACCTTGTTTGTAGCAGAAATTTTCTGCTGTATTTGTAACAGCAAAGAACAAGTTTGCTGCGATTTCTGAAGGCCCAAATCCAGTTGGGTGATTAGGTTATAAATAGCATATTGTAACCTAGTTTTTGTAAGCCTCTTAGAATGAACTTTTAGGGGTGTGTGTGAGGTAAACCTCCCAATCTGTGGGAAGGTTACCATGTGTTTCTCAGTGGTAAAAGCTGAGAGTATTTGTAACTCAAAGCCTGTAGGCAAGAGTGATTATGTTCTTGAATGAAGCTGTGAAGCAAGTTCAAGGTGTTTGAACATTACATTGTATATATAGTGATAGGAATGGAAACTGGAGGTTTCTATCTAGGAGTTCCTAGGTATAGATTGCATTGGGTAGGGATTAAGTGAAGACTTGTAAACGGGGGAGTTTAACTCTGAATTAATACTGCTGATAGTGGATCTTCTTCCTGGCTTGGTAGCCCCCAGATGTAGGTCATGTTGGACCGAACTGGGTAAACAATTCTCTGTGTTTGTTTTCCTTCTGCATGTTATAATCCTGTCTGCCATAACTCAGGTTGTATTGCAGTCTGCTAACCAAGATGATAACAGACCTGGTACATATCCTTCTGTGTGAATGTCAATCAGAATGTTTTAACATTCATCACTGACCGCATATACTGAACCTTAGGCACGGTGGTCTCAGTTCAGTATTTAAGTAAGTCTGATCCTCAAAAGGATAACAGACCTGGCCAAAGGATCATAGTGAAACTGTCAAACTGGATGTCTTGACAGTTGTTCATGTAGGCTGATACTGGAGTAGAGACTGGTTAGTCTTTTACAGTATAGCAAAGTCAGCACAGTCAGGTTTCAAGAACATAACAGAGTCAGCATGAGGAATATGTTCTGGATGTCAACCTGAATGTTGTAACATTCACACCTGACTGCTTGGGCTAAATTGTAGGATAATTAGTTTTTCTGGTTCAGTATTTTTCTCAGGCTAATTTAAGGAATCCAACAGTTGAGCTAAAATTCAGGAAAATAACAACTAACCTACAATTAATGAAACTAACAACTAGCACATTTGTCAGCTCCCTAATGTGTGGAAATTAGGTTACCTTGTTTGACTTGTAGGTTAGGATACACCAGTACTAAGCCAGCAAATTGAAATACAGTAACAGGTGATGTGCAATTCAATATTGATATATCATGCTGATAACTGTCCAAACACAACAGAAGTAAGTATGGTATTTGATCTCTGTTGTGTCTCTGTACTAGAAGGACAAAACTAAATGCTCTTTCATTCTAAGGTAATACAGTAGCAAATGTTATGACTACTGTGAAAGCGTGCTTGAGTACAGGGTTTTAATTTGTATAACTGTCTTGATGTATTAGTTACAATGTTGGATCAGATGTCATGACTTTTAGCAGAACATCTGAATTCTGACTACACCAGAATTTCAATTGGTATTAGAGCAGGCATCCTGTCTGTTTCTGGATGAGATCCATGGGTGATACTTTCTGGTATCTTGCAAGGAGTTATGTTAGTATTGATGCTGGAACCTGTGAAAGGCTCTGTATTTTCCCTGAATGGTCCCTTGAAGTAGGCGGATGGACTGTTCATGACGGGAATGGTGTGTACCTGTCTCTGGAGGTTGGCAATTGGCCTGTGTGTGGGACAGCTGTGCCAGTATTGAATCACATTCAAACTTGGTATGGTCTTGGAGGCTGATCTGGTAAAATGTGTGTTCATAGGTTGAGTTGTATTATGATTTCCGCTGCATAATACCTGACAAAACTCAAACTCTGATGTAGTTTCCCCTCATGTGGATGAAAGAATGTTGTATTCAAGATTTCATCATATTCTAGTGAAGATGTCAAAGATACTTGAGTCTCATCAAGTCCACTCTTCTTGGTAAGAATCACCTGATCACTGATTCTTGTACTCTCCTGGGTAGTGTATATGAAGACCTTGAAGACTTTCAAGGAGGGCCTGCTTCAAGGAGGTTAAACTAATGTTCTATGTGATGTTAGAACATGTTGTTCAACAAGTATGCAGCTACTGGTTGAAGAGCAGATGTTTTTAGGAGTCAAACAAAGGAATACCTTGGTTTGAAACCTACTCCTGACCTGGAAGAGGAGACATCTGTGTGTGCTAAGTTGACAAGGGTAGGGTCAACTGTGTGTGTGCTCAAGAAGGTCACTTTTAGAAGTCTAATCTCTAGAAGTGGAGCTGGTTGAGGTGTGACATTGTGCAATTTCTTACTGGTTGCCTTACTCCTGTAGATTGATCAGGGTGGGATAGTTGTTCCCTGAAGTACTAACAGGTGATGTGCAATTCAATATTGATATATCATGCTGATAACTGTCCAAACACAACAGAAGTAAGTATGGTATTTGATCTCTGTTGTGTCTCTGTACTAGAAGGACAGAACTAAATGTTCTTTCATTCTAAGGTAATACAGTAGCAAATGTTATGACTACTGTGAAAGCGTGCTTGAGTACAGGGTTTTAATTTGTATAACTGTCTTGATGTATTAGTTACAATGTTGGATCAGATGTCATGACTTTTAGCAGAACATCTAAATTCTGACTACACCAGAATTTCAATGATCTTGAAGAAAAATGGTGTAGATCACGAATATGACCTCAATTTAACCTAACTCAAAGTATATTGAGAGATACATGGAGTTGAATTTTAAGGTGTATGAACTGAGTTGCTTCGATTTGACCTCAAAGCAACTCAATCTTCTTGCCTACATTTGTAGGACTTCAGACAACCAAGGATCTAAGAGAATTGATGAGAATTGAGAGAGAATCGAAGAGAAGAAAAATCTGGAAAAATACCTTCAATGTTGTGCAGAACTTGATCTCTCTTGTTTCAATTCGTGCTTGATCTTGCTTATGGAGCTTGCAGAAGTTGATTAGGAATGGTACAAGGCTTTGGATCCTGCAGTTTTTGAATCTCCAAACAGTGAGATTTAAACTCAAATTTCAAGTGAAATTTATCAGGTTTTCCTTTCAATTGTGAGGGTTTCAAAGGTTGGAGGCAAAGCTGGCGCGCCAGGTCTTTCAAATCTGATGCAATGGACCTCTATTTATAGCAAATGCAAGTGACATTTGCACACTTGAAAATGCTTCTAAATTTGGCAATGTGAAGCGCACATTCGCATTGGCATGTACAGGCCCATGAAGCAACTCAATTAGGTCTAAATGCAAGTGAGATTGAGTCTGAATGAGAATTGGATTGCAAGGCAAGAGTGTATTGATATTTGAAGAATGATTCTTGCCAACTAATACAACCATGTTCAAGCCATGCGCATACCCTTCAAACCTTATCCAAAATGAATGAATTTAGAGTCTTTGGAAAGGTTAGATCAAGGGGAACAACTCTTATGTTGAACACTTTTCCATTTGGAACTCGTATCATGTTGAATTTTGAGGTGGAAGTTTGGAAATTTCAACATGTCAAAATATTTTCGAAGTGTTAAGCCATATGTTCAATTATTCCACCTTGGCTAACTTTTTATGTGAGTTCCACATAAGAAAAGTGTATATATCAAAGTTTTAGCCCTTTCAAAAACCTTCAAAATGGTAACCAATGTGACATCATTTGGATTTGGGATGAACGTGTTATGCATTTTTGAAGTTGAGGAAAATCACTTGTTCAATGGTATTGGTCTAAAATGACCTATAATCTATCCTCATATCACATGCTCATAAAAGTTGAATTAACTCTTACTCCAAACATCAAAGTTGAGGTAGACACATTAAATTTGATTGTGAAACTTGGAAATCTTTCATATCATAAAAATTGAGTAAGTTATGGACTTGGCAAGTTGACTTTAAAATTAGGGTTTAGACAAAATGACCTATAATCTTTCAACATAAAAAATGACTTTACAAGCAAAAATAGCTCTAGACCTCAACATGAAAGTTGTTTGTAATGCCATATAGAGTAACATTTCTATTGGAATCATTTTCATATGATGAAAATTGTAGGAGATAGAGTCTAGGGGAACCTAGTTTTGATCAGATGAATTCCTCTGGTCAACCACCATGAACCACCTTGCTAAATAGAAATTATCTTGACTTTTTGGACTCACGGGAGATCATATATGCATAAGATGATGAAATTTTGAAGTGCCCCTTGGAGTATTTGATCAATTGGTGAAGAAGCTTATCGAAGAAGTTACTCAAGATACCCAGATGAACTAGGGTTTCCAAGGCAAACCAACTCTAAACTCTTGAAGAATTCTTGATCAAAATAACATGTAGAGATCATGGGGACTCATATATGATGCCTAGAGCCATTATGGATCATTCCTTGGTTGAGCTCTTAGAAATGAGGGTCTTAAACCCTAGATGTGAACTTGATGGATCAAAGGTGATCATGTGCCCTCCCTACAAAAGAGTTTGACAAATACAAAGACATATTTTTGGTATTTTGGTTAGTAAATGATAAAATACAAAGTATGATACAATCACATGGTGCTTGGTGATATCTCCCAAAACAAACCCAATGAAAGAGGGGTAAGAAGGATGCCAAGGTATGATCCCAATGCTAATGCATATGATGAGATAGCATCAGGGATCTTAGGGTCAAAATTGGGGTCTTACACTATCATGGTTAGGGTTTCTGAACATCTTGATCAGGAATCCTTTAATGACTTCATTCAGGAATCTATGGGAAATACCACCAATAGAAGCACTGATGTTTTTCGACATTGGAATCACTAAAGATTCCAACCTGATGATAGTGACCAAGGAAACTGTTGATGGTTTCGTGAAGATAGATAAGGCCACTGAGGGCCTTCAATTGCAATTCCAGAAGTTGGACATCACTGAAGATGTCAACATGGAGGTTAGTATGGTCGAAATATCCCAAGAGACCTCCATGGAATTTGACAATGAATGTCAACTAGAAGAGTATAATAAAATAGCCTTCCCCACAGAAGACGAAACTCTGTCTGATTTCCTCTAGAGGTGCCAGAAGAAACAGTTAGAGGTTATGATGTGCCCCCGATGCAGCATCGTGTTCGACAAGAAAGCGGCCCAAAACCTCGAGGGAGTAAGGAGGGTGAAACACCAAGGGGGTCAGAAAGCCTTTCAAGATCAACAGGTTGTTCATCCCATAAGGGCTTTCGACCTAAGGAGGTATTATGATCCAAGAAGGCCGATGGTGAAGCTTAGTGAAGCAAAACGAAAGAGTCCTGCTGCTAAACCCATATCTTTCAAACCCAACGATGAAGCTTCAAATGGAAAGTGGGTGAAGCCAGTCGATGGAAGGAAACACGACCAAGGAAAATGGCAGAACTTTGAGGTCGATAGAGGTTCGTCATTAGCATACTGTCGGGAGTTTCAGGCTAACAAAGAAACCCTCCCATATCTTTGAAAACTGCAAAGGAAAAAAACCCATGACAAGGTATCAATGGAGAAGGGAACAGAGAAGGAGGAAAGCGTAGAGGGATGCTGACGAAAAGGAAAAAGCTAAGTTCAACAGCAATGTGCCTGCAACAAAAAAGGAGGACTTAAGCTTTGACAAAAGAAAGTTTAATACTCCAGCAGAGGCGGTTAGGGAAAAATATGATTGAATGGCTGCAGAAGACAAAATGTTGACATATAATTCCGACTCAGGGTCAGAGGCCTCTTTGGATATCTTAGTCGGTGTTGTATCTGTGATGCCCAGGGAGTTCGACCAAATCATAGAGGTCGAAGACACCGAAAACAATACAGGAAGTGAAATGTCTGCTCATAAGCCAGTATGCTACTATGTGATGAATAATGGTTGCATGGAGGAGCAAAATGCCTTCTTCGAGAGACCCAACGAGGCTATGAAGAGTCACCTTCAGCCTCTCTTTATTACTGGGAAGATCGAAGATATCCCCATTAATAAAATCTTAGTGGACTGCGACGCAACGGTGAATTTGGTACCACACCATATGTTGAGAAAAATTGGCAAGTACGACATAGATGTCAAACCCCACAATATTGTGCATTCCAATTATGAGGAAAAGGTGGGTTCCACCCTTGGTGTAATCCAGGTCGAGTTAACGGTAGATTTTTGGTTAATATTTCTCTTCCTGGATGTTAGGTCGAGCACAAGTGATAGATTCTCTTTGTTAGAATCTATTATGACAGGGGTTTCTGTTGTTTTCTTTTGGATTTTTATTGGGGTTATAGGGGGTTTTCGAGTAGCCTGAATTTGGTATTGAAGTATTAGTACCATTAGACATAACAAAGAGTAAAAAGGATAAGACAAAAATATACCTTTGTAGGCTTGCTTCCTCCCTCAGTTTTCGATTCAAATGGCCTTCTGATTGTTGGTTTCTTGGGTGGGACCTTGGTGGCTAAAACAAAAAATAACATAGAGCAGTTAGTGCAAGCTAAGGGTCAATATCCTAATAGAGGGGTATGATTCAAGAAAAACCTCCCATGTCACACCTTCATATATGTTTGATTCGATGCGAACATCTTCGATCCCTATATGAAGATGCCCTTTGAAACTATCTAGAGTATGCTTAGTCGCAACCACCCACTGGGCTTTTTTCTGTGACTGTTATCGAAGGATTTTAATGCAGTCCCCGCATATAAACCAATCTAGAAATGGAGGGGTAAGGGCCACTCCAAAGTCATCATTAGGTAGTGGAGGGAATTTTAGGGGAAAAAATTCGAAAGCCATTTCGTAGCATTTCTCATGAGGAACGTACGAAGGGATTTTCAGAGTTTCCATTTTCTCTAGAATTTTTTCCTTGAGTGTGACAACTTCTTCGCTGATGGTTTGACTAAGATAATAAGGCCTATAGGCAGTTTCAAAATAATTTTGGAACGCTTGAATTTCTTTGATGAGCATGTAAGTACATTTTTTGGTTCTTTCCTGCACAAGAAGAAAAACTTTATTAAAATGTTGGATAAAGGAGGGGACATCATAAAACTCTTAAGTATAGTAAGTGTTCCACCATATCCCAAAATCTCGAGTACAAATGAAGTTAGCCTCGAAGTTGATAGGGGTGAGTTGGTTCTTGCCAGTGTATCTAGCTATCTATTTAAGGGTGACGACTTCATTATGGACTGCATTGTAGAGGAGGAGGCTACCCTTTCTGTCATATAGCCACTTAGGGAGAGCCTGAGTTAGCCCGAACAGTCGAGCTACAAGGTTGGGTTGATAGGCGATAAAAGTAACTTGAATCATTGAGGGGTTTAGTCGAAGGTTTAAGACCCTGGGAGTAAAAAAAGCTTCCCATATCAGCAGAGATTCTGTCTCTCGTTTTTTGGAGGGAGACGGGAAATGGCTTGTAAACCATTATGGACCACACTTCCTGGCAGCAAGGGGGCCATGCTCGAAGTAAATACAAGGCGCTTGGAGAACATCATGATATAGCCCATGAAAGTTGGTCGAAGAGCTTGTCCTTCGTCGTTGGGGGTTAGTTGGGTCAATCGAATTCCTTCGATTCCTCTATTTTTTACTTCCTCAACTTCTTCATCGACGAGGACTTTATTCGGTAGACTGGTCTCAAACGTGGGATTAAGTCAGAGTTGTAATAACCAAAAGGGACCAGAAAGGATGGGACTTCCTTTCCCCCCCAGGTTCTTCAATTGTGTGACTCCATCACTCAGTGACTCATAAAGGCTTTCCAGTATCATTTAACTTAAGAAAACATCATGTCCAATATGAAATTGGTTCGCCAGGGTAAGGTGCTTCTTGGCGACTTGTATAGATTTCGAGCAGAACACGTAATGAGACAGCCACAAAGCTAAGAAAGCTATGTGTTTCACATTAGAGACGGTGTCAGTGTATTTGTCATGATAGTGTGCAATGTGGGTCAAATACGCTGCTCTAAAGGTCGAAGAAGCTATAGTATCTTAAGAATCAATCTCAGGGTCATATGTGTGTCTAGTAGGTTTTAGCCCTATGATAGCGGATAGGTCGAAAAGTTTTGGTGTGACCATGACACATGGAAGGTGGAAAGTATAATGTGTGTTATCCCAGAAATACAGTGAAGAAACCAACATGGATGCACTATACTCCAAGCCTACTTTCGACAACATTATCAGGTCGTAAATTCCCATGTCTTTCCAGTTTTAGGCTTTGGTTTTTTCAATTTTGTTTAGCCATTCCAATTAATCTTTTGGGTCTTTGAATGAGGGAGTAGCACGAAAATCCCTATATTCGTTGTTCATAAATCTCAAATCTATGGTTTCATTTGTTTTGGGTTTTCAGCAGCGGTTAGTTCAAGCCTAGGTTTCTTCGCTTGCCCTATGGGTTTACATTTATGGTAAGAGGGGAAATATTCCTTAAGTTTGCTAAAATCAGTGTCTAAATCAGTCAAAGGTCCAGATAATGTATGATTTTTACCAGAGACGCAAACAAGGATAAGTACCTGGGAAGCGTAGATCCTGCGTTATTCCTCAGTTTTGGGTTCCAAGATGTATTATTGATTACCCACCATTATTGGAACAGGTAATGTGGTGAAAGGAGGGAGTTCTGAAATCTTCTTAGGAGCTTTTGATTTGACAAATGTTGTCTTGGTAGTTTTGCTTACTTCTTTGGAGGTTTTGCTTAAGGTTGCCATCGTTGTTGAAAGTTGGAAGAAGAGAAGATAATCTGGGTTTTTTGATTGAAGATTATTTGAGGATGAATAGTTAGAGTGCTTGAAAGTTCAGAAAGCGTAAAGAGTGAAATTGGTGAGTTTGTGGCTTTTATAAGTGTGCTTGGAAGAAAAAATGTTTCAAATCAACATTTATGGTTGACAAGTTAGTGAGACACATGTCTTCCTTGAATAGTGTGATGAAGAGGTGGCAATTAGTTCCCAAACCCATGATTTCCTAGGGTCTAGGAAACATGATGATTAAGAAGATTCGGTTGTGGGCTGAAGAGACGTGGTTAGGAAAAATGTAATGATGACTCTGATGTCACCAGACAGCTTTCGACTGAATCTGATACTGGAATCTCTAGTCGAAATTTCTTGGATGAGGAGGACCAGTATGCAGTAGGGACTTTGTAAGACCCCAATTTTTACCCTAAGATCCCTCATGCATTTCATCATAAACATTAGCATTGGGATCATATCTTGGCATCCTCCTTACTCATTTTCATTGGGTTTGTTTTGGGAGAGATCACCAAGCATCATGTGATTATATCATACTTGTATATTATCATTTCGCTAACCAAAATACCAAAAATATGTCTTTGTATCTATCTAACTCTTTTTGTAGGTAGGGCATGATCTCATTAATTCATTGATCACATGTAGGGTTTGAGACCCTCATGAACAAAGAGCACAACCAAGAATTGATACAAGAATGGTTATAAGCATCATATATGAGTCCCATTTATTCCTACATATTATATTGGTCAAGTTTGCTTCAAGAGTTTGAGGGTGATTTGCCTTGGAAACCCTAGTTTAACTAGGTATCTTGAGTAACTTCTCCAACAAGCTATCTTACCAATTGATCAAATTTCTCAAGGGAAACTTAAAATATCATCATCTTATGCATATATGATCTACCATGAGCCAAGAAAGTCAAGATAATGAGAATTTATCAAGTTGGTTGATGGTGGTTGGCCAGATGAATTCATCTGAACAAAACTGGGTCCCCTAGACCGTATCTCCTAAACTTTTCACCATATAAAAATTATTCCAAGATAAAACTTACTCTATATGACATTATAAACAACTTTCATGTTGAGACCTAGAGCTAGTTTTCCTTGAAAAATCATTTTCTATGTTGAAACATTATAGGTCATTTTGTCTAAACCCTAATTTGAAAGTCAACTTCCCAAGGCCATAACTTGTTCAATTTTTATGAGATGAAATATTTCTTAGTTGCACAATACAATTAAATGTGTCTACTTCAACTTTTATGTTTGGAGTGAGAGGTAATTCAACTTCTTTGCACATGTGATATGAGGCTACATTATAGGTCACTTTTGACCTATACCATTGATCAAGTGATTTTGCCAAACTTCAAATATGGAAAACTCTATCATTTCAAATCCAAATGAAATTAAATTTGTTACCATTTTGAAGGTCTTTGAGAGATCTACAACTTTGATGAATACACTTTTCTCATTTGAAGCTCCTATAAAAAGTTAAGCAAGGTGGAATATTGAGACATATGGCTAGACACTTAGAAATTTTTTGATATGTCAAACTTTTCCAAACTTACACCTTAAATATCTCCTAGTTCCAAGCTCCAAATGAAAAAGTGTTCAACATCAAACTTGTTCCTCTGGATCTCACCTTTCCAAAGAGCTAAAATTCATGCATTTTGGATGAGAAATGCATAGGCTGCACATGGCTTAAATAGGCTGGTATCATGTGTCATGGATCCAACTTCAAGTATCAATGTTTAAATTGCCTTGCATTCCAAGCTTGCTTCAACACATCTGAACTTCAAATTTGGACTTTCAGCAATCATTTGATGGGCCTATGCGCGCCCATGTAGCTTGCTTACATCATTTTTGCCAAAATTGGAAACTTGAAGGAGTGTGCAATTATCATTTGAATTCTCTATAAATTGAACTGCATTTTCTTAGAATTGACACACACCTTGCGCCAGCTTTGAACCCCCACAGAAAACCCTTTGCATTGAGAGGATAAACCTGAAAAATTCAGTTGAATTTGAGCTTGAATCTCCACTGTTTTGGAATTCAATTCTCCAGGAGTTCTTTGATTCTAAGCCATTCCATTCCTCTTCTGCAAGCATTTGAAGTGAAGCAAAGCACGATTCAGATCACGATTTAGCTAGCTCAGACCTCCATTGAAGTTAGTTTGCAGAACTTTTTAACTCTTTGATTCTCCTTGTTTATTACTCAATTCTCTTGATTTTTGTGTTGGCTGAAGTCCTACCAATGTAGGAAAGGTGTTTGAGTTGTTTTGAGGCTGAATCGAAGCAACTCAAGTCATGAACCTCATTTTTCAATTCCACATATCTCTCAATATAGTTGGAATTGGAAGAAATGGAGGTGATATTCGTGCTCAGTGATGTTTTCTCTTTGAAATCATGTCCCTGTTGGAAATTTTGGTGATGGTTGATGATGACCAGTTCGACGAAGCTCGTCGGAGAAGACAACCAGAGCTCTGGCTCTAGTGATGATGTGTTTGAGGTCTAGACCGTGTGATCCAACTCCTGTGTTCTAATCTCAGTTATGCATTGTGATTAACAAGTTTGCAGGGCAGTTGACTCACATGTTGGTGGAACGCGCGCTGTGGATCATCAGATCTGTCACCTCAATTAATGAGGGGGATTTGATGGTCCACATATTTTAGCATTTTCTGAATTTCCATTTAATTCCATTATTTTCAATAATTCATAATAAATTTAATATTGATCCAAAAAATATAGGACTTTCACCAAAAAAATTCAAATTATTTTCTCTTTCATATTCTGAATTAAAATTATTTTTTGGATCATTATTAATATTTTTCAAGAATTAATTGATTTTTCTATTGTTTTTAATTGTTTTAAAATATTTTTAAGTGTCGAAAAATTATGAAATTTTTTATCCAAGGTTCTTTGACCTTGTTGGACATATGATAAATCACATGGCCATTTATTTGGTGTTTTGATGTGATTTTAAGATTTGGACAAAACATATTTGAATTTAATGCATTATTTTACTATTTTAATTGAATAAATGTCATCTTAATTGTGTTGACCATTTGGATTGACTTATTTGATTTTCTAATTTGTTGTTGGGCCTTGGTCAAGGTTGATTTTACTTTGTCAAGTTAATATTATTGGATTTAAGGGATTGATGAAATGTATATTCCATCTCCCAAAATAAATTATTAATTATTAATTTGGTAAAAGTCCTCCTTTGACCAATTTGTGATCTCATTCATCCCCTTCCCTCTTCATTTAATTCTTCTTCTTCATCCATTCATTTTTAATTAGCCAATGAAATCTCAAGGTCCTAATGCTAGTTAATTGAAAGATTAACATGAATATGAATGAGATTAGGTCACACCTTTTGCATATTTTTGTGTGTGGTATGTTTAATGAGCATAGTTCTTAATATTATGTCTCCAACATGCATTAACACCAAAAGTTTATTGCCCGACCTCAAATAGTTGTGACTTCTACATAAGTCCAATTACGATTGCTTAACATAGCGCTAAATTTGTGACATAAAAGGCATAACCATTCAAGTTAGTATGATTGTAAGTCTCCCCTCTCCCATGGTATTGTATGGAAACTTGGCCTTCTTTCCTTCCTTTGGAAGATGTTTTGGCTCAAGGATCCATGCTTGTGGCAAGTGGGTTGAGTGTTCTCCAAAGAATGTCTTGAAATGAAAAATCAAAACAAAACTAACTATTAACTTACTAACCATTGACTTTTACTTTCAAACTTTTACTTTTAATGCACTTTATTTTAATGTTCTATTATCATTTGTCATTGTACATATCATTCTAATTGTTTATGTTCATGCAATTTTCACTTTGTCCACCAGGACCATATTGTGTGATATTATTTTGCTTTGTGTATATCTTGTTTGTTTGATTGGTCTTTGACCATTAATGCACATAATAATAACAAAAACCCTAAAAGACTTTGAGTGGATTGTTGTTTGATCTCCCCAATTGGACTTAGAACTTAGGCAACATTCCTTTGCTAATGGACTTGGCCAATGCCAACTTATTGAAGAATCAAGAACTTGCAAGTTTGAATTCATCTAATACATCATTCAAGATCTCTCCAGATTCATCTACAACATTAATCATTATTAAGTTGTTATGTTGAACCTGTGACTTGTGCAACTCATCTGCTACATAGGCTATTTTGAATAAGATCTTTGGAGTGGATAAGCCTGGATGAGGCGATCTTTATTTGATGCATTTTCTCTTCAAGACTGATATATTTGTGCATTTGTATGTTGCTTAAATCTAAAAAGTCCAAGGGAATTCTGGGTTTCTATTGACATACTTGTCTATTGGATTGCTCCCATTTGGTCAGATCTTTTCAACTTTAAACTTTTAAATTTTGTGCATAGGATAGTCTCTTCATCTTCTCCCCATTTATTTAATTTCAAAATCTCTTCCTCCATTTTCAAAACCTTCTTTGTGTGAACCACTTTTGTTCTAAACTTTGACCACTTTCAAAAAGATAGAAACTTTGGCCTTATGCCATTGCCTTTTCAAACTCATTTTCTTAAATCAAACTTGTAAATAAACTTAACAAATACCTGACTTAAACTTTAAAAAAAATCCAAAAAGAACTAACTCATTCAAACCATTTTAGGCATTTGTGCGTTTCAAACTTAAATTTTGTTAAAATCAATGCATCCATTTTAAAATTTGTAGCACGAACTACGAGGTTTTGATCCCTCATTTTTATATTGGTACGTAGGCACAAGACCGAAGGTTTTGTCAAACACAAAAATACAATTAATCAATTCTTGTCTTATCCCCCCATTCTATTTGTTTGTAAACATCATTTTATACCAAGTACATATGCACACAAAAAGGGCTCCCTAGGAGTACCTAGGACACTTTGGGTGCTAACACCTTCCCTCTGTGCAACCAACCCCCTTACCTGTGATATCTGATTTTTTTATTAGTTTTTATTTGAAAACTTATTACTAATTGGGTTTTGTTCGCCTTTTTTCCCTTTTCCCTTGGAAACAATAAAATTACGGTGGCGACTCTTGTTAATTGATCTTTAGCTTTTCAATAGCTTAATGATCATGAATTTCCCGCTATAGACTTAGAAATTTTATTTAGTGTTTGAAGACAGTTTCGACTAGAAATTCAAAATTCAAATTAAGGAGGGAACTTTATTATTATCTGAAATTGATAAAGGTCCACATGGAGCATAATGGACAGTTGCATCCATGCAAAGCGCCATTTGTCTCAACGTAATTAAGAGGCCATTAGAAACGGTTATTTTAATTAGTATAAATAGAGGGTATTAGTGCTAGGGTCATGTGTGTCAAAGTGTGTACAGAGTTTGTAAAATTTATCAAGTACCTGTGTGTAGAGAAACGGTAAATTAAGAAATGTACGTTCGTTTTACACCATTGTCATTTACTTTGAAGTAATTCAATTTATCTTTATTTTTCCAGAAATACTTCTTTATTTCAAATATTCATCTTTGTTGCTAGTTATCTTCATTTTTATAATGTCTCTCTTTAATTGTGTTAGTCTTTTATTGTCTAAGTAGTTTCACCAATCACCATCATTATAATACTATCGAAGTATTCACATTTACTAGAATTCACTTTAAACAATTAGCACATATCCTAGGATCAATCTAATCGTTCATGCAAGTAACCAAATTTAGTAATTTGGAAGATTAGCAGTTGTTTACCAATTTTCACGGTAAACACCGTCCTAAGAGGAAACCGAGATGCTCATAAGGGATCCTTGTCCATCAAAACACGTGATCTTCATGGAGGACCCCAACTAGAGTGAAAGTAATGTAATTTTCCCAATGTTACTGATAATCATGATAAGGGATCATGGCATAGCCTCCCATATGATAAATCACTATACTTAATATTACAAAAAGAGCTATATTGCAAAAAGATAACAACACAAAGAGCTACTCATTACCCACTAGCCAACCCTCCTGGACCACCTGAAAGGGATCCATCTGACTTAAGTTTACATTAGGTGTAAGAGGGTCAGTTGTCTTCTCACCCTTTCAAAATGATGGGCAGAGATCGCCATAACTTCTTCCATAAGTGGCAATACTTTCTCTTCTAAACTCTTCATGGAGATGCAAAGCTTCTTGAGCGATGCTTAAGACACCCCACCACTTCAAACTAGGCGAGAGCTACAACAACTATTTCCTTGGTGCGTGCCTTCATAACATCCCACTTTCCTCTCAACGCCTTTACCATTTCCCCACCTTCATGAGCACTCTTCTTTTCACAATCCACCTTGGATTGTAGTTCTCGGATAGTGCGAGAATGTTTCTCCCTCTGAGCTTTCCCCAGTCAAAGGTGTAAGACCCAAATTTTGACCCTAAGATCCCTCATGCAATCTCATCATATGCATTAGCATTGAGATCATACCTTGGCATCCTCCTTACACCTCTTTCATTGGGTTTGTTTTGGGAGAGATCACCAAGTACCATGTGATTATATCATTCTTGTATGTTTATCATTTTTGAAATTCTGGTATCAGATATGAGATGTCGAAGGTAATGTCACGACACTAATATCTGAACAATACAAACAGGATAAAAGATAAAGAACAATAATGCAAGAGACACAAGCAATTGTTAACCCAATTCGGTGCAAACTCACCTACGTCTGGGGGCTACCAAGCCAGGAAGGAAATCCACTAAATAGAATCAGTTCAAAGACTCTCAGTAAACAACTTCAAGTTACAATCTTTTCACCTAATCTTTACCCATGTGACTTCTACCTAAGAACTCTTAGATATGAGATCCTACTCACTCCCCCTCAATCACATCAGTGATTTAAAACAAGAATTACAATGAAAAGAAGACACTCTTCAAAGACACATACTTGATCTTACTTAAAAGCTTCAATCAAGTAAACACACACTCATGCTTAAAAGCTTAGAGTGACAAATCACAACTCAAAAGTCAGACCAATTCAATCATCTATGGATGAATTGAATGGCTTACAATTCACACGACCACACAAGACTAAAACCCTTATTCTCTCTCAATATTTCATTCGTTATTTCTTGTGTATAAAACCAGGTTTTCCATGTCCTTTATGTAGAAGCAATTGGCTGGGCTTGGACATCATAAAACCCTAAAACTATTTTCCATTCAAATCTTCTCATGACAACTGATTATATCTTGTTGGAAAATAAGTAAATCTGGTTGTAATTAATGATTGAATGCGCGTTTAAATCATCTCATCAATCATACATAGATTTTCATTAAAAACGCAATCACATAATACATAACATTCAGACTGAATGTTTTGTATATAGATGTTTTGACATCGGGTCTGACATCACAGTAAAATCCTGCATATTCACATTTTAAACATCCTACAGGTACAAGTTATCTTATGTCAAGACAACACTTGTGACAACTTGTGAACACTCTAGGTTTTACCAAAATTGCTGCCAACACCTAGAACCAACAAACTCCCCCTTTGGAAAATATTGGCTAAAACAGATATCAGTCCATTTGTTCACAAGAGTAAAAACACATCAGCAGTTAAGCAACAACAGAAGTAATAAATAAACCACACAGTTACTAGCTATGATATGATAGCAACTGGTAAACACATATTAAACACATAAGTGCTTCTTCTCCCCCTAAGTCTGTTCAACACATACATCTCCTTCAACAACACCTGTAACATCCATCACTCCATCTGACATATCCTTCAACATCAGCTGTACAACACAGAACATCATTCTGTTCAACATCAGCACAAACATCTATTTAGCCTAGCTACTTCAGCATATATTAACTGTAGCTCTCCACATATTAACTACAACTCTCCATATATTAACTTCTCCCTCTTTTTAGTCAAAATAGACCAAAGTGACCAATTAGACAAAATAAATGTCAATTAGTCCAACAGAGAATGTCACAGAAAATGTCATAACATATAAAATGTTAGAACATAATGTCAGGTGTTACAGAACCACAATTATACACAGCTATATCAGCTGAGATAAAAAGAAATCCAAAGAACTCATAAAGAGCCCAAAATTTACATCATGGCATCAAACAAGACTGCCAAAACAAACATCAAACATCAAATCATCTAGGCATCCGGAACAGTAAATCACCATAACATGGGAACCATCTTCACCACCATTCAGTCTGAGGAGCTAGCATCTTCATCAGCTTTGGATCCAGAACTGCCACTTGATGTATCTTGAGACTCAGACCTCTCACTTGAGGTGTGGGCATCTGTGTCCTTGGCTTGACCAACATTATCCATGTCTCCTTGGTCCAAGCTATTAATCAGACCCTCCAGAGCTTCTTTCCTAGCTTTAGCCAGCCTAATCCCAGTCTCCAATTCCTTACAGATCTCTTTCAGTTCAGCAATCAGGCCACCTTGAGAGGCTGGCTTCTTCGTAGAAGATGTCATGACAATGTCATTGACATGACTACCTTCAAATAACTTGTAATGAACTGACAATGGAGGTTTTCTTCTACTAGGGATATCACTAGTGCTCAATATTCCAGGTTGCTGGCTAAGGATTATCCCACAAATTATTGAGGGAAAAGCAATGGGCAGTTTCACAGCATTTGTGGAAGCATGTTTAACAATTTGTTCAAACATGAACCTTCCATAATCAAAATTAAGCTTGGTTCCAATAGAAAATATGATCCTTCCAAGAGCATTAGAGATTGTAGATATGTGATTTGTTGGTACCTAGTTGGTTGACCCTATCTTATGCAAGATAGCATATTTCACAGTTAATTTACCAGCAGAGAGATGCTTTTTGCTTGGCCACTCCTTGACCTGTCCAGCGGTGATTTTCCTACAGACCTCATTGTCTGTGGCCTCTAATTCAACAACACCTTCTGTTCCTCTTCCTAGGAACTTATTGATCATAGTAAGAGAGAACCTTACACACCTTCCTCTAGAAAACACCTTACAAAACTCTTTGATGTTCTTGTCAGCAATGTCCTCAGGGATATTCACCACAAACTCCTTAACAAGACCTTCAAAACATTGAGGTAACCCACTAACTGTTTTCATTAAACCAACAGACTTGATCAAATATATAACCTCCTTAACTTCCACAACATCCTTTCCCAGTTCCCTTTCCACAGCTACTCTCCTCTGTATTACAAATTTCCACTTGGCTGCACCATCTTCCAGATGGAACGAAATGTTATTCAAATGCACAACAACAACCTTAGCTGTAGATTTTCTAACAGTTTGCTTTTTGACAGGAGAGATGTCTGGGACATCATCTTCAAAATCTTCCTATGAATCAGAACTTTCTCTTACCTTTCTCTTCTTTACCTCCACTTTACTCCATGACTTTGAAGGGCCTACAGCAGTAGCCTTCTTACTAGTTTTGGCTGTCATCATCTCAGCCACAAACCTCCCCTTTCTGGTCTTCATTCTCTTTGCAACAATTGGCTTCAAGTGATGAAGCAAGCTGTCATCTTCATCATCTGAGCTTTCTTCTTCCAAGTTAATCACCTTCTCAGCAGAGTCGTGCTTCTTAGACTGAGAAGCATCTACAGGTTTCTTACTAGGCAAGGTTTGCCCTAATGGGCACAGTCTTTCAGCAGCAATATCTTTCTCAGATCTAGATGAATCATCATCTTTCTCATTGTGAGGTTCCACCTCAGGAGAGGTGTGCCTTCTAGATAGATGAGTCGAAACTCCCCTGACTGAGTGTCCTTCATTTAGAATCCTAGTTACAAGATTCCTAATGACACGATCTGTATAATGCATGTCATCCTTAGAGGGAGGGTGATCAGAGGTGTTACCTTGAGTATGCCCTGCAGTGGAAGATGGACCAGGGGCGTCCCCTGGGATAACTGATAGGGGAATAACTTCCAAAATGTCTTCATCAAGAAAATCCATGGAGGGTGTTCTTGCTTTGTGCCCAGGTTTAGAGCCAAAAGATGAAGGATGTTGTGACATCTTGTTGAGCTTGTGAAAGAATTTTTGTTGCCCTAGCAGAGATGGTCGATATAGTTTGATGAAGATGGAAGTGGTTGTGCTGAGGTTGCGTGTGAAAATGCTATAGATGGTAGTTCCGATACTAGGTAATGATTTTCCAGAAATGGGGCACTTTCTTTTAAGTGGGCAGACAATATTTTTATTACCTTTTCCACTCCAAATTAATTGCTATAAATTCTCATGGATACAAATCCCTAATTTCCCTCTTAAACATTCAAATTGATTAGCATCCAAAGCCTTTGTAAATATGTCATCTAATTGCATTTCAGTAGGAACGTGCTCCAGGGCTACGATTTTCTCTTCCACCAGTTCTCTAATAAAGTGATGACGAATATCAATGTGCTTTATCCTGCTGTGCTGAATAGGATTCTTAGAAATATTTATGGCACTCAGGTTATCACAGTATAATGTCATGACATCTTGTGTGACATTTTATTCAGTCAATATTTGTTTCATCCAAACCAGTTGAGAACTACTACTCCCAGCTGCTATGTATTCAACTTCAGTAGTGGATAGGGACACACAATTTTATTTCTTGCTAAACCATGATATTAAGTTGTTTCCCAAGAAGAAACATCTTCCTGATGTGCTTTTCCTATCATCAGCACTTCCAGCCCAATCAACATCATAATATCCAATCAACATAGATCCAGAACCATGAGTATACAACATCCCATAGTCACTGGTGCCATTGACATATTTTAGTATCCTCTTCACTTGGTTTATGTGACTGACTTTTGGTTCAGCTTTATATCTAGCACAAACACCTACAACAAATGCAATATCAGGTCTAGTTGTTGTGAGATATAGCAGACTTCCTATCATGCTTCTGTATAGACTTTGATCTACACTAACACCATTTTCATCTTTGGAGACCTTTAGATGTGTAGGAGAAGGTGTCCTTTTATGACTTGCATTCTCCACGCCAAACTTCTTAACAATGCTTTTGGCATATTTGCTTTGAGATAGAAAGATAGAATCTTCCATCTGCTTGACTTGTAGCCCAAGAAAATAGGCCAGCTCTCCAACAAGGCTCATTTCAAACTCAGACTGCATTTGTTTAACGAAATGTTCGACCATCTTATCTGACATCCCACCAAACACAATATCATTCACATATATTTGAGCCACCATGAGTTTTCCTCCTTCATTCTTAACAAACAGGGTCTTGTCAATACCTCCATTCCTGTATCCGTTGTTAGTGAGGAACACTGTGAGTCTATCATACCAAGCCCTAGGAGCTTGTTTCAAACCATATAGGGCTTTCCTCAACTTGTACACATGCTTTGGAAGATTTGGATATGTGAATCCTTTAGGTTGTTCAACATAAACTTCCTCAGTTAAGTAGCCATTTAAGAAGGCATTTTTTACATCCATTTGGAACCGTTTGAACTTCAGAATACATGCCACTCCAAGCAATAGTCTAATGGACTCAAGACAAGCTACAGGGGAAAATGTTTCATCAAAGTCAACTTATTCAACTTGAGTATATCCTTGTGCTACTAATCTTACTTTATTTTTAGTAACCACCCCTTGTTCATCAGATTTATTCTTATACACCCATTTTGTTCCAATGACATTTATTCCTTCAGGTCTTGGAACCAATTCCCATACTTCATTCCTCTTGAATTTGTCTAACTCCTCCTGCATGGCATTGACCCAGAACTCATCAGTCAAGGCTCCCTTGACATTCCTAGGCTCAATCTTGGACACAAACCAGCCATGTGAGATCACTTCCCTTGATCTAGTTGTGACCCCTTTATTTGGGTCTCCTATAAGGAGATCTTTTGGATGATCCTTCTGAACTCTGATGGAGGGTCCCTTGTTGATTTTGTCAGCTTCAGGTTCAGCTTGAGGAGGTTCACTCTCATTATTTTTGTCTGGTAAATCAGCTGGGGCATCATTTAGAGATGTCTCAATATCGTCTGTGACATTAGTCTGTTGATCATCAACCACAACATTGATAGATTCCATCAATATTTTTGTTCTAGAATTAAAGACTCTATATGCTCTGCTGTTTGTTGAGTAGCCCAGAAATATTCCTTCATCACTTTTGGGATCCATCTTCCTTCTTTGTTCACGATCAGTTAAATATAAAATTTACTACCAAACACATGGAAGTATTTGACTGTAGGTCTTCTCTCTTTCTAGACTTCATATAAGGTAGTATAAGTCCCTTTCTTTAAGGTTACTCTGTTGTGAACATAGCAAGTTGTGTTCATAGCTTCAGCCCAGAAGTGGTAGGGAAATTTCTTGGCATGAATCATAGCTCTGGCTGATTCTTGGAGAGTTCTATTTTTCCTTTCTACCACACCATTTTGTTGGGGAGTAATGGGATATGAGAACTCATGAATGATTCCTTCTGATGCACAGAATTCAGCAAATTTGTTGTTCTCAAATTCCTTCCCATGATCACTTCATTTTCTTTATTAGTAATCAGACATTAAATTCTTGTGAAGTTTACAGTTAGACCTTGGTCACATAGTTGACTGATGCTTATTAGGTTTGCAGTCAGTCCCTTAACAAGTAGGACATTGTCAAGGTTAGGGACTCCAGGACAGTTAAGCTTACCAATCCCCTTGATTTCACCCTTTACTCCATCTCCCAAGGTTACATAGCTGGTGGCATGAGGATGAATTCCAATTATCAGGCTTTTGTTTCCAGTCATGTGTCTGGAGCATCCACTGTCAAAATACCAGTCTTCCTTGGCTGAAACTCTGAAAGAAGTGTGAGCTATCAGGCTTGTAACACCAGTCCTATGAACCCATTGTTTTCTGTTGACAGGTATGTGATGTTTGGGTCTAGGTTGATGATGAGAAGGACTAGGATAACCATACAAATTTATAGCAGAATGGTTTTATGTGGCCAAATTTTCCACAGTAATGACATCTCCATCTTTGATGTTTCCCTTTTTGTTGTCTTCCTTTGTGATGTTGTGACATGTGATGTGACATCTTTGATCTGCTATTAGTGTGATTGCACTCAGGTTTGGGTTTTGATTTGCTACCAGTATGACTGCACTCAGGTTTGGATTCGTTGAATCCAATGCCAGATTTGTCTCCTGTCATTTGTCTAGTCTGGAGAATTTTGTCTAAGGTATCAAATCCATTGTTTAGCATCCTGACATACTTTGTCATCTCATCTAGTTTGGAATTCAGAAACACTGCTTCAGTTTTTAATTTAGAGATGGTTTCCAAGTGTTCTACCTTCTCATTCTCCAGTTGTGTTATCACTTTCTTCTGGCTTTCAACTTGTTGACACACTTCTGCACTTTTGTGACACAACTTTCTATAGGTAGTGGCCAACTCTTCAAAGGTTACTTCATCATCACTTGAGTCTTCATCAGAACCCCATCTTCCAGTCAAGGCAGTCACAAGATTTGCAGACTCTTCTGTTTCACTTTCATCAGACCAAGTGGCAGCAAGACTCCTCTTCTGTTTCTTGAGGTAGGTTCCACATTCAGCTCTAATGTGTCCATACCCATCACATTCATGGCACTGGATTCCTTTTCCTTCTTTTTGCTTTTCATCAGATCTTGTTCTTCTTCCAGCATTATTGTATTTACTGATGTCCGATGAGATGTTCTTGACATTTGACTTAGACCTTACATCCATCTTTTTCAGAAGTTTGTTGAACTGTCTTCCCAATAATGCTACATCATTTTCCAGATCTTCATCAGTGTCTTGACCACTTTCTTCCTCTTTCTCTTTAGTGTTTGACATGAAGGCTATGCTTTTGAATTTCTTTTCAGATCCATCACACATTCCCATCTCAAATGTTTGGAGAGATCCAATTAGCTCATCAACTCTCATATTGGAAATGTCTTGAGACTCTTATATGGATGTCACTTTCATGGCAAATCTCTTAGGAAGTGACCTGAGTATTTTCCTCACTAGTTTTTCATCTGACATTTTCTCACCCAGGGCTTCTGAGGCATTAGAAATTTCAAGGATATTCATATGAAATTCATGAATATTTTCATCTTCTTTCATCCTTAAATTTTCAAACTTGGTAGTGAGCAGCTGCAGTCTAGACATTTTTACTCTAGAGGTGCCTTCATGAGTGGTTTTGAGAATGTTCCAAGCATCTTTAGCCACCTCACAGTTGTTTACCAATCTGAAGATGTTCTTATTTACTCCATTGAATATAGCATTCAATGCTTTAGAGTTCCCAAGAGCTAGATCATCCTCCTCCTTGGTCCATTCTTCCTCAGCCTTCTTGTCAGTTGTAGCTTCTCCTTCCTTAGTAACAATTGGATAATCCCAGCCTATTAAAACAACATTCCAAGCCTTGTTATCCAAAGATTTTAGGAAGGCTATCATTCGAGGTTTCCAGTAATCATAGTTGGATCCATCCAAGATAGGTGGTCTATGAACAGATCCTCCGTCTCTATCCATAGTACCAAAAAGTGACGTCCCTAGATCTCACCCAGAACCAGAGCAGGATGCCTGCTCTGATACCAATTGAAATTCTGGTATCAGATATGAGATGTCGAAGGTAATGTCACGACACTAATATCTGAACAATACAAACAGGATAAAAGATAAAGAACAGTAATGCAAGAGACACAAGCAATTGTTAACCCAATTCGGTGCAAACTCACCTACGTCTGGGGGCTACCAAGCCAGGAAGGAAATCCACTAAATAGAATCAGTTCAAAGACTCTCAGTAAACAACTTCAAGTTACAGTCTTTTCACCTAATCTCTACCCATGCGACTTCTACCTAATAACTCTTAGATATGAGATCATACTCACTCCCCCTCAATCACAGCAGTGATATAAAACAAGAATTACAATGAAAATAAAACACTCTTAAAAGACACATAATTGATCTTACTTAAAAGCTTCAATCAAGTAAACACACACTCATGCTTAGAAGCTTAGAGTGACAAATTACAACTCAAAAATCAGACCAATTCAATCACCTATGGATGAATTGAATGGCTTACAATTCACACGACCACACAAGACTAAAACCCTTACTCTTTCTCAATACTTCGTTCGTTATTTCTTGTGTATAAAACTAGGTTTTCCATATCCTTTATATAGAAGCAATTGGCTGGGCTTGGACATCATAAAACCCTAAAACTATTTTCCATTCAAATCTTCTCATGACAGTTGATTATATCTTGTTGGAAAATAAGTAAATCTGGTTGTAATTAATGATTGAATGCGCGTTTAAATAATCTCATCAATCATACATAGATTTGTATTAAAAATGCAATCACACAATACATAATATCCAGACTGAATTTTCTGTATACAGATGTCATGACATCGGGTCTGACATCACAGTAAAATCCTGCATATTCACATTTTAAACATCCTGCAGGTACAAGTTATCTTATGTCAAGACAACACTTGTGAAAACTTATGAACACTCTAGGTTTTACCAAAATTGTTGCCAACACCTAGAACCAACAATTTTACTAACCAAAATACCAAAAATATGCCTTTGTATTTACCTAACTCTTTTGTAGGTAGGGCATGGTCCCTATTGGTCTATAAAGTTCACATCTAGGGTTTAAGACCCTCATTGCTAAGAGAACAACCAAGGAATGATACACAATGTCTTTAAGCATCATATATGACTCCTCATGATCTCTACATATTATTTTGATCAAGTTTTCTTCAAGAGTTTGGAGTTGATTTTCCTTGGAAACCCTAGTTTGTCTGGGTATCCTGAGTAACTTATTCAACAAGCTTCCTTATCAATTGATCAAATTTCTCAAGGTACACTCCAAATTCATCAAATTATGCATATTTGATCTACCACGAGCCTAAAAGTCAAGAGAATTGCAAGTTAGCAAGTTGGTTGATGGTGGTTGGCCAGATAAATTCATCTGATCAAAACTAGGTCTCTCTAGACCCTATACCCTACAATTTTCACCATATGAAAATGATTCCAAGAGAAACGTTACTCTAAATGATACTCCAAAAGAAACTTTCATGTTGAAGTATATAGCAAAATTTTCTTGGAAAGTCATTTTATATGTTGCAACATTATAGGTCATTTTGTCTACACCCTAATTTGAAAATCAACTTCCCAAGGTCATAACTTGCTCAATTTTTATAAGATGAAAGATTTCCAAGTTGTACAATCAAATTCAATATGTATAATTAAAATTTTATGTTTGGAGTGAGAGCTAAATAAAATTTTATGAGCATGTTATATGAGGATACATTATAGGTCATTTTGGACAGGGCCCATTGAACAAGTGATTTTCCTCAACTTCAAAAATGCATAACTCTCTCATTATAAATCCAAACGATGTCAAATTGGTGACCATTTTGAAGTACATTTAAATAGATACAACTTTGATGAAGACACTTTTCTCATTTGGAGTTCACATAAAAAGTTTAGTAAGGTGGAACATTGAGGTATATGGCTTGACACTTAGAAAAAATTTCAACATGTTGAAATTTCCAAATTTCCACCTCAAATTTCACCTTGATCCATGTTCCAAATGGAAAGGTGTTCAACATAAGAGTTGTTCCTATTGATCTAAGCTTTCCAAAGAGTCCAAAATCATTCATTTTGGACCAATGTTTCTAGGGCTGCACATGGTTTTAACAGGCCTACATCATTGGTGGAAATCAAAGTTCAAATGATCACATTGTTGGCGTAAGCCCTAGAGGCCAATACTTTTGGTACTTATATCGAATTATTTATTAATAATAAAAGGATTTTTCTTTATTATGTTTGTCTGATAAAGTCCCTAGAATAGATAGTCCGTTTAATGTATCAAGTGTGACTTAATCATGAGATCACATTAAACATAAGGACAATATTCTTAAAGTATCCATAGTCGAGCTTTATTGTGAAGTGGGATAACATTAAAGCATTAAGACTATTATGTATATAGACTTATCATCACATCTCATGGATCATGGATAAGGAGTTATCAAGTCTTAAACATAGGTATGAATATTAAGAGTAATATTTATACTGGATTGACCCGTTATGAGAATACTATATAGAATGTTATGCAAAGTGTCATAAGTTATTCTCATGGTGATAATGGTGTATGCCACCCTTCGACCTGAAACCACTATGGATCCTAGATGTAGAGTTGAGTTCCTTATTGCTGATCAAACATTGTCCGTAACTGGATGACCATAAAGACAGTTGATGGGTACTCCACGAAGCATGCTAAGGGACATGAGTGACCTAGATGGAATTTGCCCATCCTGCGTAATAGGATAAATGTCTATGGACCCAATATTGAACTGGACAAGGATGAAACGGTCTATGCCTTATGTTCAATATAGACAGAAGGGCAAAAGGGTAATTGTACACATAAGTATTATCACAAAAGGATTTGTCAGATCACATGACATTTTCGTGTCTTGGGTAGCAGTGATGTGTTGCTAGATACCGCTCACTGTTTATCATGTTAAATATGTGATTTAATATAATTGCCAATGCCGCGAAAACCTATAGGGTCACACAAAAAAGGACGGATTGATGAGAGATAGAGTAACTAAGGAAACCCGTAAGGTACGGGGCACTTAAGTGAATTGTGGAACATCAAAAGGTACGTTGTACTTAAGTAGAATACGAAATATGGTAAGGTACCACGCGCTTAAGTGATTTTGGCATATTATAAGATATGGGCCACATACACTTGAGTGGGATTTTTAGCCTGCAGCCCACACAAGTGGTTCTATAAATAGAACCCTTGTGTAGAAGCATTTGTACATTTGCAATTTCGTTTCTCTCTCTCACGCACTTAAAGCCTTCATTCGTAGCAGTTAGCATTGATATTAAAGGAATCTGTTTGTGTGGACTGAGTAGAGGCGTTGTCATCATTCAACGTTCGTGACTTCTCAAGGTCCTAATGCTAGTTGATTGAAAGATTAACATAAGTATGGATGAGATTAGGTCATGCCTTTTGCATATTTTTGTGTGTGGTATGTTTAATGAGCATAGTTCTTAATAGTATGTCTCCAACATGCATTAGCACCAAAAGTTTATTGCCCGACCTCAAATAGTTGTGACTTCTACGTAAGTCCAATTACGATTGCTTAACATAGTGCTAAATTTGTGACATAAAAGGCATAAGAATTCTATTTAGTGAGATTTTAAGTCTCCCCTCTTCCATGGTATTGTGTGGAAACTTGGCCTTCTTTCCTTCCTTTGGAAGATGTTTTGGCTCAAGGATCCATGCTTGTGGTAAGTGGGTTGAGTGTTCTACAAAGAATGTCTTGAAATGAAAAAGCAAAACAAAACTAACTATTAACTTACTAACCATTAACTTTTACTTTCAAGCTTTTACTTTGTATGCACTTTATTTTATTGTTCTATTATCATTTGTCATTGTACATATCATTCTAATTGTTTATGTTTATGCAATTTTCACTTTGTCCACTTGGACCATATTGTGTGATATTATTTTGCTTTGTGTATATCTTGTTTCTTTGATTGGTCTTTGACCATTAATGCATATAATAATAACAAAAACCCTAAAATACTTTGAGTGGACTATTGTTTGATCTCCCCAATTGGACTTAGAACTTAGGCAACATTCCTTTGCTAATGGACTTGGCCAATGCCAACTTATTGAAGAATCAAGAACTTGCAAGTGTGAATTCATCTGATACATCATTCAAGATCTCTCCAGATTCATCTGCAACATTGATCATTATTAAGCTGTTATGTTGAACCTGTGACTTGTGGAATTCATCTGCTACATAGGCTATTTTGAAGAAGATATTTGGAGTGGATAAGCTTGGATGAGGCCATCTTTATTTGATGCCTTTGCTCTTCAAGACTGATATATTTGTGCATTTGTATGTTCTTAAATCTAAAAAGTCCAAGGGAATTCTGGGTTTCTATTGACTTACTTGTATATTGGATTGCTCCCATTTGGTCAGATCTTTTCAACTTTAAACTTTTAAATTTTATGCATAGGATAGTCTATTCATCTTCTCCCCATTTCTTTAATTTCAAAATCTCTTCCTCCATTTTCAAAACCTTCTTTGTGTGAACCACTTTTATTTTAAACTTTGGCCACGTTCAAAAAGATAGAAACTTTGGCCTTATGCCATTGCCTTTTCAAACTCATTTTCTTAAATCAAACTTGTAAATAAACTTAACAAATACTTGACTTAAGCTTTCAAAAAAAAGCCAAAAGAACTAACTCATTCAACCCATTTTAGGCCTTTGTGCCTTTCAAACTTAAATTTTGTTAAAATCAATGGATCCATTTTGAAATTTGTAGCACGAACTACGAGGTTTTGATCCCTCATTTTTATGTTGGTACGTAGGCACAAGACCGAAGGTTTTGTCAAACACAAAAATATAATTAATCAATTCTTGTCTTATCCCCCCATTCTATTTGTTTGTAAATATCATTTTATACCAAGTACATATGCATACAAAAAGGGCTCCCTAGGAGTACCTAGGACACTTTGGGTGCTAACACCTCCCCTTTGTGTAACCAACCCCCTTACCTGTGATCTCTGATTTTTTTATTAGTTTTTATTTGAAAACTTCTTACTAATTGGGGTTTGTTCACATTTTTTCCCTTTTCCCTTGAAAACAATAAAATCGCGATGGCGACTCTTGTTAATTGATCTTTAGCTTGTCAATAGCTTAATGATCATGAATTTTCCACTACAGAAATTAAGTGGCGGCTCTGCTCGGGAAGGAGACCTGTGGGCTTAGCCTACTTTTTATGTGAATATATTTGTATATACGTGATGTTTGTATATATGTATGTGTGATATAATGTGCTTGTTGTGCTTGGTGATCTCTGAGTGGTGAGATAAGTTCTAACCCGAACTTGAGTGCAATTAAGATAGGAGGATGGTATAGTCATGTTCGACTTGTGTGGAGTAGTCCTTAACAAGTTGGCTTGAGATCCATCTACTCATTGGAGACTCCTTTGGATTTGGAAATGTCACAAAAGTATTTGTGATTAGGCATTACTATTTCTAATTGGGTCTGAGAAGCTGAGGACCTTAGAACACCTAACCCATCTTGGCCTATTTAAGACATAGTGCGGAAACTGTTCAAGTGTAGAGTTGATAACAGTTGTTACACGATACTACACTCAGACGAGTTTCTGTTGAGAATATTATGGGTCGATGAGTTAGTCATCTTAACCTATAATATCTGATAGATGGAATTAGGACTCTGGGAACTTTTAGAACATGATCTACAGGTTTATCCTTAGTTCACTCCTTTGGGACGGTTCTTACCCAGACTCCATGCTCGTGGCTTGCAACAAACCCTTGATTCTTGGTTGATCCAATTAAGTCTTGTCAATATCAATGGAACTTGGGTGTTGAGAAGGTGTAAACCATAATCCACCAAAATGGATGATTGATCTTGACAATAACTTGATTCATCCCTTGACCTTTGTTTGCCTTGTGTGATCCCTTACTTGTGATTGTTGCATTCATGCATTCATGCGCATCATAACATCCATCACACAAAATTTCAAGGAACTAAGGTATCATTTGCAAATATTTTCAGACCATGGATTGTGGACGAAGGAACACTAAGAAGTACAGTTTCAGATGTCCCGACTTGAAAGAGTTAAGGAAGCTAGCATCTTTTGTATTAGATCCCTTGGACTTCAAACAACGTCATGGAAAGCTTCTGTCCATCTTGTTTGCTGATGTAGTTGAAGGACTCTTGAGTGTATTGGTGCAGTTCTATTATCCTCTCTACCATTGTTTCACTTTCCCAGATTTTCAGCTTGTGCCTACTTTGGAGGAATATTCTCATATTTTGGGGATACCTATTTCTAGTGGAGTGTATTTTAGTGGATTGGAGGAGATTCCCCGATCTAGTATTATTGCTGAAGCTCTTCACTTAAAGAATTCTGAGATAGAGGCTCATTGGGTGAAGAAAGGAGGGTTATTTGGGCTGCCATCTGTTTTCCTCATCAAGGAAGCCACCACTTTTGCTCAAGCTGGTAGTATGGATGCTTTTGAAACTGTCTTTGTGTTGCTCATCTATGGATTAGCTTTGTTCCCTAACATTGACGGTTTTGTTGATGTTAACCCCATTAGACTTTTCTTGATTGGGAATCATGTGCCTACTTTGTTGGGTGATATCTATTTCTCTTTGCATCTAAGGAATTCTAAGGGTGGTGGAACTATTGTCTGTTTCATTCCTCTTTTGTACAAGTGATTTATTTCGCACTTGCCTCAGACACCTGCTTTTGTGGAGAACAAACAATGTCTAAGGTGATCTCAGAGACTTATGTCTCTCACTAATGATGATATAGTTTGGTATGATCCTTCCTTAAGCAGTTTGGAGATTATTGATAGTTGTGGTGAATTCTATAATGTGCCTCTCATTGGTACACAAGGAGAAATTAGCTACAACCCTGCTTTGGCTCGTCGTCAACTTGGGTTCCCCTTGAGAGACAAACCTAATAACACTTTGTTAGAAGGTCTTTTCTATCAAGAGGGTAAAGATCGTCAACATTTGAAGCAGAAGATTGTGCATGCTTGGCATAATGTGCATAGGAAAGGAAGATCTGAGCTTGGTCCGTGCAATTGTGTAGCTTTGGAAGCATACACTCTTTGGGTGAAGAAGAGAGCTATGGAGTTGAAGATGCATTATCCTTGTGAAAGACCTATGTCTGTGGTTGTGGTTGAGCCATTAACTCTCCCTAACCAAGATGTAGAAGAGTTGGAAGACGCGCTCGTCAAGATGAAGCAAGAGAAGGATATGTGGGAAGAGTGTTTCCATGCTTTGAGCAAGAAGCATGAAGAGTTGCTGTTGGAGTCTAAGGAAAAAGATGCACTGATTGAGCTACTTGAAGACCGAGTGGAGAAGAGACAAAGAGAGCCAGAGGTTTCATCTTCTAGCATTCCTCAGCCTTCTGTTGCTTGGAAGAAGATTGTTGACCAGCTTGTCCTTGAGAAGACTCAGATGAAGATCTTTTGAGACCGAGATTCGTCGCATTTGAAGGAAGTACCCGCCTTCGGCCAGATCTTCTGACGTTGTTGTTAGGGATCCTTAGGATGACTAGTCTCCTTTTCTCTTGTATTTTTCATGTGGTTTCTGAAATTGTACTCAGTGTAATCCTTCCAATTTATATAAATAAAAAGATATTTTTGGTCATATCAGATTATTGCAATTGCTACATCAATTTTTATATTTGTGAATGATATAGTAAGTTCCTTGAAGATAAAAATAATCAAGCATTGCATTTCATGCATCATTTGCATAAGCAGGTTTTTGCCAGGTGTATGATCAGTGTTCTTCTGTGCTTTAGCAAAGCTGACTCACCGGTACAACACTCGAACCAATCATTCAAAGATCATGGAACACCTTGAGCAAGAGAACCGAGACTTGAAAGAGGAGATTGCCCGGCTGACTGCCATGATGGAGTCAGTTCTTGCTTCTCAGAGCCAAGCTTCTCCAACTCTTGCAACTCCTCCCGCGAGGACTGTCATCTCTGAAGTGGTTACCTCTATTGTGCCTGCTGCCACCACCCACTTCGCTCCAAATCTGCCTACTGGATTCCCTTGGGGAATGCCACCTAACTTTGTGCCAGAAGGTTTCGCTCCCACTTTTGCTTCCATGTCGGCATCTAGCCCGGTCATGTCTGTGCCACCTCCTGTTGTGCATACTTTACGGCATGTTAAAGACACCATCTATCATTCCGAGCCATCTGAGGGCCCAAACGTCTATGAGAAGATGGATGAAATGAATGACCAATTCCTTGGGCTGCGCAAGGAACTGAAGACGCTGAGAGGCAAAGATATGTTTGGGAAGAGTGTTGATGAGTTGTGCTTAGTGCCCAACGTGAAAATCCCTGTGAAATTCAAAGTGCCTGACTTTGAGAAGTATAAAGGGAACTCTTGTCCACTCAGTCATCTTGTGATGTATGCCCGCAAGATGTTAACCCAGACAGATAATGATCAACTGCTGATTCACTATTTCCAGGATAGCCTGACATGTGCTGTGCTCCGTTGGTACATGGGGCTAGATAGTGCAAGCATCCTCACTTTCAACGATCTAGGAGAGGCTTTTGTGAAACAGTACAAGTACAACATGGACATGGCGCCAGATAGGGACCAGCTGAGGTCCATGTCGCAGAAGGATAAGGAGACATTTAAGAAGTACGCCCAGCGTTGGAGGGAGTTGGCTACCCAGATCACTCCTCCTTTGAAGGAGAAGGAGATGACGAAAATCTTTCTTAAAACCCTGAGTTCATTTTATTATGAACGAATGATTGCCAGTGCCCCCAGTGATTTTACCGAGATGGTAAACATGGGGATGAGACTTGAAGAAGGGGTCCGTGAAGGACGATTGTCGAAAGAAGAGGCGTCGACTAGCAAGAAGTATGGTAGCAATTTTAGCAAGTGGAAGGATAATGAAACAAACGCAATAAGCAGTGGGAGGAAGAGGAGGCCTCAAACTAGAAGAAATCTACCACCCCGTCAATGCCATCATCATCAAGTATCATCTATCATTCCAGTATTCTCCAATCAGCAAACAACACCAATCCAACAACAACAACAATATCAGTATCAAAATCAACGTCAACAACAACAACAATCGCAACAAATAACAAACACTTACAACAACAAAAATTCCAACAACAATCATCACCAACAACAGAACTTTGAAAGGAAGAAGGTCTCTTTCAACCCAATTCCTATGTCATACGCAGAGTTATACCCATCTTTAGTCCTCAAGAATTTGATTCAATCAAGGAATCCACCGCAGATACCAGAACCACTACCATGGTGGTATAAACCTGAGCTTCGATGTGCTTTTCACCAGGGTGCACCTGGGTACGATATTGAGAACTGTCATCCGCTGAAGTATGAAGTGCAAAAGCTTATGAAGAGTGGCATGGTGTCTTTTGAAGGTCGTGCGCCTAATGTGAAAGATAATCCTTTGCCCGCTCATGGGAATACCTCAGTGAATATGGTGGACGGTTGTCCTAGTGAATACAAGGTTTTTTATGTGCGTTTTATCCGTAGGTCTTTGGTGCAGATACACAAAGACATCTGTTTGGTGAGTGAATGCGAACATGATCACGAAGGCTGTGATATTTGTAGTGTGAACCCAAGAGGGTGTGTTATGGTGAAAAGGGACATCCAGCGCATGATGGATGAAGGCATGATTCAGATTTTTCAACCCCGTCATGAAGATGACGATGTTAATGTCATTGTTCCCATTTTCAAGCAACCAGAGTCGTTAGTGATCCAGTATGATAGCAGCAATAACCAGAATGTCAGCAATAGATCAGTTTCGCCGTTGGTAATATGGTTGGCGGGCCCAATCCCGTATGCATCTGATAAAGTTGTACCATATCAATACAATGCTACAATGATGGAGAAAGGTCAAGAGGTCCCGTTACCTACGACCAATTCAGTAGTGCGCATTGCAGATTTTACGAAGGTGACCCGTAGTGGTCGAGTTTTTGGACCAGTTGTCCCTGAGAATAAGGAAGAAATTATTGTTGGTAAGAAGGCGAAGGTGCCTAGTATAGATCTTGTTGGTTCTTCAAGGGATAAGTCTGATGAATCTAGCAATTTGAAAGCCAATAGCGATGATGATGAGGTACTCCGACTGATCAAGAGGAGTGAATTCAACGTGGTTGAGCAGTTGCTCCAGACTCCCTCTAAGATTTCGGTATTGTCTTTGCTCTTAAATTCTGAAGCGCGCAGAGAAGCGCTCTAGAGAGTTCTTGAACAGGCATACGTAGAGCAAGATGTTACTGTGGCTCAATTTGATCATATTGTAGCTAACATCACTTCATGCAACAATTTGAGCTTTTGCAATGAGGAACTCCCTAAGGAGGGAAGAAATCACAATCTGGCTTTGCACATCTCGATGAATTGCAAAGAAGATGCTTTGTCAAACATGCTCGTTGACACCGGTTCGTCACTCAATGTGCTTCCAAAATCAATGTTGTCAAAGTTATCTTACCAAGGAGCGCCCATGAGATATAGTGGAGCAATTGTCAAAGTCTTTGATGGCTCTCGCAAGAATGTCATTAGAGAAGTGGACCTTCTAGTCAAGATAGGTCCGCGTGATTTTCAGATTACTTTCCAAGTAATGGATATTCACCTGGCCTACAACTGTTTATTGGGAAGGCCATGGATTCATGAAGTAGGAGCTGTTACTTCCACTCTACATCAGAAGCTCAAATTTGTCAAGAATGGCAAGTTGGTGATTGTGGGAGGTGAGAAAGTGTTATTGGTTAGCCATCTGTCATCTTTCTTGTATGTAGAAGCTAAGGATGAGGTTGGAACACCGTTCCAAGCCTTATCTATTGCTTCTAATAAGAGAGTTGGGGAACCTATGTCCTCTCTGAAAGATGCGCAGAGAATTGTTGAAGAAGGTCCTGTTGATCCGTGGGGGCGCGTGGTAGAGATCACCGACAACAAGGGAAGGACTGGTTTGGGGTTCCAGAAGGGTTTGTCAACCATTAGATCAGACGAGATGTAACTCATCTTCCATAGCGGAGGGTTCATTCATGGGAATGAACAACACTTAGCTGCTGTGGTAGAGGACAATGAAGAGGAAGATTGCACCAACTTTATGACGCATGGACAGACATGCAACAATTGGACTGTTGTTGATATTCCTGTTATTTTGCATCGATCTAAATAATTGCTTTTATATTTTAAAATCCTTCTCATATGCCTAAGGGAGGAGTGAACATTGTTGGGCATTTTAAATTGATCAACAATAAAATTAATTCTATTCATCCACATCTTTGATGTTTATTTTTACTTTTTTCTTTATTCTGAAAATGGTAATCACAAAAAAAACATAAATAAATAATGTAATTATCCATCGGCATAATATTTGATCACAAATTCACTTCTCTAAAATCAAAATATCAAATCATTATGCAGGTTGGTTCCTAACCCCATTGAATACAATGATCCTTCTCCTTCTCCAAATTTTGAATTCCCTGTGTTTAAAGCCGAGGAGGAAAGTGATGTAGAAGTGAGTAAGGAATTGACTCGTCTCCTTGAGCAAGATGAGAAGATTATTCAGCCATTCGAAGAACAGATTGAGCTTGTCAACTTGGGTTCCGAGGATGATGTGAAGGAAGTCAAGATTGGGTCTCGATTGTGTCCGAATGCTAAGAAGGGGTTGATTGATCTTCTTCGATAATATTTAGATGTGTTTGCTTGGTCCTATCAATACATGCCTGAATTAGATTCTGATATTGTGGAGCATAGACTGCCGTTGAAGCCAGAATGCCCGCCAATCAAGCAGAAGTTGAGAAGAACGCATCCTGATATGTCTGTGAAGATCAAAGAGGAAGTTCAGAAGCAGATTGATGTCGATTTCCTTGTAACTGCTGAGTATCCGCAATGGGTGGCCAATATTGTGCCTGTTCCGGAGAAAGATGGAAAAGTCCGCATGTGTGTCGATTATAGAGATTTGAATAAAGCCAGTCCGAAAGATGATTTCCCTCTGCCACATATTGATACGTTGGTAGACAATACTGTTAAATTCAAAGTCTTTTCGTTTATAGATGGATTTTCCGAATATAATCAGATTAAGATGGAACCCGAGGATATGGAGAAGACCACGTTCATTACACCCTGGGGAACATTCTGTTATAGAGTGATGCCTTTCGGTCTAAAGAATTCTGGTGCAACTTACCAGAGAGCAATGACTACTCTTTTTCATGATATGATGCATAAAGAGATTGAAGTTTATGTCGATGACATGATTGCTAAATCAATTGATGAAGAGGAACACGTTAAGCATTTGTTGAAGTTATTCCAGCGTTTGAGGAAGTATAAACTCCACTTGAATCCCAATAAGTGTACTTTTGGTGTTCGTTCTGGTAAGCTGTTGGGCTTTATTGTCAGCGAGAAGGGTATTGAGGTTGATCTTGCCAAGGTCAGAGCAACACAAGAGATGCCTGCGCCCAAAGCTGAGAAGCAAGTCAGAGGTTTTCTCGGCCGCTTGAATTATATTTCCAAATTCATTTCCCACATGATTGCCACATGTGCGCCTATATTCAAGCTTCTTCGGAAAGATCAGTCTTGTGATTGGACCAAAGACTTCCAGAAAGCATTTGATAGTATCAAGGAATATTTGCTTGAACCTCCGATTTTGTCTCCACCTGTTGAAGGAAGACCGTTGATCATGTATTTGACTGTGCTAGAAGATAGTATGGGTTGTGTTCTTGGTCAGCAAGATGAGACTGGGAAGAAAGAATTTGCAATCTACTACCTCAGTAAGAAGTTCCCTGACTGTGAGACTCGGTATTCAATGCTTGAGAAGACTTGTTGCGCATTGGCTTGGACTGCTAAGCATATCCGTCAGTATATGTTGAATCATACAACTTGGTTGATATCCAAAATGGATCCAATCAAGTATATATTTGAGAAGCTTGCTTTAACTGGGAGAATTGCCCGTTGGCAGATGTTGTTGTCAGAGTATGATATAGAATACCGATCTCAGAAAGCGATCAAAGGTAGTATCTTGGCTGACCATTTGGCTCACCAACCAATTGAAGATTATCAGTCAGTACAGTATGACTTTCCTGATGAAGAGATTTTGTACTTGAAAATGAAGGATTGTGATAAACCATTGCTAGAAGAAGGGCCAGAGCCTGGTTCCCGTTGGGGCATGGTATTTGATGGAGCTGTTAATCAATATGGAAATGGAATTGGGGCAATAATTATTACTCCTCAAGGCACACATCTACCATTTACAGCCAGATTGACTTTCAAGTGTACAAACAACATGGCAGAATATGAAGCTTGCATTATGGGGCTTGATGAGGCCATGAATCTCAGAATCAAGTATTTGGATGTCTTCGCTGATTCAACTTTGGTTGTGAATCAGATCAAAGGAGAATGGGAGACAAATCAACCCGGTTTGATACCGTATAGAGATTATGCGAGGAGGATTTCAACTTTATTTACAAAGGTTGAGTCTTATCATATCCTCGAGATGGAAACCGGATGGCAGATGCTCTTGCAACGTTGGCATCAATGATTATAGTGAAGTATTGGAATGAAGTTCCTAATTTATCTGTGATGCGTCTTGATAGGCCAGCTCATGTGTTTGTTGTTGAAGAGATCAGAGACGAGAAGCCATGGTATTATAATATCAAATGTTTCCTCCAAAGTCAGATTTACCTGCCTAGGGCATCTTTGAAAGATAAGAAGACTTTGAGAAGATTAGCCGGTAATTTCTACTTGAATGGCGATGTACTGTATAAGAGAAACTTCGACATGGTTTTGCTCAGATGCGTGGATAGACACGAAGCAGACTTGTTGATAACCTAAGTGCATGAAGGTTCCTTTGGTACTCATTTCAATGGACATGCAATGACGAAGAAGATGTTGCGAGCAGGTTACTATTGGCTAACAATGGAGTCTGACTGTTGCAAATTTGTGAAAAAGTGCCACAAGTGTCAAATATATGCTGATAAGATTCATGTTCCTCCAACACTTTTGAATGTTATCTCTTCCCCATGGCCCTTCTCCATGTGGGGAATTGATATGATTGGGATGATTGAGTCCAAAGCTTCGAATGGACATCGTTTCACTTTAGTAGCGATTGACTACTTCATAAAATGGGTTGAAGCGGCATCATATGCAAATGTAACCAAGTAAGTTGTTGTAAGGTTTATCAAGAATCAGATTATATGCCGTTATGGTGTGCCGAGTAAGATCATTACTGATAATGGATCGAACTTGAATAACAATATGGTGGAAGCTCTTTGCAAACACTTCAAGATTGCACATCATAATTCTTCTCCCTATAGACCCAAGATGAATGGGGTTGCTGAAGATGCGAATAAGAACATCAATAAGATTATCCAAAAGATGGTTGTCACGTATAAGGATTGGTATGAGATGCTCCCATTTGCTTTACATGGGTATCGTACATCCGTCTGCACTTCAACAGGGGAAACCCCTTTCTCTCTTGTATATGGTATGGAAGCAGTGCTCTCTGTAGAGGTTGAGATTCCTTCATTGTGTGTGCTCATGGAAGCCAAGTTGACTGAAGTTGAATGGTGCCAGACCAGGTTTGATCAGCTGAATTTGATAGAAGAGAAGAGATTAACTGCCATATGTCATGGTCAGCTATATCAGTAGAGAATGAAGAAAGCTTTTGATAAGAAGGTCAAACCTCGTGTGTTCAGATAAGGTGACCTTGTGCTCAAGAATATTTTGATGTTCAAGCCAGACTCCAGAGGAAAATGGACTCCCAATTATGAAGGCTCATATGTTGTTAAGAGAGCTTTTTTAGGCGGTGCCTTGATTCTTACAACTATGGATGGTGAAGAGTTCACGCGTCTTGTGAACGCTGATGCAGTCAAGAAATACTTTGCCTAAAAAAGAAAAGAACAGATCACTAAGTTGAAAACCCGAAAGGGCGGCTTAGGCAAAAATAAGCGTCTCGGTGGATTGAAAACCTGAAAGGGCGATCCAGGCAAAAATTAGAGACATAAAAACAGAAAATGATTTCCCGATAAGTTGAGTACCCCACCCTGGGGAAACTTATGCAAAAAATTAAGGATTATGGCAAGTAATTGTATCCTGCTGAACTTCAGTGATTTTGAAGACTTGTTTGAGCACAAGGGTTGGTTCATCTTCAGCAGCGGTCAAGAGCATAGTGGATATCAAGATTTTGTAGAAGGACTAATGATCATTTGTATTCAATGTAACCCTTTTCCATGTAAATTACCATTTTCAACTTTGTAAAATCTATGGAGTCTTGTCATTTACAGACTACCATCCTATTAAATAAAGTTGAGTCTTTATCCAATTGTTTCTATTCTTATTTACTCCAGCCAATAGTTTTAAATTTTATTATGATCATTTTAAAATTAAATTTTAAATCAAATCTAGTTTTATTTAATATATAAAAGCAAGAACTTTTCCAAAACAAGTAACGGTAATATCAATAGCATTTCAGTAAGAAGTAAGTCCTTAAGTGTGAAGCATCCAAGATTCCCCAAGCAGTAACTCTTCGGGTATCTCTAGACATCAGTGTTGATTCATATTCTAAGAAGAGTGTTGTGGTCTCCAGCTAATGGATTCAGTTCCCCGGTGGAGGTGTTTGATCCCCCTAGTGGAGTTCCTTCCTGTTTCCTTAGCCGAGTTGGTTGTTTCATATACTTTGTGGCGTATTGTTTTCTCCAATGAAGTTGCCAGGATGATTGTACATCCCCCAACGAAGTTTGTACATCCCAGTGGAGTTTATTTCTCCATTCCCAAAAGAGTTTCGGCCCTCCCCGGCAGAGTTCGTATTTCCTTAGCAGGTAGATCGTCATCAGAAGATGTTTGATCTCTCCCCAGTAGATCGCTTTGGTGTCCACACCAATCGTCATATCTTTGCTGCCAGTCAGAGTTTCCTCCTAGTTTCTGAGCAGCTTTTTGATTTGTTCCCCAGTAGGGTTGTCTCCCATTCTTATGGTGCTAACCTAAAATTCCCTACAGTTTGGATGTTTTCCCTCAGCATATCTCTTTCCCCAGCAAGGTTGAGCCTTTGGTATGTTGATCTCTCTTTTCTCCAGCAGTTTATCTCCATGATTTTCGTGGATTGACTGAGGATTGTACCAGTGGTTCAATTTATTTACAACACTTATGTATCCTTCGTGATCGTTTTGTCAGCATAATCACCATATATACATATACATAAACATTCATATGGATTCATGATTTGCATATCCTGCATCTTCATATTCGATTTGTTTGAGATCTTTATTCTCTATTATGGCAGTACTTTATCCCCATACCAAATTTGGTGTCTGGCCTCCTTCAAATATAGAGTGTCAAACCCTAAGCAGAAAAGACTTTAATCTTTCTCTGTTTCCCCACTGAGTTTGTTCCCTCGTGGATAATTGTTATTTCAGTTTCCTCTCCAGCAAAGTTTCTGGATGGAATTACTCCCCTTGAGTTATGTCCTCATTGGGAGGAGTCTTGATTGACCTTTTTTCTTTCTAGCTCTTACCTAGATAGAAATTGTGGGTCCCCTAAGAGTCTATTACCCAGTAACCGGTAATATTCTTCTTAGTTTGCAGTTTGTTACTTCTTGCCCAATACCCGGCAAAAGTACCCTTTTCTCTCTCCAGTAGAGTCCCTGAAAGTATATCCTTGATATGTTCATCTTAACCGATGACGGATATCTTTCATTCCCCGCAGGAGTCTATCCTTGATATGTTCACTTTAACCAGTGACGGATATTCTCTCCTTTGGTATCCTACCCAGTTAAAAGGTAGTTGTAATCCCTATTTTGTTCCTTAGAGAGTTAATCCTTGATATGTTCATCTTAACCGCTGACATGTTTTCTTCTCCTTGTGGTCTTCTACCCAGTAACTCATAGTTGTAAGTCCTATTGTTCCCTTTGAGCAGAGTCTATCCTTGATATGTTCACCCTAACCGGTGACGGATTTTCTCTTTGATTTAGTATTCTATCTAGTAACTAATAGATGTAATTCCTATTTTATTTCCTCATCAGAGTCTATCCTTGATATGTTCACCCTAATCGGTGATAGATTTTCTCTTTGATTTGGTATTCTATCCAGTAACTGATAGATGTAATCCCTACTTTTTGTTCCCATTTCAGAGTCTATCATTGATATGTTCACTTTAACCAGTGACGGATTTTCTCTTTGTTTGGTCTTCTACCCAGTAACTAGTAGTTGTAAATCTTGCTTTGTCCCCTCGCAGAATAAATCCTTGATATGCTCATCCTGACCGGTGACAGATTTTTTCTCTCTGACGGTTTTCTATCCAGTTTTTGATAGATGTAATTCCCCTTTTGTTCTGTTGGTATATCCTTGATATGTTCATCTTGACCGGTGACGGGTATCCTCCTTGACTTCCCCAAGCAAGTCTATCCTTGATATGTTCACTTTAACCGGTGACGGATTTTCTTCCCTGTCAAGTTTATCCTTGATATGTTCATCCTGATCAATGACAGATACTCTCACCCTTGGTCTTCTGCCTAGTAACTGGTAGTTGTAAATCCTATTTTTTGCAGTTTTTCCCAGCAAGGCTATTCTTACCCAGTAACCGGTAATGAATATTCCTCCTGACTTTTCCTCAGCGAGTCATCCTTGATATGTTCATCCTAATCGATGACGGATGTTCTCTATCTCAAATCTTTATTATCTCCTTACCCAGTAACAGGTAATAGGTAATAGATTTTTGCTCCTCCTGTGATGAAGCTTATTTCTTCCCCAGTTGAGTTGAGTGTGTTTTCCTTAGTGAATTCGTTTTGTCTCCCGCGTGAGTCGAGTATTTCAATCTTACTCGTATCACCTGCAAATGTTTTTTGTTTCTCCCCTGCATGAGTCGAATATTTCATTTTTATCCTGACTTATTCGTACCCCCTACAGATGGTATTTCCCCGATTGAGTCTTTCCACTTTGCATGGAATCCCTCGAGTCTCCCAGTAGTTTTAAGTCATAGCCTGGCCTATGCATAACTCCTTTTTATCCCCTCAGAGTCTCTATCTCCCTAGTGTGTTTTCCTTATGGAATATATTGTACTTCTACGGACTTTTGGTCTCTCTGATTTCTTTTCCTTTGTGGCAATATTTCCCCATAAAGCACTTAATTTTGCATTCATATCATATGCATCATGAGGTCTCTTAGAGACCAAAATTCGTTTCTCTATGTTTTTATTTAAGCCTATTCTACTGAGTCGAGCCAAAGATTTTAACCTTCACCTCCTCAGTTAGAATGTCCTTAAATAGGGGCAGCTGTAAGACCCCAAATTTGACCCTAAGATCCCTCATGCATTTCATCATAAACATTAGCATTGGGATCATATCTTGGCATCCTCCTTACCCCTTTTCATTGGGTTTGTTTCGGGAGAGATCACCAAGCATCATGTGATTATATCATACTTGTATATTATCATTTCGCTAACCAAAATACCAAAAATATGTCTTTGTATCTATCTAACTCTTTTTGTAGGTAGGGCATGATCTCGTTGATTCATTGATCACATCTAGGGTTTGAGACCCTCATGAATAAAGAGCACAACCAATAATTGATCCAATAATGGTTATAACCATCATATATGAGTCCCATTAATTCCTACATATTATATTGATTAAGTTTGCTTCAAGAGTTTGAGGGTGATTTGCCTTGGAAACCCTAGTTTGACTGGGTATCTTGAGTAACTTCTCCAACAAGCTATCTTACAAATTGATCAAATTTCTCAAGGTAGAAATTAAATATCATCATCTTATGCATATATGATCTACCATGAGCCAAGAAAGTCAAGATAATGGGAATTTAGCAAGTTGGTTGATGGTGGTTGGCTAGATGAATTCATCTTATCAAAACTAGGTCCCCCTAGACCCTATCTCCTACAATTTTCCCAATATGAAAATTATTCCAAGATAAAACATACTCTAAATGACATTATAAACAACTTTCATGTTGATACCTAGATCTGGTTTTGCTTGGAAAATCATTTTCTATGTTGAAACATTATAGGTCATTTTGTCTAAACCCTAATTTGAAAGTCAACTTTACAAGGCCATAACTTGCTCAATTTTTATGAGATGAAATATTTCCAAGTTTCAAAACACAATTCAATGTGTCTACTTCAACTTTTATGTTTGGAGTGGGAGCTAATTCAACTTCTTTGCACATATGATATGAGGCTACATTATAGGTCACTTTTGACCTATACCATTGATCAAGTGATTTTGCCAAACTTCAAAAATGCACAACTCTATCATTTCAAATCCAAATGACATGAAGTGGGTGACCATTTTGAAGGTATTTGAGATAGATACAACTTTTATGAAGACACTTTTCTCATTTGAAGCTCCTATAAAAAGTTAAGCAAGGTGGAATGTTGAGACATATGGCTTGACACTTAGAAATTTTTTGATATGTCAAAATTTTCCAAACTTCCACCTCAAATATCTCCAAGTGAGAAGCTTCAAATGAAAAAGTGTTCAACATAAAACTTGTTCCTCTTGATCTCACCTTTCCAAAGAGCTAAAGTTCATGTATTTTGGATGAGGAATGCATAGGCTGCGCATGGCTTAATCAGGCTGGTATCATGTGTCAGGGATCCAACTTCAATTATCAATGTTTAAATTTCCTTGCATTCCAAGCTTGCTTCAACACATCTGAACTTCAAATTTGGACTTTCAACAATCATTTGATGGGCCTATGCGCGCCCATGCAACTTGCATACATCATTTTTTCCAAAATTGGAAACTTGAAGGAGTGTGCAATTATCCCCACAGAAAACCCTTTGCATTGAGAGGATAAACCTGAAAAATTCAGTTGAATTTGAGCTTGAATCTCCACTGTTTTGGAATTCAATCCTCCAAGAGTCCTTTGATTCTAAGCCATTCCATTCCTCTTCTGCAAGCATTTTAAGTGAAGAAAAGCACGATTCAGATTAAGATCTAGTAAGCTCAAACCTCCATTGAAGGTAATTTGCAGAATTTTTCAACTCTTCGATTCTCCTTGTTTATTGCTCAATTCTCTTTATTGTTGTGTTGGCTGAAGTCCTGCCAATGAAGGCAAGGTGTTTGAGTTGTTTTGAGGCTGAATCGAAGCAACTCAGATCATGAACCTCATTTTTCAATTCCATATATCTCTTAATATAGTTGGAATTGGAAGAAATGGAGGTGATATTCGTGCTCAGTGATGTTTTCTCTTTGAAATCATGTCCCTGTTGGAAATTTTGGTGATGGTTGATGATGACCAGTCTGACGAAACTCGTCGGAGAAGACAACCAAAGCTCTGGCTCTAGTGATGATGTGTTTGAGGTCTAGACCGTGTGATCCAACTCCTGTGTTCTAATCTCATTCGTGCATTGTGATTAACAAGTTTGCAGCACATTTGACTCACGTGTTGGTGGAACGCGCGTTGTGGATGATCAGATCTGCCACCTCAATTAATGAGGGAGATCTGATGATCCACGTATTTTAGCATTTTCTGAATTTCCATTTAATTCCATTATTTTTAATAATTCATAATAAATTTAATATTGATCCAAAAAATATGGGACTTTCACCAAAAAAATTCAAATATTTTTCTCTTTCATATTCGGAATTAAAATTATTTTTTGGATCATTATTAATATTTTTCAAGAATTAGTTGATTTTTAATTTGTTTTTAATTGTTTTAAAATATTTTTAAGTGTCCAAAAATTATGAAATTTTGTATCCAAGGTCCTTTGAGCTTGTTGGACCTATGATAAATCACATGGCCATTTATTTGGTTTTTTGATGTGATTTTAGGATTTGGACAAAACATATTTGAATTTAATCCATTATTTTACTATTTTTAATTGAAAAAATTCCATCTTAATTGTGTTGACCATTTGGATTGACTTATTTGAGTTTCTCATTTGTTGTTGGGCATTGGTCAAGGTTGATTTGACTTTGTCAAGTTAAAAATTATTGGATTTAGGGGATTGATGGAATGTATATTCCATCTCCCAAAATGAATGAATAATATTAATTTGGTAAAAGTCCTCCTTTGACCAATTTGTGATCTCATTCATCCCCTTCTCTCTTCATCTAATTCCTCTTCTTCATCCATTCATTTTTAATTGGCCAATGACATCTCAAGGTCCTAATGCTAGTTGATTGAAATATTAACATGAGTATGGATGAGATTAGGTCACACCTTTTGCATATTTTTTTGTGTGGTATGTTTAATGAGCATAGTTCTTAATACTATGTCTCCAACATGCATTAGCACCAAAAGTTTATTGCTCGACCTCAAATAGTTGTGACTTTTACATAAGTCCAATTACGATTGCTTAACATAGCGCTAAATTTGTGACATAAAAGGCATAAGAATTCTAGTTAGTGTGATTGTAAGTCTCCCCTCTTCCATGGTATTATGTGGAAACTTGGCCTTCTTTCCTTCCTTTGGAAGATGTTTTGGCTCAAGGATCCATGCTTGTGGCAAGTGGGTTGAGTGTTCTCCAAAGAATGTCTTGAAATGGAAAAGCCAAACAAAACTAACTATTAACATACTAACCATTAACTTTTACTTTCAAGCTTTTACTTTTGATGCACTTTATTTTATTGTTCTATTATCAATTATCATTGTACATATCATTCTAACTGTTTATGTGCATGCAATTTTCACTTTGTCCACTTGGAACATATTGTGTGATATTATTTTGCTTTGTGTATATCTTGTTTGTTTGATTGGTCTTTGACCATTAATGCACATAATAATAACAAAAACCCTAAAAGACTTTGAGTGGACTGTTGTTTGATCTCCCCAATTGGACTTAGAACTTAGGTAACATTCCTTTGCTAATGGACTTGGCCAATGCCAACTTATTGAAGAATCAAGAACTTGCAAGTTTGAATTCATCTGATACATCATTCAAGATTTCTCCAGGTTCATCTGCAACATTGATCATTATTAAGCTGTTATGTTGAACCTGTGATTTGTGGAATTCATCTGCTACATAGGCTATTTTTAAGAAGATCTTTGGAGTGGATAAGCTTAGATGAGGCCATCTTTATTTGATGCCTTTGCTCTTCAAGATTGATATATTTGTGCATTTGTATGTTGCTTAAATCTAAAAAGCCCAAGGGAATTATGGGTTTCTATTGACATACTTGTCTATTGGATTACTCCCATTTGGTTAGATCTTTTCAACTTTAAACTTTTAAATTTTGTGCATAGGATAGTCTCTTCATCTTCTCCCCATTTCTTTAATTTCAAAATCTCTCCCTCCATTTTCAAAACCTTCTTTGTGTGAACCACTTTTTTTTTTACTTTGACCACTTTCAAAAAGATAGAAACTTTGGCCTTATGCCATTGCCTTTTCAAACTCATTTTCTTAAATCAAACTTGTAAATAAACTTAACAAATACCTGACTTAAACTTTAAAAAAAATCCAAAAAGAACTAACTCATTCAAACCATTTTAGGCATTTGTGCGTTTCAAACTTAAATTTTGTTAAAATCAATGCATCCATTTTAAAATTTGTAGCACGAACTACGAGGTTTTGATCCCTCATTTTTATATTGGTACGTAGGCACAAGACCGAAGGTTTTGTCAAACACAAAAATACAATTAATCAATTCTTGTCTTATCCCCCCATTCTATTTGTTTGTAAACATCATTTTATACCAAGTACATATGCACACAAAAAGGGCTCCCTAGGAGTACCTAGGACACTTTGGGTGCTAACACCTTCCCTCTGTGCAACCAACCCCCTTACCTGTGATATCTGATTTTTTTATTAGTTTTTATTTGAAAACTTATTACTAATTGGGTTTTGTTCGCCTTTTTTCCCTTTTCCCTTGGAAACAATAAAATCACGGTGGCGACTCTTGTTAATTGATCTTTAGCTTTTCAATAGCTTAATGATCATGAATTTCCCGCTATAGACTTAGAAATTTTATTTAGTGTTTGAAGACAGTTTCGACTAGAAATTCAAAATTCAAATTAAGGAGGGAACTTTATTATTATCTGAAATTGATAAAGGTCCACATGGAGCATAATGGACAGTTGCATCCATGCAAAGCGCCATTTGTCTCAACGTAATTAAGAGGCCATTAGAAACGGTTATTTTAATTAGTATAAATAGAGGGTATTAGTGCTAGGGTCATGTGTGTCAAAGTGTGTACAGAGTTTGTAAAATTTATCAAGTACCTGTGTGTAGAGAAACGGTAAATTAAGAAATGTACGTTCGTTTTACACCATTGTCATTTACTTTGAAGTAATTCAATTTATCTTTATTTTTCCAGAAATACTTCTTTATTTCAAATATTCATCTTTGTTGCTAGTTATCTTCATTTTTATAATGTCTCTCTTTAATTGTGTTAGTCTTTTATTGTCTAAGTAGTTTCACTCATCACCATCATTACAATACTGTCGAAGTATTCACATTTACTAGAATTCACTTTAAACAATTAGCACATGTTCTAGGGTCAATCTAATCGATCATGCAAGTGACCAAATTTAGTAATTTGGAAGATTAGCGGTTGTTTACCAATTTTCACGGTAAACACCGTCCCAAGAGGAAACCGAGATGCTCATAAGGGATCCTTGTCCATCAAAACACGTGATCTTCATGGAGGACCCTAACTAGAGTGAAAGTAATGTAATTTTCCCAATGTTACTAATAATCATGATAAGGGATCATGGCATAGCCTCCCATAGGATAAATCACTATACTTAATATTACAAAAAGAGCTATATTGCAAAAAGATAACAACACAAAGAGCTAATCATCATCCACTATCCAACCCTCCTGGACCACCTGAAAGGGATCCATCTGACTTAAGTTTACATTAGGTGTAAGAGGGTCAATTGTCTTCTCACCCTTTCAAAATGATGGGCAGAGATCGCCATAACTTCTTCCATTAGTGACAATACTTTCTCTTGTAAACTCTTCATGGAGATGCAAAGCTTCTTGAGAGATGCTTAAGACACCCCACCACTTCAAACTAGGCGAGAGCTACAACAACTATTTCCTTGCTGCGTGCCTACATAACATCCCACTTTCCACTCAACGCCTTTACCATTGCCCCACCTTCATGAGCACTCTTCTTTTCACAATCCACCTTGGATTGTAGTTCTCGGATAATGCGAGAATGTTTCTCCCTCTGAGCTTTCCCCAGTCAAAGGTGTAAGACCCAAATTTTGACCCTAAGATCCCTCATGCAATCTCATCATATGCATTAGCATTGAGATCATACCTTGGCATCCTCCTTAGACCTCTTTCATTGGGTTTGTTTTGGGAGAGATCACCAAGCACCATGTGATTGTATCATTCTTGTATGTTTATCATTTTACTAACCAAAATACCAAAAGTATGTCTTTGTATTTGCCTAACTCTTTTGTAGGTAGGGCATGGTCCCCATTGGTCTATCAAGTTCACATCTAGGGTTTATGACCCTAATTGCTAAGAGCACAACCAATGAATGATCCACAATGTCTTTAAGCATCATATATGACTCCCCATGATCTCTACATGTTATTTTGATCAAGTTTTCTTCAAGAGTTTGGAGTTGATTTTCCTTGGAAACCCTAATTTATCTGGGTATCCTGAGTAACTTCTTCAACAAGCTTCTTCATCAATTGATAAAATTTCTCAAGGTACACTCCAAAATTCATCATATTATGCATATTTGATCTACCATGAGCCTAAAAGTCAAGAGAATTGCAAGTTAGCAAGTTGGTTGATGGTGGTTGGCCAGATAAATTCATCTGATCAAAACTAGGTCTCCCTAGACCCTATCTCCTACAATTTTCACCATATGAAAATGATTCCAAGAGAAACGTTACTCTAAATGACATTCCAAACAAATTTCATGTTGAAGTACATAGCTAATTTTTCTTGGAAAGGCATTTTCTATGTTGCAACATTATAGGTCATTTTGTCTACACCCTAATTTGAAAATCAACTTCCCAAGGTCATAACTTGCTCAATTTTTATGAGATGAAAGATTTCCAAGTTGTACAATCAAATTTAAGATGTATAATTAAACTTTTATGTTTGGAGTGAGAGCTAAATAAACTTTTATGAGCATGTGATATGAGGATACATTATAGGTCATTTTGGACCAAGTCCATTGAACAAGTGATTTTCCCCAACATCAAAAATGCATAACTCTCTCATTATAAATCTAAATTATGTCAAATTGGTGACCATTTTTTAGGAATTTTAAAGAGATACAACTTTTATGAAGACACATTTCTCATTTGGAGCTCACATAAAAAGTTTAGTAAGGTGGAACATTGAGGTATATGGCTTGACACTTAAAAAAAAATTCAACATGTTGAAATTTCCAAATTTCCACCTCAAATTTCACCTTGATCAAAGTTACAAATGGAAAAGTGTTCAACATAAGAGTTGTTCCTCTTGATCTAAGCTTTCCAAAGAGTCCTAATTCATTCATTTTGGACCAAGTTTTCTAGGGCTGCACATGGTTTTAACAGGCCTACAATATTGGTGGAAATCAAAGTTCAAATGATCATATTGTTGGTGTAAACCCTAGAGGCCAATACTTTTGGTACTTATATCGAATTATTTATTAATAATAAAAGGCTTTTTCTTTATTATGTTTGTCTAATAAAGTCCCTAGAATAGATAGTCCGTTTAATGTATCAAGTGTGACTTAATCATGAGATCACATTAAACGTAAAAACACTATTCTTAAAGTATCCATAGTCGATATTTATTGTGAAGTGGGATAACATTAAAGAATTAAGACTATTATGTATATAGACTGATAATCACATCTCATGGATCATGGATAAGGAGTTATCAAGTCTTAAACATAGGTATGAATATTAAGAGTAATATATATACTGGATTGACCCGCTATGAGAATATTATATAGAATGTTATGCAAAGTGTCATAAGCTATTCTCATGGTGATAATGGTGTATGTCATCCTTCGACCTGAAACCACTATGGACCCTAGATGTAGAGTCGAGTGCCTTATTGCTTATCAAACATTGTCCGTAACTGGATGACCATAAAGACAGTTGATGGGTACTCCGCGAAGCATGCTAAGGGACATGAGTGACCTAGATGGAATTTGCCCATCCTGCATAACAGGATAAATGTCTATGGGCCCAATATTGAACTGGACAAGGATGACACGGTCTATGCCTTGTGTTCAATATAGACATAAGGGAAAAAGGGTAATTGTACACATAAGTATTATCACAAAAGAATTTGTTAGATCACATGACATTTTCGTGTCTTGGGTAGTAGTGATGTGTTGCTAGATACCGCTCACTGTTTGTCATGTTAAATACGTGATTTAATATAATTGCCAATGCCGTAAAAACCTACAGGGTCACACACAAAAGGACGGATTGATAAGAGATAGAGTAACTAAGGAACACCATAAGGTACGGTGCACTTAAGTTAATTGTAGAACATTGTAAGGTACGGTGTACTTAAGTAGAATATGAAATATGGTAAGGTACCACACACTTAAGTGATTTTGGCATATTATAAGATATGAGCCATATACACTTGAGTGGGTTTTTTAGCTTGCAGCCCACACAAGTGGTTCTATAAATAGAACCCTTGTGTAGAAGCATTTGTGCAGTTGCAATTACGTTTCTCTCTCTCTCTCTCTCACTCAAAGCCTTCATTCGTAGCAACTAGCACTGAGATTGAAGGAATCTGTTTGTGTGGACTGAGTAAAGACGTTGTCATCGCTCAACGTTCGTGATCGCTCCGTAGATCTGCATCAAAGATTACAATCGCCACAAGAGGTAAAGATTCTATCATTGATCATGCCCATTTGTAAGGATCACTAAAGGAGAAATTTTAAATTCCGCTGCGTTTTGGATCGTTCTTCTCCTTCAGTGGTATCAGAGCCACTTACGAAACCATGCATCTAATAGTTGTTTACTTTCTGTATTTTCTGTATTAATACGATTAAAAGACAAAATGAATCAAAGAACAAACGAGTAATTAAATTTGGCATCATTTGTGTATGATTTGGATGATTGATGTTGACTATGCTTCGGAATCCGACATTAGTATGGTGAAGCAGCGATACATCGATCATCCATAGGTTATGCAATTGAGATCGATCAAGATATATATATATATATATGATATAAGTAATCCTGATGCAAAATATGGTATATATGATATACTATTTTTGTTTCGTTCATTCAAACACTTAATGGTTGTTTTCCTTTGAGCGATCAATGGTCGTTTGCTTCTTGATCCGACATTAGTATGGTGAAGCAATGACGTGTTGATCAATCATAATGAATTAACAATCGAGGTGTGTTTGACGGCTTGAAATTGGTGCATTAGGGTTAATGAAGGCACAGGGTTGTGTTGTCAAAAAGTTATGTGATTAGGGTTATGACTGCGTAAGAGTTGTGCTTTAAAGTATCAAGTGTTGATGCGAAAAACAATGTCGACCGGGCAGCGGACCCCCGGCTAACTCTGCGTAGTGTGATTGGTCTCCGAAATTTAATTTGGTTTTAATTAATTAAAAGAATTAAAATTAATAATAATAATGTGTTTATTATTATTGTCTTGTGGTGATCGGTTATGGCCTTAGTTTTCCTTTATTTTGTTTTGGGTTTTTAAAGTACGACCTGTGTGTCGTGCCTCTCTTTTAATCTCATAATGTAACTTCTTTTCTCCTCTCACTCCCTCGTATGTAAAATGAGTTTCTTTTCTGTAATGTAATGTTATGAAGAAAGAGAAGAATTCAATATCAAAGGAGGACAACCTTGAAGATCTTGCTTGGAGAAGCTTAGATCGTTATTAGGTTAGCTTAGGTTCTGTCATTGGCTTGGGAGAACAATTGCGCTAGGGGCCATAATTGTTTCATTATGTATGTTGATGCATGTTGATGCATGTGAGAGACGCTTTATATGATAAATAAGCTGGTGAGATCAAATTAATTGCAAATTCTCTCAAATTAAATATTAAGTTTATGCTTTCCAAGTTTTAGCACTCATCAAGACTAGTATCGAATAATGTAGGTTTCACCTATGCGAGGTGCATGTTCTATATTAGTAAGGTGCGATGGGATAATTGTAATATCCAATTTCTAAAATAATGGGTCAAACTTAACTAAACAAATTATAATAAGATTATATGTGTTTAGAAGAAAGAGTTGGAAATGATCCATGTGATGGATTGGAATAAGGAGTTATTCACCCAACTAAAATATTCGAGAGTTGTATTAGATATAATTGGAAGGAGTTCCTACCTAAATAACCTAGTTTTGTGTAATCCGCCTACGCGGACTTAAAACAAAGTGAAATATGGATCTCGACCCACTAGAAAATCTTCCAACGGGAGTTTCTGAATCAAATGGTGAGGGTCATTTGTTTTGAGTAAAATAGTGGGAGCATATTTAATTAAAGGCCTAATTAAATATGTTATTGATACTTATATTTTCATTATTTTCATGTAGATTACCATGACAAAAAACACCTCTAACAACATTTTGCGATCAATCCTTGACAAGGAAAAATTGTTTGGGACAAATTTTCTAGATTGGCACCGAAATCTGAGGATTATCCTCAAACATGATAGAAAGCTGTATGTATTGGAGAAACCTGTTCCTGAAGAGGAAGCTCCTAGTTCTGCACCTAAGGCAGAAAGAGATGCTTATAAGAAGCATGTCGATGATGCCAATGAAACTGTTTGTCTCATGCTAGCTACCATGAACTCAGAGTTGCAAAAGCAACATGAGAACATGGCAGCGTTCGATATGATCGAACACCTAAAGATGCTTTATCAAGAGCAAGCAAGGCATGAAAGGTTTGATGTTTCAAAGGCCCTTTTTCAAGGCAAGTTAGCTGAGGGAGCCCCTGCAGGTCCCCATGTGCTCAAGATGATTGGATATGTAGAAAACCTTGACAGGTTGGGTTTTCCCCTCGGAAAGGAACTTGCGACTGGTTTGATCTTGCAATCGTTGCCAGATAGATTAAGTCAATTTGTCCTAAATTTCAATATGAATGATATGGACAAATCTCTTCCTGAACTGCTAGCCATGTTAAGAACTGCTGAGCAGAATTTGAAGTCAAAAGGGAAGTCCATTCTGATGATCGAAAATGGAAAGAGACGGGACAAAAGACCCACCAAGCAGGGTGATAAAGGGAAAGGCAAGGAAGTTGCCAAACCCAAACCCATTGTTGCTGCTTTGAAACCTAGTGGAGGCATAGCAAAGGAAGGCACCTGCTTCTATTGCGGTAAGACCGGACACTGGAAGAGAAACTGCCCAAAGTACCTGGAAGATAAGAAGAATGGAGTAGAGACTTCAACTTCAGGTGTTTTTGTTATTGAAATTAATTTATTTACTTCTGCATCATGGGTATTAGATACTGGATGCGGTTCTCACATTTGTACCAATGTGCAGGGGCTAAAAAGGAGTAGAGATTTGACAAAAGGTGAAGTTGACCTACGAGTTGGCAATGGAACAAAGGTTGTTGCTTTAGCCGTAGGAACTTATGTATTGACTTTACCTAGTGGTTTAATAATTCAGTTAGAGAACTGTTATTATGTACCTGCAATTAGCAGGAATATTATTTATGTTTCTTGTTTGGACAAGTTTGGTTTTTCATTTATAATAAAGAACAATTGTTGCTCAATTTATTTGAATGATATATTCTATGCTACTGCACAAATGAAAAATGGACCATATGTCCTTGATCTTGAAATGCCTATGTATAACATTAATACTAAAAGGATGAAACGTAATGAGTTAAATTCAACTTACCTTTGGCATTGTCGATTATGCCACATAAATGAGAAACACATTCCAAACTCCATAAAGATGGACTCTTGGACTCTTTTGATTATGAATCATATGAAACATGCAGATCTTGTTTAATTGGAAAGATGATAAAGTCTCCATTCACAGGAAAAGGTGAAAGAGCTAATGATCTTTTGGCCCTCATACATACTGATGTATGTGGACCACTGAACATACCATCCAGAGGAGGTTTTCATTACTTCATCACATTTACTGATGATTTCAGTAGATATGATTATGTGTATTTAATGAAACACAAATCAGAGTCCTTTGAAAAGTTCAAGGAATTCAAGAATGAAGTACAAAACCAACTAGGTAAGAATATTAAAACTCTTCGATCAGATCGAGGTGGTGAGTATTTAAGCCTAGAGTTTGATGACCATCTGAAAGAGTGTCGGATCCTATCCCAACTTACTCCTCCTGGAACACCCCAATGGAATGGTGTATATGAGAGAAGAAATTGAACCCTGTTAGACATGGTCCGATCCATGATGAGTCACGCCGATCTTCCAAACTCCTTTTAGGGACATGCACTATTGATAGCAACTTACACATTTAACAGTTTTCCATCCAAAAAGGTTGAGAAGACACCATATGAGATATGGAGTGGTAAGAAACCACATATGTCTTACATGAAGATTTAGGATTGCGAAGTTTATGTGAAACGACAAATTTCAACTAAGCTTGAGCCCAAATCTGACAAATGCTTATTTGTGGGGTATCCTAAAGAAACAAGAGGGTATTACTTCTACAATCCTTCTGAGGGCAAAGTGTTTGTCGCTCGAACTGGAGTTTTCCTAGAAAAGGATTTTATTTCCAAAGGAATCAGCAGGAGGAAAGTAGAGCATGAAGAAATTCAAGAATCACAAAGCATTGATACACCTATGAAGGAATTAGAGCAGGAAACACAAGTAGTTATGGAAGAGTAACCTGCTCAAGTAGAACAAGACCAACGTAGGTCAAGCAGGATACGTCACCTACCTGAGAGATATGGATATCTCATAATTGATCAAGGTGATGTATTACTCATGGATCAAGATGAGCCTGTGACCTACCAAGAGGTCATAACTAGTCCCGAGTCTGAGAAGCGGCTAGAAGCCATGAAATCTGAAATGGATTCCATGTACACAAACCATGTTTGGACCTTGGCAGAGCCTCCTATAAGAGTTAACCCTATAGGATGCAAGTGGGTCTTCAAAAAGAAGACTGACATGGATGGTAAGGTACATACCTATAAGGCAAGACTGGTTGCAAAAGGATATAAACAAATTCATGGGGTTGACTATGATGAAACCTTTTCACCAGTTGCAATGCTTAAATCTGTTTGGATTTTACTTGTTATCGTTGCATATCATGATTATGAAATATGGCAGATGGATGTCAAAACTGATTTCCTTAATGGGAATCTTCTTGAGGATGTGTATATGACACAACCTGAAGGATTTGACATGCCAGAAGAAGCCCAAAAGATATGTAAGTTACAAAGATCAATCTATAGATTGAAGTAAGCTTCCAGAAGCTGGAATCTTCGTTTTGATGAAACAGTAAAACAATATGGATTCATCAAGAACGAAGATGAGCCTTGTGTCTACAAGAAGGTTAGTGGGAGCATGATCGTTTTCCTGGTATTATATGTAGATGACATATTACTCATTGGAAATGATATCCCTACCCTGCAACAAGTAAAGTCTTGGTTGGGGAAATGCTTTTCTATGAAGGACCTAGGTGAAACAGCCTATATATTAGGAATCAGAATCTATAGAGATAGATCACAAAAACTGCTTGGCCTAAGTCAGAGTACGTACATAGACAAAGTGCTGAGACACTTTAATATGCATGATTCCAAGAAAGGATTCATACCTATGCAACATGGCCTGTGTCTATCAAAAATACAATCCCCTACAGCTAAGGAAGAAAGGCATCGCATGAATAAGATTCCATATGCATCTTCAATAGGATCTATCATGTATGCCATGTTATGTACTCGACCAGATATCTCGTATGCTTTAAGTGCAACGAGTAGGTACCAATTTGATCCTGATGATGCTCATTGGGTAGTTGTCAATAATATCCTTAAGTATTTGAGAAGGAATAAGGACTCATTCTTGATATATGGAGGTCAGGAAGAGATGGCTGTAATTGGATACACCGATGCTAGCTTCCAGACAGATAAGGATGACTTTAGATCGCAATCTGGTTATGTGTTTGCTTGAATTTTTTCTTGAACGGTGGCGTTGTGAGTTGGAAAAGTTCAAAGTAAGATACAGTTGCCGATTCTACAACCTAGACCGAGTATATTGCTACCTCAAGTGCAGCAAAGGAAGTTGTTTGGATCAAAAAGTTCATTAATGAACTTGGCATAGTTCCTAGCATTGTGGATCCCTATGGTCTCTATTGTGATAACAATGGTGCTATCGCACGAGCTAAGGAACTTAGATCTCACCAACGATCCAAACACATACTTAGGCGTTATCACCTCATTTGAGAGATAATAGATAGAGGAGATGTGAAAATATGCAGAGTACCTACACTTGACAATATTGCTGACCCACTGACAAAGCCTCTTGCGCAGCAGAAGCATGATGCCCATACTAGAGCTAGGGGCATTAGGGGTATGCCTGATTGGCTCTAGTGCTAGTGGGAGATTGTTGGTGTAAGTCCTAGAGGCCAATACTTTTGGTACTTATATCGAATTATTTATTAATAATAAAAGGCTTTTTTTTATTATGTTTGTCTAATAAAGTCCCTAGAATAGATAGTCCGTTTAATGTATCAAGTGTGACTTAAGCATGAGATCACATTAAACATAAGGACACTATTATTAAAGTATCCATAGTCGAGCTTTATTGTGAAGTGGGATAACATTAAAGCATTAAGACTATTATGTATATAGACTGATGATCACATCTCATGGATCATGGATAAGGAGTTATCAAGTCTTAAACATAGGTATGAATATTAAAAGTAATATTTATACTGGATTGACCCGCTATGAGAATACTATATAAAATGTTATGCAAAGTGTCATAAGTTATTCTCATGGTGATAATGGTGTATGCCAGCCTTCGACCTGAAACCACTATGGACCTTAGATGTAAAGTCGAGTGCCTTATTGCTAATCAAACATTGTTCATAACTGGATGACCATAAAGACAGTTGATGAGTACTCCACGAAGCATGCTAAGGGACATGAGTGACCTAGATGGAATTTGCCCATCCCGCGTAACAGGATAAATGTCTATGGGCCCAATATTGAACTGGACAAGGATGACACGGTCTATGCCTTGTGTTCAATATAGACATAACGGCAAAAGGGTAATTATACACATAAGTATTATCACAAAAGGATTTGTTAGATCACATGACATTTTTGTGTCTTGGGTAGTAGTGATGTGTTGCTAGATACCGCTCACTATTTATCATGTTAAATACGTGATTTAATATAATTGCCAATGCCGCGAAAACCTACAGGGTCACACACAAAAGGATGGATTGATGAGAGATAGAGTAACTAAGGAACATCGTAAGGTACGGTGCACTTAAGTGAATTGTAGAACATCGTAAGGTACGATGTACTTAAGTAGAATACAAAATATGGTAAGGTACCACGTGCTTAAGTTAATTTGGCATATTATAAGATATGGGCCACATACACTTGAGTGGGCTTTTTAGCTTGTAGCCCACACAAGTGGTTCTATAAGTAGAACCCTTGTGTAGAAACATTTGTACAGTTGCAATTTCGTTTCTCTCTCTCTCACACTCAAAGCCTTCATTTGTAGCAGCTAGCGCTGATATTGAAGGAATCCGTTCGTGTGGACTAAGTAGAGGCGTTGTAATTATTCAACGTTCATGATCGCTCCGTAGATCTGCATCAAAGGTTACAATCTCCACAAGAGGAAACAATTTTATCCCTGATCATGCCCATTCGTAAGGATCACTAAAGGAGAAATTTTAAATTTCGATGCATTTTGAATCGCTCTTCTCCCTCACACATAACATTGCCTTGCCATTCAAGATTCATTCCAACCTCATTTAAGATGCATTTGGACCTAATTGGATTGCTTCATAGGCCTATACACGCCCATGCAAGCATGCATCATGCAATTGCCAAAATTGGAAACATTTTCAAGTGTGCAAATAACACTTCCAAATGCAATAAATATGGACCCTTGATAACATGAAATAATATCACATTTATGGACTCAATTTAATTGAATTATATTATTATTCGCTTCAATTTATTTAATTTTATTCGATACTACTGGGTATTTTTCCTTCTATTTATCTCAGGTAGCTTATTTGAAGCATAAGTGAAAAAGGAAGAAAAGGAGGTGCAAAAAGGAATGAAGAGAAGCAATTTCACTAAAGCCCAGCCCAAAACTACAAGCCATGGGCGTTGAGCCTGTGACGAGCGTCACGATCTGCTTCCTTGTGTTACGAGCGTAACACATGGTGTGACGGACGTCACACCATTCTCCTATATTTTTGGCTTCAGAAACGCAACAGAGGCACGTTGATGCCTATTCTTCCGCTTGACTCCGGAAACGTGAAGACCAATTACGCAAGGCACTTTTGGAAACGGTTAAAAAAAGTTGATTAGTATAAATAGGACCAATTATGGAACCCTAAAGGGAGCAGAAATTTTCCCAGTTTTTGGCATAGCTTTATTTTTACTACTTTCTATTTTTTCAGCATTCTACCTTCATTTGCAATTTTTATTTTCTTTTCCAGTCAATCTTTCAGCATTTAATTAATTTTTCACACAATAGTTTCTACACCGGAAACTATTGTGTATCTTTTGCTGGATCTAACCTTACGTTAGATCCTAGATTTTTATTCCTTCACTTTTTATTTTCTTGTCCGATTGAAGAATTCAAGAACAAATCCAACCGGTCTGTGGTGGAGTGTTCAAGATTTGCCATTAACTATTCAGGTTCTTTGATTATTGTTTGAATTTATATATGCCCTGCATTATTGTTTATCTATATTGTTTGCCTGAGATGGATTTATTTAAGCATGATGATTGTTTAGATCTGTTTAGCATGTCCGGCTAATTTATTTAGGTATCGGTATGTAAAGTAAGCGGAATGAAGGAATCAAAACTAAGTTGATTTAATTACGTTTAAAAATAAAATCACTCTTTTTATGGTCTCAATTTACAGGTTTAATACCAAGGTTTTTGTACGAGAGTAAAAGACTAAAGAAGTTAAAATCAATAGAACGAAAGTTTGAGTTTTTAACTGGACAGTGTAAAGTGGACATTAATTCTAGATCAGGGCGAAAGCATTTTTTAGAGTTAATTAAATTCTAATCATTTTCTAAAAGTATTTTTAAAGGTTAAATGTGAGGACGAGAGTTAAGCATTTAAGTTTAATCATATAATGTAAGTCAACAGAGCGAGAGTTTGAGACGAGGGTGTTTAAACGATTAGTATTTTCTTAAAAAGAGTTTCTATAGATTCTATTGTTTTCAAAAAGTGATTTTGGACTTAACTAATAAGTGACATCTACGTTAATTTAAAGTCATGGTCTATTCAACAGAGCGAGAGTTTGAGAGAAGACTTTTAATCAATGGTGTCCACTGAAAAGATTTATTTTAAAACCAAGAAACCAACGAAGACTTGATTCCCTAATTACGACGAACTACATACTGATATCCGCTTAATTGATATTTAACCTAGATCTTATTTTAGTTTTAACTTTTCCCCCAAACAATCAAAGTATCATCCGCCTTAGCTTTACGAAGTAATCTTAGAAAACGGTATATCGATTCATAAGTCCCTGTGGGATCGATATCTGTTAAAACTACGCGATAGAACTGTGCACTTGCAGTTAGTACCCCAATCGACTCATAAAGTCGCGATCAATTTTTTGGCGCCGTTGCCGGGGACTTTTATTTAGTCGATATCATAACTCTTCTGTTACGCTGTAGAGACTAAGGCAATTTTTATTTCTTCTTTTTTTTCGTTGATTTGTATGCCACACACTCGCTCACAAGGCGAGTCGTTTTACTTACGAATCAACGACATCGAACTATATCTCCGAGTCTTACGACAAATTCGGGAATATCATGCTGCAAACAGTCTCCCTCCTATCGAAATTCCTGATCTCAAAAATCTTCTTCCTTCACCGATACCCGAGATGGCAGAACCAGCTCGTGCTCTTCGAGATTACGCCGCTCCATCGCAAGATGAGCCGCATTCGACTATTGCTCCACCCGCAATCGAAGCAAACAACTTCGAACTTAAGCCTTCGCTGCTACAGGCAGTGCAACAGAATCAATTCTCTGGAAATCCCACCGAGGATCCAAACCTTCATTTATCCGTATTTGTCCAATACGCTGATACGGTTAAAGCTAATGGTGTCACTTCAGAGGCAATTCGACTTCGTCTTTTTCCTTTCTCGTTAAGAGATAAAGCTAGAAGATGGCTTCAGTCTCTTCCTTCCAACTCAGTCACAACATGGAATGAATTGAAGAAAGTCTTCCTTGCCCGATATTTTCCTCCGAGCAAAACAGCTATTGTAGGTGTTTAATTGGTTGCATTGTATGGTAAAACACTAGCTGGATTCTAATGTCTTGACTGATGTCATGACATGTTGCGAAGGCGTTTGTGTAACTGCATTGGAGGTTAGAGTATCTAACTGTACTCTGATGTCTTGACTAATGTCATGACATACTTGAGTAACTTACTGCAGGATTAGCTAATACAGGATTTATTGAATGTCAAATTGGATGTGGTGACATTCATCCCTGTCAGCAAATACTGAGGAATAGAACAGTTGGTGTTCTGTTAGAGCTCAGTATTCATTTTCAGTCTGGGTATCAAGGAAATACCAGACCTGGCATAAGGCCTACTATATGAATGTCAAACTGGATGTTGTGACATTCATCATGGACAGCATATACTGAACAATAGACAGAGTGGTGTTCTGCTACACTTCAGTATGTTTCTCAGTCTGCCCTTCAAAAGGATAACAGAACTGACTTAAGGTTAAATGTGTAAATGTCAAATTGGATACTTTGACATGTATTAATGTAAGCTGCTACTGTAGAATGGACAGTTTGGTCCTGTACAGTTCAGCAAACTTGTACAGTCTGTTTTCAAGAAAAACAGACTTAGCATATGGTCCTTGATGTCAAGCTGAATGTTGTGACATTCATTCCTGACAGCATATGCTATATTGTAGGTTGTTTAGTTTTCTGTTTCATCTTTTTCTCAGGTTATTCTTCAGGGATTCAACAGCTGAGAGAAAATCCAGGAAATCAACAACCAAGCTACATTTAATGAACCTAACAAATAGCCTATTTGTTAGTAACCTAGATGTGGAATTTAGGGAAACTCGGGTGACCTTAAATTCAGGAAAATACAAGTGCAAAGGCCCAAGTACTGCAATATAAAAGGAAGTCGTTCCTTCATTCAGAACTGGGGATTTTGAGGCGTGAAGATTTAGTGTGTCCATCATACTTCACTGCTGTATTTTTGTGAGTCTTGTATTAGACATATCTTGTAAACCAAGCTGTTATCTCGTAGATGATTGCTTTGGTGTAGGGTGTTCATTGAGTTGTAAGTGTTGTGTCACTCTAAGCTTTTAAGCGTGAGTGTTGTGTATCTTGATTAAAGCTGTTAAGCACAATCAAGAATTGTTTGAAGTGTGACTTCAAAATTGTCTTTAATATTGATTAAAGGTAGTAATCACTGAGGTGATTGAAGGGGAGTGAGTAGGAACTCTGATCTTAGTGTAAGATTAAAATTGCATTGGGTAGGGATTAAGTGAAGAGTTGTAAACGGGTGAGTTTAGCTTTGAATTAATACTACTAATAGTGGATTTCCTCCCTGACTTGGTAGCCCCCAGACGTAGGTCATGTTGGACTGAACTGGGTAAACAATTACTTGTGTTATTTACTGCACTTACTTTTAAGTTCTGCATAACTCTTGTCTGTGCAGATTTGGATGTCATAACAACCCGTGTGACATCGAAAGTCTGATAACTAGAATTTCAATTGGCATCAGAGCAGGCACCCTGCCTGTTAATTTCTGGGTGAGATCTAGGGAAGTTACTTTCTAGTACCATGGACAAGGATATAGGACACTCAAATAGACCACCCATGTTGGATGGCTCTAACTATGATGACTGGAAGCCTCGTATGATAGCCTTCTTAAGGTCTCTAGACAGCAAAGTCTGGAGAGCTGTCAACAAAGGATGGGAACATCCAACGAAGACATGTGAAGATGGAGTTAGTGTGCAAATTCCTGAAGAAGAATGGGACAAGGAGAAAGAGGCATTAGCCCTTGGAAATTCTAAGACCTTGAATGCATTGTTCAATGGAATCAGTAAGAACATCTTCAGGCTGGTACACCACTCTGAGCTAGCTAAGGAAGTTTGGGATACCCTCAAGATAACTCATGAAGGTACTTCCAAGGTGAAGATGTCCAAACTTCAGATGCTGACCACCAAGTTTGAAAATCTGAGGATGAAAGAGGATGAGACTATTCATGACTTCCACATGAATATTCTTGAAATTGCAAACACCTCTGGTGGATTAGGTGAGAAAATGGCTGAAGAGAAACTTGTAAGAAAGATTCTCAGGTCCCTGCCTAAGAGATTTTCTATGAAGGTCACAGCCATAGAGGAGGCTCAGGACATCTGCAATATGAAGGTGGATGAGCTCATTGGTTCTCTCCAAACCTTTGAAATGGGCTTGTGTGAGAATGCTGAAAAGAAAAACAAAAGCGTAGCTTTTGTATCTAATGCTGAAGAGGAGTCAGAAGCAGGATATACTGGAGGTGATGAAAGCATATCAGAAGCCTTATCCATGCTTGGGAGACAGTTCAACAAGTTCGTGAAGAAGATTGATCAAAGAGGTAGACTTAATGTCAAGAACATCTCGTCTGACATCAAGAAAAGATCAACTTCTGAAGAAAAGTTCAACCAAGGCAAGGGAATCCAGTGTCATGGTTGTGAAGGGTATGGACATGTCAGAGCTGAATGCCCTACTTACCTCAAGATGCAAAAGAAGGGGCTAGCTATCACATGGTCTGAAGGAGATTCTGAAAGTGAATCTGAAGGAGAATCTGCTAAACATGTCACTGCACTAACCAGTGTTTGTGCCACTGATGATGACTCAAGTGCAGATGAACTGACCTTTGATGAACTTGTTGCAGCTTATAAGAAGCTATGTGTCACCAGCGCAGAAGTGCGTGTACAAGGAGAAAAGCAGAAGAAACTCATCAAGGAGCTGGAAGATGAGAGACAGAAGCATCTGACGACCATAGAGGGTCTAAATGGTGAGATAACCCTGCTGACCTCCAAGCTGAATCAGATGACTAAATCCATCAGAATGATGAATAAAGGAACTGACACCTTGGAAGAGATCCTAAAGGTGGGACAGAAGTCTGGAACCACATCTGGTTTAGGCTATAGGAAAAGATCCTCAGCTGAACACAAATGCCCAAAGGCTAAAGTTCAGAAATCCAAACAGAGGTCACATCCAATGTCTCAACATCGGGGTACCAGGATGAATAATCATCAGAAGAGGAAATTCCAGAAATGGAGATGTCACCACTGTGGTAGGCTTGGACATATAAAAGCCTTCTGCTACAGGCTTCATGGTTACCCGAACCAAGTCCCCCATGTCAGACCTAAGCATAAGACATATAGGTACCATGTCTCCAACAAGAAGAGACAATGGTATGCTAGGTTAGCTCACACAGCTCTAAGGGCTTCTACCAAAGAAGACTGGTACTTTGACAGTGGATGCTCAAGACATATGACTGGTATGGAAAATCTATTGGTAGATATTCAACCTCACACTACCAGCTATGTGACCTTTGGTGATGGTGCTAAAGGAAAAATAAAAGGTGTGGGTAAGCTGGACTGCTCTGGAGTTCCAAAACTGAATAATGTGTTGTTAGTAAGAGGACTAACTGCAAACCTCATCAGCATAAGTCAGTTGTGTGATCAAGGGTTCTATGTTCAGTTTACTAAGGAGCTATGTATTGTGACGAATGGTGACAATCAGGAAGTTATGAGAGGATCCAGGTCCAAAGATAACTGCTATCTGTGGGAACCTAAAGTCTCAAACTTCTCCACAATCTGCTCTCCAGCCAAGGAAGAACAGGAGGTGAAGCTGTGGCATAGACGCCTTGGACATCTCCACTTACAGGGAATGAAGAAGATCATATCCAAGGAAGCAGTCAAAGGAATTCCAAAGCTGCTTATTGGTGAAGGAAGAGTCTGTGGAGAATGCCAGGTGGGCAAGCAAACCAAGATGTCACATCCGAAGCTGGGACATCCTACAACTTCCAGAGTTCTGGAACTGTTGCACATGGACTTAATGGGACCTATGCAGGTTGAAAGTCTGGGTGGAAAGAGATATGCATACGTGGTGGTTGATGATCATTCCAGATACACGTGGATAAGCTTTATCAGAGAGAAGTCAGATACATTTGATGTCTTCAAAGACCTGTGCATCAGACTCCAAAGGGAAAAAGGACAGTTGTGTTGTCCGAATTAGGAGTGATCATGGTACGGAATTCAAAAATTCCAAGTTTGATGAGTTTTTCTCGTCTGAAGGAATAAGTCATGAGTTCTCCTCCCCTATAACTCCCCAGCAGAATGGAATAGTTGAAAGGAAAAATAGAACTATTCAAGAATCTGCCAGAGCTATGATTCATGCAAAGAAGCTCCCTATGCACTTTTGGGCTGAAGCTATGAATACCGCATGCTATGTTCACAACAGAGTCACCTTGAGAAAAGGAACCTCCTCCACTCTGTATGAAATATGGAAAGGCAGAAAACCCACTGTGAAGTACTTTCATATCTTTGGAAGTAAATGTTACATTCTCACAGATCGTGAACAGAGAAGGAAACTGGATCTCAAAAGTGATGAGGGTATATTTCTAGGATACTCCACTAACAGCAGAGCTTACAGAGTGTTCAACTACAGGACCAATGTCCTGATGGAATCCATAAATGTTATTGTGGATGATAAAGAGGAAGGAATCGATGTCATAGAGGATGTTGAAACATTCCTTGACAGCTCAACAGACATTCCAGTCAAGTCTGAAGAAGTACAGGAACCTCCTCCTGAATGTGAAGTAGATGCAACCACCAAAATGCCATCTATTAGAATTCAGAAAGACCATCCTAAGGATCTTATCATAGGGGATCCCAATAGTGGTGTGACTACCAGGTCAAGGGGAATAAGCTCAAATTCTTGTTTTGTATCCAAGGTTGAACCAAAGAATGTGAAAGAAGCCCTGACGGACGAATATTGGATCAGTGCCATGCAAGAGGAACTTGAGCAGTTTAAAAGGAATGAAGTATGGGAGCTAGTTCCAAGACCTGAAGGGACCAACATCATTGGTACCAAGTGGGTCTACAAAAATAAGTCTGATGAGAAAGGAGTAATTACTAGGAATAAAGCAAGACTAGTAGCTCAAGGATATACTCAAGTTGAAGGGGTTGATTTTGATGAGACGTTTGCACCTGTTGCTAGGCTTGAGTCCATCAGATTGCTGTTAGGTGTAGCATGTATTCTGAAGTTTAAACTGTTCCAAATGGATGTGAAGAGTGCATTCTTGAATGGCTACTTGAATGAAGAAGTCTATGTGGAACAACCTAAAGGGTTCTGTGATCCTAACCAACCTAAGCACGTGTACAAGTTGAAGAAAGCCTTGTATGGGTTGAAGCAAGCTCCTAGAGCATGGTATGAGAGGTTGACTGAATTTCTAACCTCAAATGGATACAGAAAAGGTGGGATAGATAAAACCTTGTTTGTGAAAGATGAAGAAGGGAAAATCATGATTGCTCAAATCTATGTGGATGATATAGTCTTTGGTGGAATGTCAGAAAAAATGGTAAAACATTTTGTTCACCAAATGCAATCTGAGTTTGAAATGAGTCTGGTTGGGGAGCTGACTTATTTTCTTGGAATGCAAGTCAACCAAATGGAGGACTCTATGTTTCTCTCTCAAAGCAAGTATGCCAAAAACATAGTCAAGAAGTTTGGTATGGATAATGCTAGGCACAAGAGAACTCCTGCTCCTACTCATCTAAAGTTAACCAAAGATGATGGAGGGGCTAGTGTTGATCAATGTCTGTATAGAAGCATGATAGGCAGTCTACTATACCTAACTGCAAGTAGACCTGACATTTCTTATGCAGTTGGAGTGTGTGCTAGATACCAAGCAGAGCCTAAAGTGAGCCACTTGAATCAAGTCAAAAGGATTCTCAAGTACATCAATGGGACTTGTGACTATGGGATGTTGTACTCACATGGTTCTGAGCCTGTCCTATCTGGGTACTGTGATGTTGACTGGGCTGGGAGTGCTGATGACAGAAAAAGCACATCAGGGGGTTGTTTCTTCTTGGGAGACAATCTCATATCTTGGTTCAGCAAGAAGCAGAATTGTGTATCCCTGTCCACTGCTGAGGTTGAATATATAGTTGCTGGAAGCAGTTGTTCCCAACTGGTTTGGATGAAACAGATGCTCACTGAGTACAATGTCACTCAAAATGTCATGACATTGTTCTGTGACAATCTCAGTGCCATCAATATTTCCAAGAATCCCATCCAACACAACAGGACCAAACATATTGACATTAGACATCATTTCATCAGAGATCTAGTGGAAGACAAGGTGATTACCTTGGTACATGTAGCCACTGAACTTCAACTGGCTGACATATTTACAAAGGATTTGGATGCTACTCAGTTTGAAAACCTAAGGGGCAAACTGGGAATATGTCTATCTGAGAACTTATAGCAACCAATGATGTTTGGGATGTATTGTTTAATATCTCTGCCTATTAAACAATTGGAACTATGATCTGATTGGTCAACAGATCATAGCTATGCCACTTACAACAAGTGTGGCAACAAGAGGATAAGGAGATATCCTAACGTGAGGCGGCCTATGCACCTGCAGGAGTTCAAGGACACTGTTCATGCAGGAGTGGTTCTGGATGTCAGACACAAAGTCATGGCATCTGATATGGTGGTACCTACTGTAAAGCAAAAGTGGGTGATTACTTGATCAAAGCTGTGAAGCAAGATCAAGTGGGTGCTAACTTGGTTGAAACTATGAAGTAAAACCAAGTCTGTAAGTCTGTCAGTTATGTGTAAGTCTGTAATGCTTTGGCAACATTTTTGCCAAAAAGGGGGAGTAACAGGTGATACCCCAGGACAACAGATTAGTGTGTTGAAACAGATATTCATGAAAGATTCAAGATTCCCTCCCCTGCAGTTGATGTGTGATGAAGTTTTTATTTAACTTATATTTGTGTGCTGATGTGTGGGTGAAGTTTTTATTTAACTTCCATCTGTGTGAGTGTGTTGTCACTCTGAGTGTATTAGCTAGGTCTATTCCCTGCTAGATGTGTGATTTCCGCTGCTATGAACTCTGTTGTGGGATCAAAGTGTTTTAGCCAAAAATTTGCCAAAGGGGGAGTTTGTAGGTGTTTAATTGGCTGCATTGTATGGTAAAACACTAGCTGGATTCTAATGTCTTGACTGATGTCATGACATGTTGTGAAGGCGTTTGTGTAACTGCATTAGAGGTTAGAGTATCTAACTGTACTCTGATGTCTTGACTAATGTCATGACATACTTGAGTAACTTATTGCAGGATTAGCTAATACAGGATTTATTGAATGTCAAATTGGATGTGGTGACATTCATCCCTGTCAGCAGATACTGAGGAATAGAACAGTTGGTGTTCTGTTAGAGCTCAGTATTCATTTTCAGTCTGGGTATCAAGGAAATACCAGACCTGGCATAAGGCCTACTATATGAATGTCAAACTGGATGTTGTGACATTCATCATGGACAGCATATACTGAACAATAGACAGAGTGGTGTTCTGCTAGACTTCAGTATGTTTCTCAGTCTGCCCTTCAAAAGGATAACAGAACTGACTTAAGGTTAAATGTGTAAATGTCAAATTGGATACTTTGACATGTATTAATGTAAGCTGCTACTGTAGAATGGACAGTTTGGTCCTGTACAGTTCAGCAAACTTGTACAGTCTATTTTCAGGAAAAACAGACTTAGCATATGGTCCTTGATGTCAAGCTGAATGTTGTGACATTCATTCCTGACAGCATATGCTATATTGTAGGTTGTTTAGTTTTCTGTTTCAGCTTTTTCTCAGGCTATTCTTCAGGGATTCAACAGTTGAGAGAAAATCCAGGAAATCAACAACCAAGCTACACTTAATGAACCTAACAAATAGCCTATTTGTTAGTAACCTAGATGTGGAATTTAGGGAAACTCGGGTGACCTTAAATTCAGGAAAATACAAGTGCAAAGGCCCAAGTACTGCAATATAAAAGGAAGTCGTCCTTCATTCAGAACTGGAGATTTTGAGGCGTGAAGATTTAGTGTGTCCATCATACTTCACTGCTGTATTTTTGTGAGTCTTGTATTAGACATATCTTGTAAACCAAGTTGTTATCTCGTAGATGATTGCTTTGGTGTAGGGTGTTCATTGAGTTGTAAGTGTTGTGTCACTCTAAGCTTTTAAGCGTGAGTGCTGTGTATCTTGATTAAAGCTGTTAAGCACAATCAAGAATTGTTTGAAGTGTGACTTCAAAATTGTCTTTAATATTGATTAAAGGTAGTAATCACTGAGGTGATTGAGGGGGAGTGAGTAGGAACTCTGATCTTAGTGTAAGATTGAAATTGCATTGGGTAGGGATTAAGTGAAGAGTTGTAAACGGGTGAGTTTAGCTTTGAATTAATACTACTAATAGTGGATTTCCTCCCTGGCTTGGTAGCCCCCAGACGTAGGTCATGTTGGACTGAACTGGGTAAACAATTACTTGTGTTATTTACTGCACTTACTTTTAAGTTCTGCATAACTCTTGTCTGTGCAGATTTGGATGTCATAACAACCCGTGTGACATCGAAAGTCTGATAACTAGAATTTCAGCTATGTTGAGAGCCCAGATAAATGGATCTAAACAGAAAGATAACGAGTCTCTTTTCGAAGCATGGGAAAGATACAAAGACATGATGAGACTTTGTCCACACCATGGTTTAGAGGACTGGTTAGTGACTCATACCTTCTATAATGGTCTCTTGTACAACACAAGGTTAACAATAGACGCCGCAGCAGGTGGTGCACTTATGGATAAACCTTATGCCGATGCTTATCAACTTATCGAAAGCATGGCCCAAAACCATTATCAGTGGGGAAGAGACCGAGCAATGGTAGAGAAACCTCAACCGAAAAGTGGCATGTACGAGATAAGTAGCCTTGATCATGTTAATGCAAAAGTGGAAGCCCTTGCCCAGAAAATTGAAAGTTTGAATGTATCACCTCCAACCACCGTAATTGCCGCAACTCAGAATTGCGAAGTCTGTGGAATCCAAGGTCACACTCCTGCAGATTGTCAACTCCTAACAGGAATCCAAGCAGAACAAGTGAATTATGCTCAAGGAAATCCCTACTCGCACACCTATAACTCAAACTGGAAGAATCATCCTAATTTTTCATATAAGAATAATAATGCTTTATACGCACCAGGACAAGCTCCAAATCAAGCCCCAGCTATACCTCCTGGATATCAAAAGCCGACCCCATCTACACCTAACAATAATTTTCCTAGGAAATCCAACTTGGAAATAATGATGGAGAACTTCATAGCTTCTCAACAGCAAACCAATAAAAATTTCTTAAACCAGAATATACACACTAGCAAACAAATCAAACAACTAGCAAGTAAAGTAGATGCCTTGGCTACCCATAACAAAATGCTGGAAACACAAATATCACAAGTAGCTCAACAACAAGCGCCTACTGCTGCCCCAACTGGTACATTTCCTGGACAGCCCCAACCTAACCCGAAAAGCCACGCTCATGCAATCATACTAAGAAGTGGAATGGAAGTGGAAGGACCAGTAGATCCAAGAACTGAAAACCAAAACTCTAAAAAGTCAACTGAGGAAGAAAGTACACCTAAGGAAAAGGAAGAGAGTAATAAGGAAACCGTAGAAAAGAAAGAACCTTATGTACCTCCACCACCTTATAAACCACCTATCCCTTACCCTCAAAGGCTTATCAAAACCAAAGATGCGGGCCAATTTAAAAAATTTGTTGACCTATTGAAACAATTAAACGTCACAATTCCGTTTACAGAAGCTATTATGCAGATGCCCTCATATGCTAAGTTCTTAAAAGAAATTCTTTCTAATAAAAGGAAACTTGAAGATAGCGAAACTGTTACACTCACTGTTGAATGTAGCGCTATAATCTAGAATATGCCTCCTAAACTTAAAGATCCAGGTAGTTTCTCTATACCCTGTCACATAGGAAAATTTGTCATAGATAAAGCCTTATGCAATTTAGGAGCCGGTATTAGTGTTATGCCTTTATCCATATGCAAGAAACTTGAAATGGGAGAATTAAGACCAACTAAAATGTTTGTGCAACTAGCAGATCGTTCTGTTAGATATCATGTAGGAATTCTTGAAAACGTTCCCGTGCGCATAGGTCAATTCTACATCCCAACCGATTTTATAATTATGGACATTAGAGAAGATGAAGTTACACCCATTATATTGGGAAGACCATTCTTAGCTACTGCCGGTGCGATCATAGACGTAAAACGAGGACGACTCACTTTTGAAGTAGGAGAAGAGAAAATTGAGTTCATTCTTTCCCAATTTTGGAAAGCACCTGCAATAGAAGATACATGTTACTTCATGGATATCATCGATGAATGCATAAAAGAAACAGAGTTAGAAAATGACAAATTGTCTGACTATCTTGTAGAAGACAAACTCAACCAATGTTTAACAATAACACCGAATCCTACGCAATGCCTTAAGAAACCAACCCTAGACCTGAAAACACTTCCCAAAAATCTGAGATATGAATTCCTAGACATAGAACTTGAACGACCAGTGATAGTTAATGCAGACCTAGGAAAGCTCGAAATCGAAAAACTCCTACATATCTTAAGAAAATATCCAACCGCACTAGGGTACAACATCACCGATCTTAAAGGAATAAGTCCTTCTATTTGTATGCACCGCATCATGCTAGAAGAAGACTGTAAAACTTCTAGGGAACATCAGAGGAGACTAAACCCGATCCTGAGTGAGGTAGTGAAGAAGGAAGTAACCAAGTTATTAGAGGCAGGTATCATATATCCTATATCTGATAGCAAATGGGTTAGTCCTGTACACGTAGTACCAAAGAAAGGAGGTATAACAGTTATCGAAAATGAAAAAGGAGAAACTATAACCAAACGAATCGAATCGGGATGGAGAATGTGCATTGACTATAGGAAACTAAACAAAGCAACCCGAAAAGATCATTTCCCTTTACCATTCATTGACCAGATGTTAGAACGATTAGCAAAACATTCTCATTTCTGCTATCTAGACGGTTACTCAGGCTTCTTTCAAATACCAATTCATCCTGATGACCAAGAAAAGACAACATTCACGTGTTCTTTTGGCACCTTCGCTTATAGACGAATGCCGTTTGGCTTGTGCAATGCTCCTGCAACCTTCCAAAGGTGCATGATGGCAATATTCGCCGATTTTCTCGAAAATATCATGGAAGTATTTATGGACGACTTTTCCGTATGCGGACAAAGCTTTGAAGAATGTCTTGAAAACGTAGAAAGAGTTCTAGAACGATGTGTAAAAGTAAACCTAGTACTTAATTGGGAAAAATGTCACTTTATGGTACAAGAAGGAATTGTTTTAGGACACATTATCTCAAATAGAGGAATTGAAGTAGACAAAGCCAAAATAGAGGTAATCGAAAACCTTCAACCTCCGAAAACTGTGAGAGAAGTACGAAACTTCTTAGGACATGCCGGTTTTTACCGACGATTCATTAAAGACTTCTCTAAAATAACTAAACCTTTGACCGGACTATTGATGAAGGATGCTGAATTCATCTTCGACAATAAATGTTTAGAAGCATTCCAAATGCTTAAACAAGCATTGATCTCCGCACCCATAATGCAGACACCAGATTGGAATGAACCATTCGAAATAATGTGTGATGCCAGTGATTACGCTGTGGGCGCTGTTTTAGGACAACGAAAGGATAAAAAGCTTCACGTCATATATTACGCAAGTAGAACTCTAGATGAAGCACAAATGAATTACGCCACAACCGAGAAAGAACTCTTAGCAGTGGTGTTTGCACTAGATAAGTTTCGTTCTTACTTGGTCGGAGCTAAAATAATCGTTTACACCGACCACGATGCTATCAAGTACCTCTTAAAAAAAAGGATGCTAAACCTAGGCTCCTAAGGTGGATCCCGTTGCTACAAGAGTTCGATCTGGAAATCAAAGATAAAAAAGGAACTGAAAACGTAGTAGCAGATCACCTCTCTAGACTTGAAAACCTGGAACCGGAAATAACATCGATCAACGATGATTTCTTGTACGATAAACTTATAGCTACTTTGGAAGAAAATAAAGCTGATAAACAGGTAGAAACCACCTTAGCTATATGTGCTACACCATGGTACGCTGATCTCGTCAATTATTTAGCTGCCGGAATAGTTCCACCTACTTTATCCTACCAGCAAAAGAAACGATTCTTCTATGACATAAAACACTATTACTGGGATGACCCTTTACTTTTCAAAAGAGGCCCCGATGGTATTTTCCGTCGGTGTATACCTGAAGAAGAGGTAGAAAATATAATCCAACACTGTCACTCCTCTCCTTATGGTGGACATGCATGTACATCCAAGACCTGCTCCAAAATCCTACAAGCCGGTCTTTATTGGCCAAACATATGGAAGGATGTGCATGCAGCTATCAAGAAATATGATAGATGTCAACGCACAGGAAACATATCTAGACGTGACGAGATGCCACAAAAGGGCATTTTGGAAGTAGAGATTTTCGACGTGTGGGGGATAGATTTCATGGGACCTTTTCCACCTTCTTTCGGTAACAAGTACATACTCGTAGCGGTTGACTACGTATCAAAATGGATTGAAGCTATAGCTTCTCCAACAAACGACACACGAGTAGTAACTAGACTCTTTAAGAATATAATATTTCCAAGATTTGGTGTCCCAAGAATAGTAGTCAGTGATGGTGGATCGCATTTCATATCCAAGGTACTCGAAAAACTACTGTTTAAGTATGGCGTAAGGCATAGAGTAGCAACACCTTACCACCCTCAAACCAGTGGGCAAGTGGAAGTGTCTAACAGAGAAATCAAACGAATATTAGAAAAAACAGTCGCCACCTCAAGGAAAGACTGGTCATTGAAACTACCAGAAGCTTTATGGGCATATCGAACCGCTTACAAAACTCCCATAGGGACAACCCCATTTAAGCTTATTTATGGAAAATCCTGCCACCTCCCGGTAGAATTAGAACATAAGGCCTACTGGGCTATTAAAAATCTAAATTTAAACTATAAGGCCGCCGGTGAAAAGCGAATCCTTGATATAAACGAATTAGAGGAACTCAGACGAGACGCTTACGAAAATGCCAGAATCTACAAAGAAAGAACAAAACAATGGCATGACAAGTGCATATCAAGGAAAATCTTCAAACAAGGCGATACTGTCCTGTTATTAAACTCTAGGCTAAAGTTATTCCCGGGAAAACTACGATCTAGATGGTCAGGTCCTTTCCAAGTCACCAATGTTTTTCCCAGTGGAGCGGTGGAAATTAAAGGAAAATCCATTGAACCGTTTATCGTAAACGGGCAGCGTCTAAAACATTATCATCATGCAAAGAACATTGAAGATTCACAAGTTCTGCACTTAGACGTAGTGCCCCCAAGTTTTATAGATTAATATTTGATAGTGTTTATGTCGAGCTTGCGACATTAAACAAAGCGCTTAGTGGGAGACAACCCACAAATTTTCTTTATCTTTATTTTTATTTCTTCTTTAATTATTCTTCTAAATTTTATTTAGTATTCATTCTTAATTTATTTTAACTCATAAAAATTTTATTCTTTTCTTCTTTCGGCATTTGGCCAAATCCTGACTAAAACTCTTGTTTTTCTTTTCTCTAGCTAACACTAACCTGATGGGACAAATTGATCGTATGGGTATTAAATTCATAGGGAAAGCTCAGAAACAAAAGTTTGAGGAACTAGCAGAGAGAGAGATGCTACCTAGTTTGTATGCTGATGATTGGGCAATGACTGCCCTTGGACTAAGAGAGAGTGTCTTGTATTTGCTGAGTCAAATAGGGTGGGAAACCACTCCTATCCGTAGACAATTCGTCACTTACCGGAGACTGACTCTAGAATTCCTTTGTTCTCTGATCTATCTACCCAGCCATGGAAAAGGAATAAGCAGAGGTTTCATCCAGTTCAGAATGTTCAACATGGAGTATCAATTTAACATTCAAGACTTTACCAACCTTTTAGGTTTCCCTACCTCTTTTGATACATTCACAGTGAGCCAAGAAGAACTTTTTGAATACAGAGAACTTGAACACTTTTGGGGAAGCTTAACTGGAAATGATGATCCCGAGGAACATGAGTTTCTTTCTGGAAACATACATAACCCGGCCTTTCGTTATTTCCATAAGATCCTGGCCCACACCTTATTTGGGAAGAAGTCAAACAGTACCTCAGTTTCACGTGATGAACTCTTCATCATATTTTGTGCTTCCCAGAACCGTCCAGTAAACGGTGCCACTTTTATGTTGGCAAATTTTGACCGCCTTATCCAAGATGAACGAGCACCAATTCAAATAGGTGGCTTGATAACCATGATTGGTAATGCTATCGGATTACGTCAACCTATGCTTGACTTAAGCCCTTTCTGTGGCATTGCGACTATGAGTATACCATTCCTCTTCAACACTATGTTTATAGCAAACCTAGAGTCTGAAGAGTTTGAGCTTATAATTAACAACCAAGTTCTTTGCCTATTCACCTTGCCTAGTCCAAGGACTAGTGTTCATAACCGCAATAACTGGCTCTACAACCTGAACGGAATACCCTCTCCTGCTAGATCTACTGAATCCATCCAGGACTATGAGATTTGTGACGACCAGATCCCTTATGCTGAATCTGACCCTCAGACACCATCTGGTTATTATGATATTGATCCTCCTCCTCAACCTGTCCCGATCGAAGAATCGGCAATACCCGATCTTAGACATCATATGCCCGGAGCAAATTATAACACCACCATTCAGGCTTTGATGTCAGAACAGGACGCCCTCAGAGAAAAGTTAGCTAACATGGGACAAGAATTTCTGGGATACATGAACAGTATGACAAATCAGTTCCATGAGTTGCTAAACCGTGTTAACTCCTTTGCTCCTCCGGCCAGAGATTATGCAGATGGATAGATGTTGTTTTTCTTAGTTACTTAGTTTTAGTTTAGGTTATTCATTAATTTTGTTTCAAATTATTTTAGTATTTGTTTTTCTTTCGCATGTTTGCTTTTGTCTTCCAATGTTACATTATGATTCTTTTATGAAGCTATTGATTTATTTTACTTTATTATGACTTATGCAATATCTATCAATAATGCTCTCTACTGTTGCTACCCACATAACTTATTAAAGATATATATATAGTATGAAAGTAGAATAGCATGCAAGGCAAATTAAAAATATCACAATAGCAAAATAAAATAAACATATGCATAACAAAATAACAACAATAAAATATAATGATAAAAACAAGGTACGTTGCAAGAATGATTGTGTGACGAGCGTCACACAATCCATTACGGTCGTCACACCAAGTGCCTGTGACGCCCGTAACACCCCTGTCACGAGCGTGACACCTACAGGCTATGTGAACGTTACCAACCGTTGGAGAGACGACCGTTACACCACCCACTCTTTTTACCTTCCCCATTTATTCACATTTACCCATATTTATTTACTTTTCAACCACTCCCTTTCCAACTTCCAAATCTTTTCCTATAAATACCCACCATACCTTTCTTCATACACCACAAACCATTCTATAAAATCAATTTCATTTCCCTTCTCTCCTTATTACCTCTTCCAAACCACTTATCGGTATGGCGGGAAACCAAGATTTCGGAAATATCATTTTTCGATCCGAAGATGAAAATTATCAAAGGGAGCAGTTTGAGCGTTTCCAACAGCGAGGCGTCCAATCCACCAGGTATCCTGATTTACATTGTTTACAAGAATTAGGATTACTTCAAGGTATAGAATGGATGCTCCGCCTCGCTGATTTAACCTTTCTTTGCACTCATAATCAACCTACCTACCCCGCTCTCACCTTAGAATTTTTAAGTTCTTATTCGTACAACACTCCTACCGGTGAAGACGAGTACTTAACCGGTACCGCAACCTTCCGCATGTTCAATACCGAGTACTCCTTATCCCAAAACCAATTGAGCACCATGCTACAATTCCCTGTAGAAGGTCAAGTCCACCCTAGGATACCTCCGAACTCCCAGTGGCATATAAACGCCTTCGACCTCTTTAGAAAAATTTCCGGTGTGGAAACCAACAATTGGGATGTATTACTTGCTTCGCATATACATAACCCAACCATCCGGTACTTCATCCGCATCCTGCAAAACACTATTTTTGGTCGACCGAACAACAACAAAGTCAATGCCAAGGAACTATTTTTCCTCCACTGCGTCTTTACAGCAGATACATAGGTAAACGCTGCCTCCTTCCTATTTCATCATATCCGCACCCTATGTGCTAGAGGCCGTCAACCTTTTGTAATTGGTGGATTAATCACCACCATAGCACTTGGCTTAAATCTTGGGGATCGACTTCAGAATTTATAATCTCTCCCACCCCTATTGATGGATATAAGCTACTGTCGGTCCAGCCGCCTAATCAAAAACAGGGTAGGCGGAGGATATTACCTTATGGTGAACAACCAGGAAGTCCCAAGTGTTGTTTTACCCAACATTGCCCTAACAGATGTCACCAATCCCAACCGCCACATCTATGATCTGAATGCTCCCGAAGCTACCGAACCTACACAAGCAAACCCGCCTTCAGACGAGTTTGCAGAAATGGAGCAAGGTGATCAGGTTCCTGCACAACAATCAGTTCCGCTCAACCCTTCCGATAATGCAGCTGGTCCATCCTCACGACGTCGTCGACGAAGAAGGCCAGCATCCAACGACGACATCATGGATGCTATCGATGGTATGCAAGCGCAGAATCTCGAAGTGATGCCGATGATGCGCCAGATGCAACGACAACAGGAAGCGAGGAATGCAATAACCGATCAGCGGTTCGCTGAGTTGCTCAGCAGGTTTGACGACTTAGAAGTACGTCAACGATCACCAGGTCCAAGAACCAGAGGCGGCAGGCAGCATTGATTTTAGTTTCCTTTTCTTTTTCTATTTCTTTTATTTTCTTTGAAACATTGGGGGCAATGTTTCATTTAAGTGTGGGGGGGAAAAACCTTGTTCTTTAAATCTTCCCTTTTCAAGTATGTTATCTTTCCTTTGTCATTGTTATTTCTCTTTCTTAAAATATATATATATATATATATATATATATATATATATATATATATATATATATATATAATATATATATATATATATATATATATATATATATATATATATTCTAAATTAAGTCCCTAGTGTGAAAATTTTCCATTATCTATTCCCCTCAATTTTCTTGAGCCATAACAAAAATTTAACACAATCAATAAATATAAAGGTTGCTTATTTTATCAAACTTGAGTGAAATCAAGACAAAATTATTACCATACCAACGCTCTAAACAAACCTCAACATGTTAGATCAGAAAGGTACCTGTTATACAAGTCCCTGGACTTTTAACTTTATAGTAACCCCGAGTAGTTTATACAAGAAGTCAGCACCATCTTAATAGCAAACTATGTGGAGGGCCGATGAATATAAGTGAATGATTCCCAAAATTAAAAAAAAATGTATATATATATATATATATATATATATATATATATATATATATATATATATATATATATATATATCAGGAAATGCACTAACTAAGTTAGGTGATCCTTACCAGATCATTTAATCTAAAGGTTGCAGACCATACAAAAACATAATACGAAAGATCCATTATGAGTTGGTTCAGCAGGTATCTGGAGCTGAACTTGGTAGGGCGGACTACGGTTCGATCCCCCGCAATTTGCAATGGACCAAGAAACGAAGTTATCCGACTAATGTACCAGAGCTTCAAGCTAAAAAGGGGATCAGAATCACTAACCGGTCACTCCACTATGTGCGCGAAACGATAAAGGGCTTAATGTGATTTCGCTAGAATGAAAACGGGTGAAATAAGAGAAAAAGAATTAGGATGGTTATAACAGCATGACTCGAACTGGTTTGCATGAGGTAAGGTTACCGGATGTTGTAACAGTAGTTCTTGATGTCAAGATTAAACTCAAGTTATTTCTAAACAAGATTTACTTGCAACCTAGTACGAATTGATGTGTGTTTTGAAATTTCATCTGGCTAAATTTTTAAACGATTTCTATACTTTATCTTGCTTGAGGACAAGCAAAGGTCTAAGTATGGGGGAGTTTGATAACATGAAATACTATCACATTTCTGGACTCGATTTAATTGAATTATATTATTATTCGCTTCAATTTATTTCATTTTATTCGATACTACTAGGTATTTTTCCTTCTATTTATCTCAGGTAGCTTATTTGAAGCATAAGTGAAAAAGGAAGAAAAGGAGGTGCAAAAAGGAATGAAGAGAAGCAATTTCACTAAAGCCCAGCCCAAAACTACAAGCCATGGGCGCTGAGCCTGTGACGAGCGCCACACATGGTGTGACGAGCGTCACGCTCTGCTGCCTTGTGTTACGAGCGTAACACATGGTGTGACGGACGTCACACCATTCTCCTATATTTTTGGCTTCAGAAACGCAACAGAGGCACGTTGATGCCTATTCTTCCGCTTGACTCCGGAAACGTGAAGACCAATTACGCAAGGCACTTTTGGAAACGGTTAAAAAAAGTGGATTAGTATAAATAGGACCAATTATGGAACCCTAAAGGGAGCAGAATTTTTCCCAGTTTTTGGCATAGCTTTATTTTTACTACTTTCTATTTTTTCAGCATTCTACCTTCATTTGCAATTTTTATTTTCTTTTCCAGTCAATCTTTCAGCATTTAATTAATTTTTCACACAATAGTTTCTACACCGGAAACTATTGTGTATCTTTTGCTGGATCTAACCTTACGTTAGATCCTAGATTTTTATTCCTTCACTTTTTATTTTCTTGTCCGATTGAAGAATTCAAGAACAAATCCAACCGGTCTGTGGTGGAGTGTTCAAGATTTGCCATTAACTATTCAGGTTCTTTGATTATTGTTTGAATTTATATATGCCCTGCATTATTGTTTATTTATATTGTTTGCCTGAGATGGATTTATTTAAGCATGATGATTGTTTAGATCTGTTTAGCATGTCCGGCTAATTTATTTAGGTATCGGTATGTAAAGTAAGCGGAACGAAGGAATCAAAACTAAGTTGATTTAATTACGTTTAAAAATAAAATCACTCTTTTTATGGTCTCAATTTACAGGTTTAATACCAAGGTTTTTGTACGAGAGTAAAAGACTAAAGAAGTTAAAATCAATAGAACGAAAGTTTGAGTTTTTAACTGGACAGTGTAAAGTGGACATTAATTCTAGATCAGGGCGAAAGCAATTTTTAGAGTTAATTAAATTCTAATCTTTTTCAAAAAGTATTTTTAAAAGTTAAATGTGAGGACGAGAGTTAAGCATTTGAATTTAATTATATAATCTAAGTCAACAGAGCGAGAGTTTGAGACGAGGGTGTTTAAACGATTAGTATTTTCTTAAAAAGAGTTTCTATAGATTCTATTGTTTTCAAAAAGTGATTTTGGACTTAACTAATAAGTGACAGCTACGTTAATTTAAAGTCATGGTCTATTCAACAGAGCGAGAGTTTGAGAGAAGACTTTTAATCAATGGTGTCCACTGAAAAGATTTATTTTAAAACCAAGAAACCAACGAAGACTTGATTCCCTAATTACGACGAACTACATACCGATATCCGCTTAATTGATATTTAACCTAGATCTTATTTTAGTTTTAACTTTTCCCCCAAACAATCAAAGTATCATCCGCCTTAGCTTTACGAAGTAACCTTAGAAAACGGTATATCGATTCATAAGTCCCTGTGGGATCGATATCTTTTAAAACTACGCGATAGAACTGTGCACTTGCAGTTAGTACCCCAATCGACTCATAAAGTCGCGATCAACCCTCTGAGCTCATTTGAAAGGATCCTTGCGCCCTAACTTTGCCCCTCTCTTCAAACGCTCACAATTCAAAGGAAAACCTGATAATTTTCACTTGAAAATTGAGTTTGAATATCATTGTTTGGAGATTCAAAAACTCCTGGATCCAAAGCTTCTTTCCATTCCTAATCCATTTCTACAAGTCATTGGAGCAAGATCAAACAAGAATTTAAGCAAGAAAGAGCAAGTTCTGCACAACATTGAAGGTATTTTCCAGAAATTTTCTTCTCTTCGATTCTCACTCAATTCTCATCAATTCTATTGGATCTTTGGTTGTCTGAAGCCCTACCAATGTAGGCAAGAAGATTGAGTTGTTTTGAGGCCAAATCGAAGCAACTCAATTGACACACCTCAAAATTCAACTCCTCATATCTTTCTATATATGTGGAGTTAGTTAAAATTAAGGTCAGATTCGTGCTCTACGCCATTTTTTCTTTCAGATCATGTTCTCCTTTTTCATTTATGTGATTGTGATGACTGAACCAGTCCGGCGAGGTTCGCCTGAGAAGGTGACTGGAGTTTTAGCGCCGGTGATGTGTTGGACAGGTTCTGAGCCACATGATCAATTCAAAATGTTTTAATCTCGTGCGTTGCTTATAAATACCACTTGTGTTACGCGTTGACTAGTGACTATGGTGGAAAGCGCGCTAAGGACCACTTGATCTACCACCTCAATTAATGAGGGAGATAAAGTGGTCCACATTTTTTTGTATTTTCTCATTTTCATTTTATTCCTTTGATTTTCATTAATTCATATTAATTTCAATATTGATCCAAAAAATATGAGAGTTTCACCAAAAAAATTTAAATAAAATCCTCTTCCATATTCTGAACTAAAATTATTTTTTGGATCATTATTAATATTTTTCATGATTTAATTGATTTTATGATTATTTTTAATTGTTTAAAAATACTTTTAAGTTTCCAAAAATTCTGAAAATTTTTCTCCAAGGTCCTTTGACCTTGTTTGACCTATGATAAATCTCATGGTCATTTCTTTGGTGTTTTGATGAGGTTTTAGGAATTTGACAAATCATATTTAATTTAATGCATTATTTTAGTATTTTTAAATTGAATAAATGCCAAATAATTGTGTTGAGCGATTTTGATTGTTTGTGTAAGTTTGACTTGTGTTGTTGGGCCTTGGTCAAGGTTGATTTGACTTTGTTAAGTTAAGATCATTGGATTTAGAGGATTGATGGAATATACATTGCATCTCCCAAAATGAATGAATGATCTTAATTTGGTAAAAATCCTCCTATGTCCAATTTGAGTTTTAATCCATTCCCCTCCCTCTTCATCTCATTCCCCTTCTTTATGCATTCATATTATGGACCTATGATATCTCCATATCCTAAGGCTAGTTGATTGCAAAACCAACATAAGTATGGATGAGATTAGGCCACCAATTTTTCATATTCTTTTTGTGTGTGGTATGTTTCATGAGCATATTCCATTATACTATGTCTCTTACATGCATTAACACCAAGATTCTTGTGCCCGACCTCAAATAGTTGTGACTTCTACATAAGTCCAATTACGATTTCTTAACATAGCGCTAAATTTTTTATACAAAAAGGTATAGCATTCTAGTTAGTGATATTGTAAGTCTCCCCTCTTTCATGGTATTATGTGGAAACTTGGCCTTTTTTCCTTCCTTTGGAAGATGTCTTGATTCAAGGATCCATGCTTGTGATAAGTGGGTTGAGTGTTCTCCAAAGAATGACTTAAAATAAAAAGCAAAAGCAATACTAACTCCTAACTCATTAACAACTAACATTTAATTTCAAGTCATTTACTTTAATGCACTTTATTTTTAAGCCTTATTCATTTGCCATTGTTCATACCATTCTAATTGTTTATGTTAATGTCATTTTCACTTTGTCCATTTTGATCATATTTTGTGATATATTTTGCTTGTATATATTGTGTTTGTTTGTGTGGTCTTTGACCATTAATGTACATAATCAAAACCAAAACCATAAAAAACATCTTGTGTGGATAGTTGGTTGGAGATGAGACAATTGGACTTAGAATTTAGACAACACTCCCTATGCAAAGGACTTGGCCAATGCCAACTTTCATGTAACCAAGTGCTTGTAATCTGAAACTTCATCTGATACATCATTGAAGATCCATTTAAGTTCATCTGCAACATGACCATTGTGAAGCTGTTACTTTGAACCTGTGACTTATGGCATTGTGGAATTCATCTGCTACATGGGAAAATTTGAAGAAGATCATGGAGTTGCTAAGCTTGGATGTGGCTATCTTTATTTGATGCCTTGCTCTTCAAGTTAATATTGTGTGCATTGTTTGTTGCTTGATTCTAATGTCCAAGGGAAATTTGGGTTTCTATATGACATTCTTGTTTATTGGATTGCAGGCCATTGATCAGATCTTTTCAACTCTTAACTTTTAAATTTGTGCTTAGGATTAGTCTCTCCATCTCCTCCCCATTTCTTTAATTTCAAAATCCCTCCCTATTTTTAAAAACTTCTTTGTTTGTTAAATTCTAGTTAACAGACTTTCGATGTCACACTGGATGTTATGACATCCAATTCTGCGCAGACAAGAATTATGCAGAACTTAAAAGTAAAATGCAGTAAATAACACAAGGAATTGTTTACCCAGTTCGGTGACACACACACCTACGTCTGGGGGCTACCAAGCCAGGGAGGAAATCCACTATTAGCAGTATTAATTCAGGCCTTAAACCACCTGTTTAATCATATCACTTATTACCTACCCAATGCAATTTCAATTTTAAACTAAGACCAGAGTTCCTACTCACTCCCCCTCAATCACCTCAGTGATTACAACCTTTAATTAGTTTAAAGTTAAATGGCGAAGTTATACTTCAAACAACTCTTGATTGTGCTTAACAACTTTAATCAAGAAACACAGCACTCGCGCTTAAAAGCTTAGAGTGACACAACACTTACAACTCAATGAACACCCTAGTCCAATGCAATCATCTAGGTGATAATTGCTTGGCTCACAAGTACAACCTAATACAAAACACAATTAAAATACAGCAGTGAAGTATGATGGTACAATGAATGCTTCACGCTTAAAACCCCCCGAGTTACTGAAAGTAGGATTGCCATCCTTTTATATTGCAGCACTTGGGCCTTGTACTTGTATTTCCTAAAAGTAAGGTTAAGCAAGTTAACCTAATTTCCACATATTAGGGTGCTAACAAATAGGTTATTTGTTAGGTCCATTAATTGTAGCTTAGTTGTTAGTTTCTTGGATTTTAGCTCAGCTGTTAGATTCCTGAAAAATAGCCTGAGAAAAATACTGAAACAGAAAAACTAACTAGCCTACACTTTAGCATATGCTGTCAGGAATGAATATCACAACATTCAGTTTGACGTCCAGAACATATGCCATATGCTAACTCTGTTATTCTCCTGAAAACCAGTCTGAAAGAAATACTGAGTAGTAATAAATACTGAACTATACCAGAAAAACTAACTGGCTTTTAATTCAGTATCTGCTGTCAGGAATGAATGTCGTAACATTCAATTTGACATCCAGACACTAGGCTGTATGCTAGGTGTCATACGGTGAACTGGACTTTAATGGATTTTTAATCGCAATGTCGCGGTTAGCAAGAGTCGCCACCGACTTTTCTTTTATCCCATAAGGAAAGGTGGAAAAGAACAGGAAAGACCTTAATTTAGATTCTTAGGTTCGGGAGGTACGTTATACAAAGGGAAGGTATTAGCACCCTTTGTATCCATGGTTATCCATGGGCTCTTAATTGCTCAATCATTTATGTTTTCTAGTTTGAAAAAGGTGGTTGAGAAATGTGTAGGAGATGTTTTGAAAAGGAGAATTTAACTTTGTAATGATCCTTGCATGAATGTATACAAAGTGGTTATCTCATTTAGTTTTGTGACAGTAGTTTAGAAAAATATAACTCAGCAATGATCCTAGTACGGATGTATGCTAAGTGGTGATTTTCCAAAAAGATGTTCGAAAGGTGTGAGGTGTGAAAAGTATTTTTTATGTTATGAATGAGCAATTAAGGTTATACCTGTCTGAGGTCTTTCCGGGCATTTCCTATCCTTATGAGGGTAAAACTGTCCTTACTATTGAGGAGTAAGTAGTTTATCCTTTGGATGTTAAAGGGTCATCGTAGGGTCATCGATTGGTCATTGAAGGCAACAGTTGTGAGGATACCTTAGCATTCGAAGGGACTATCATCATTTAACCGTAGGCTACACCGAAGGGTCATCGAGGGACAAAATCGTATTTTGAAGGCGACATCCGAGGGACCATGATGATTTAACCGAAGGGTCTTTGCTAAGGATATCCCCATATTCGCGGGACATGACCGTAATACCGTAATCAGGGGGTCACGAAGAGAGGTCCGATATCGTTTATTTAAAGTCCATATTTTAAGTTCATTAGGTCATTATGATGATTCCGCATTAAATCGATACATTAAAATCAATACATTAAGAATCAATACATTAAAATTGGTTAGGCAATCAATATGAATCTTCACATTAAAGCGAAATAATTTAGAATCCATCTCCATGAAAGTCTCACACACATAAAGTGGAGTACCTAGCCAGCCACTTCCTTGAGAATATGCGAGCTTTAATACAAATTAAACACACGGGTGAGAATACCAAGTTAAAGTGCAATTGACAATTGCACTGCAGAATGAACACAATAGTCACAAGGCCAAATAATGCATGATTACAATAAGACAAACATAAAACGAAACATGAGAACAGCTACTGGTACGTTCGCCTCTGCTTCGCCTAGCGAAGGCTTAGCGAATATTCGCTCCAGGCTCGCTTAGCGATGTGCTAGCGAGCGGCCACAGATTTTGAATTTTGGCAATCGTACCGTCTCCGGAACCTTGAATTATGACATTAAATTACAGGCACAGCATGGATAGCATTCATGACGTTCAAGCATACTTAAATTTGCATGTGAAATCAGGTTACATATCAAAATTTAATCATGATGCATTATGTAGGTAACGGTTATCAATTGGAAGCATATAACAGTGATAATACGCAAACCTGTTTGCAATTGCTATGCTGAACTGATCACTCTAGGTATCGGATTGAGCTGGGCGGTGGTAGCTTCGAGGCGGGTGAGCGGCCTTCAGGGTTTCCGTCTTCCGAATTCTCTGGATCAGCAGGGTTTCTGTGTCTCTCCCTCTGGGTCTCCGTGTCTTTCATTTTCGTGGCAGAGGAGCTGGTATTTATAGTAGTAGTGGTGGTGACCTAATGGGCTTAAACTGAGGTCCAAAACTTCAGATTTTCGCAAGCTTCGCTAGGCGAAGGAATTGCTCGCCTAGCGAGCAAGCTAGGTCTGGGCTTTTTTATGGATCTGATGCTTCGCTGGGCGAGTGGCATGCTGAACTGTTCGCTAGGCGAAGGGACTGCTCGCCTAGCGAGCAAGCTATTTTGGGCCGCCTTTGGATTGGGCCTGTTGTGAGCTGGGCTTTTGTCCATTTGATATCAGTGCCTTGCAGAGCAAGTCAGAGGGTCTTGAGAAATGCTTTGTAGTATCAATGGGCAAATTTTGGGGTATGACAGCTGCCCCTGTTCAATATTCTTGAACCGAGAGAATAGAATGGTATGTGCCGTTCGTGGTCTGGAGGTGAAAGATTATTGAACACTAGAATGCCCCAAAATTTTGCGCTTGTCCATTAGGAGCTAGTCTGGATGGAGATGGGCTTAGAGATACCCTCCAGGAAATTTGATGCCGAGCTTCCGATTGTGTCGTACATTAGACGATGTCTGAAGACATGGATGTCATACCGGGTCATACGCTAGACCGTATAATGAATCATCCATCATGATGTTGACTTCGCTGGGGAGTCAGCGTGTGCTATATACTGCTGGGGATAAGGGATCAGAAACGTACCTGTCCGAAGGTAGCATCTGAGTAACAGAATGAGCCGTCCGTTAGGCTATATCTGCTTTAAAGGGAGTAGTCGCATACTAGACTACCATTCAGAAATGTACCTGTCCGAAGGTAGCATCTGAGTAAAGGAGTAGCCGTATACTAGACTACCATTCAGAAATGTACCTGTCCAAAGGTAGCATCTGAGTAAGGGAGTAGCCGTATACTAGACTACCATTCAGAAATGTACCTGTCCGAAGGTAGCATCTGAGTAAGGGAGTAGCCGTATACTAGACTACCATTCAGAAATGTACCTGTCCGAAGGTAGCATCTGAGTAAGGGAGTAGCCGTATACTAGACTACCATTCAGAAATATACCTGTCCGAAGGTAGCATCTGAGTAAGGGAGTAGCCGTATACTAGACTACCATTCAGAAATGTACCTGTCCGAAGGTAGCATCTGAGTAAGGGAGTAGCCGTATACTAGACTACCATTCAGAAATGTACCTGTCCGAAGGTAGAATCTGAGGAGATAAAGGTCTAACTTGGTCGTACATTAAACCTTATCTGAGTTGTTGAAGATCAGAGTGGATCGTACGTTAGATCGTATCTGAGCCGGAGGTCCAAATGGGTCGTACGTTAGACCGTATTGGAGTTGCAGAATGAGACGTACGTTAGGCTGTATCTGAAGAAGAAAGTAGTCGTACGCTAGACTACACCCCGGAATATACCGTACGCTAGGCAGCATCTGAGGATTCGAAGGTCCAAATGGGTCGTAAGTTAGACCGTATTGGAGTCGGTTGAAGGTCAGAATGGATCGTACGTTAGACCGTATCTGAGCTGAAAGAGTCATATGTTGGGGCTGAATCAGAATGAACCGTACGTTAGGCTGTATTTGATAATATTTGTTGTATTTGCAGCGAATATCTGAGGTGGGCTTAGAGATGCCACCATTGGGAGAATGTCAGAGCGTTTGAGAGCTGTATTCGAACCTTGAATGTGATCAGGAGGATAATCAGCCTGAAAAATAAAGTTAGTTTCATGCAATGTCATGATGCATGAGATGCAAATGTTGTATGCATGCGTGTGCCGTGATATGACGTAATGAAGGAATTATGCGTCTGAAATAAATACGAGCAGTATATGTTATGAAATGATGTAAAGTATATGATGCGGAATGAAAATTGTATATAGGTATGTGATGTGAAATGATGTAATGAATGCATTAGGCGTCTGAAACATTCTTCCAGGGGACACTACTGGGGAGATAAATCTCAGTCTGCTGGTCGGAGACATTGGTATTGATGACCCTGCCTCGGCTGGGGGATACTTGATTTCTGTCTGACGATGGAAACACTCAACAGAGCCTGGCTGGGGATGGAATAGATGACCTATCTGTCTGGTGGTGCCGACCTCTTCTGGGGAATAATTGGCGTTGCCGGGGAATCGAATTATCAACGGATTCATTGGAAAGCATGGTTAGACCTTCTCCTTGGTCCTGAAGTCTCGTAGTAATTGCAATTTCCATATTAGGCACGTATTTTTGATAAACATTAGCCATATTCAAATGCATATATCAATTCAAATTAAATCAATGGACGTTTACGCAAACAAAACAGAGGAAATGAAAACCAAAGCATCTTTTTTTTTTTGGAGATAAGATTGTATTGATTTTGAAAGAGGGCCTATAAACAGGCAATTTGTGTACAAGGAGACAAAAATCCTAGTAAGAGGAAATTGTCAGGAAAACAGAGAGAAAGCTATGCAGAAAAAGTCCTATTGATTTTAATTCCACTACTGTCATCATGTCTTCAGGCATCTCATCTCCTGCTGTCGGATAGAGGTGATTGGCTCGTTCAGTCCCTTGAACTTGGTTGAAGCTGACAGAGAACGGGACATAGTCATACGCTTTAATCCCTAATTTTTGCCTGGACCGCCTTTTCAGGTTTTCAGTCCACCAGGATACCCATTTTTGCCCAAGCCGCCTTTTCAGGTTTTCGACCTGCCGGGTGTACATTTGTATATGTTTATCCCTAATTTTTGCCCGAACCCTTTTGGTTCGCCGGGATGCCCTTACTTTTGCCTAGGCACGTCGGCCTAGCGGGTCTCTGTTATGCGTAGTATTTTTTAACTATGTCCGCGTTCACAGGATGCGGGAAGTCTTCGCCATCCATCGTAGCAAGTATCATGGCTCCACCGGAGAATACTTTCTTGACCACAAATGGCCCTTCGTATGTGGGAGTCCACTTGCCTCTGGGATCCCCTTGTGGTAGAATGATATGCTTGATCACCAAGTCGCCAATTTGATACACCTGTCTCTTGACTCTTTTGTTAAATGCCTGGATCATGCGCTTCTGATATATCTGTCCATGACAAACAGCCACAAGTCTCTTCTCATCAATCAAGTTTATCTGATCGAGTCGAGTCCGAATCCATTCATCTTCATCTAAGCCCTCCTCTTTCATGATTCTTAGAGAGGGAATCTGAACTTCCACTGGTAAGACGGCTTCCATTCCGTAGACTAAAGAGAAAGGAGTTGCCCCTGTCAAAGTGCGTACGGAAGTGCGATAACCATGGAGAGCAAACGGTAACATCTCACGCCAGTCTTTGTACGTTACTGTCATCTTTTGTATGATCTTCTTGATATTCTTATTAGCAGCCTCCACGGCGTCGTTCATCTTTGGCCGGTACGGAGAAGAGTTATGGTGTTTTATTTTGAACTGCGTGCAAAGTTCAGTAATCATCTTGTTGTTCAAATTGGTGCCATTGTCCGTGATAACTCTTTCAGGGATACCATATCGACAAATAAGACTATTCTTGATGAATCGTGCCACCACATTCTTGGTGACAAAAGCGAATGAGGCTGCCTCTATCCACTTCGTAAAGTAATCAATGGCGACGAGAATGAAGCGATGTCCATTAGAAGCCGTGGGTTTAATCTCTCCAATCATATCGATGCCCCACCTTGCAAAGGGCCAAGGTGTTGTCAAAACGTTCAATGGAACAGGAGGCACATGTACTTTGTCCGCATAGATCTGACACTTGTGACAGGTTCTGGAGTAATGGTGGCAATCAGCTTCCATGGTAGACCAATAATACCCTGATCTCAGAATCTTCTTGGCCATTGTATGTCCACTAGAATGAGTCCCAAAAATACCGTCATGCATGTCTTCCATGATCCTTTCCGCTTCCTTTCTATCCACACAGCGAAGCAGAGTCGAATCATGATTACGTTTGTATAACACTCCATTACTCAGAAAGAATTTAGCGGAGAACTTCCTCAAGAATTTTCTGTCATTGATGGATGCCCCCTCGGGGTATTCCTGAGCTTCTAAATATCTTTTTACGTCGTGGAACCAAGGTTTCCCCTGTACCCTTTCAGTGTGAAGTTCATAACAGTGTGCTGGTTCATCTAATCGTTCTATGGTGATCCTGGGAGCTTCACCGTCCCATCTGACTCTGAACATAGATGACATGGTAGCTAATGCGTCTGCCAACTGATTCTCTTCTCGTGGAATATGTTCAAATGTAATCTCTTCAAAGTATGGGATTAACGTCATTACCTGCTCTCGATAAGGGATGAGATTTGGATGTTTAGTATCCCATTCTCCTTTGATCTGACTGATTACCAAGGCCGAATCCCCGTATACGCTCAAAAACTTGATTCGCCAATCTATAGCAGCTTTGAGTCCAAAAATACATGCTTCATACTCAGCCATATTATTGGTACAATGAAAACATAGTCTAGCTGTGAAAGGCGTATGGTAACCCTCGGGAGAAATGAGTACAACCCCAACACCATGGCCCAATGCATTAGAAGATCCATCAAAGACCATAGTCCATCGGGATCCCCATTCGGGTCCTTCGTCTGGTTTAGGTTTTTCATTATCAGTAACAAGCATGACATCCTCATCTGGGAACTCAAAATTCATAGATTGGTAATCGTCCACCGCTTGATGAGCCAAATGATCAGCTAGCACGCTTTCTTTGATTACTTTCTGGGTAGTGTACTGGATATCGTACTCTGTTAAGATCATCTGCCATCTCGCTATTCTTCCGGAGAGGGCAGGCTTCTCGAACATGTATTTGATGGGATCCATCCTAGAAATCAACAAAGTGGTATGATTCAACATATACTGTCTTAGTCGGCGAGCAGCCCAGGCCAAAGCGCAGCAAGTTCTCTCGAGCAGTGAGTATCTTGTTTCACAGTCGGTGAACTTTTTGCTCAGGTAGTATATGGCATGCTCTTTTCGACCAGACTCGTCATGTTGCCCCAACACACACCCCATTGAACTTTCTAACACGGTCAAATACATGATTAGAGGTCTTCCTTCAACTGGTGGTATCAGAACTGGAGGTTCCTGGAGATATTTCTTGATTTTGTCAAAAGCTTCTTGACATTCGTCATTCCATATCATCTCTTGATTCTTCCTCAGTAATTTGAATATGGGTTTGCAGGTAGCGGTCAAGTGGGAGATAAATCGGGCAATGTAGTTCAAGCGTCCCAAGAAACCTCTGACCTCTTTCTCCGTACGGGGAACTGGCATTTCTTGAATAGCCTTCACTTTAGCCGGGTCAACCTCAATTCCTTTACCACTGACAATAAAGCCCAAGAGTTTACCGGATCTTACTCCAAAGGTGCATTTGTTCGGATTCAATCTCAACTTGTACTTCTTCAACCTCTCGAACAGTTTGTATAAATGATCGAGATATTCTTTTTCAGTATGAGATCTGGCTATCATGTCATCCACGTATACTTCTATTTCATGATGAATCATGTCATGGAACAAAACCACCATAGCACGCTGGTACGTTGCCCCAGCGTTCTTTAGACCGAATGGCATTACTTTGTAACAGAAAGTGCCCCATTGCGTCACAAACGTGGTTTTCTCCATGTCCTCAGGTGCCATCTTGATCTGATTATAACCCGAGAATCCATCCATGAATGAGAATACTTTGTGTTGAGCGGTGTTATCTACCAGAACATCAATGTGCGGGAGTGGAAAGTCATCTTTGGGACTCGCTTTATTCAAATCTCTGTAATCTACGCACATTCGCACCTTACCATCCTTCTTTGGCACTGGCACCACATTAGCAACCCATTGAGGATAAGAAGTAACGGCTAGGAAACCGGCATTGAATTGTTTCATAACTTCGGCTTTGATTTTCTCAGACATTTCAGGACGCATGCGGCGAACCTTTTGCTTGACAGGACGGCAGTCGTCCTTCGTAGGCAGCCGATGCACCACTATATCAGTATCCAACCCGGGCATGTCTTCATAAGACCAGGCGAAAACCTCTACATAGTCATGCAACATCTGAATCAATCTTTCTTTTACACTGTATTCCAAATCTGCTCCTATTTTGACTTCTTTTCTGTCTACCTCAGTACCCAGATTTACAATTTCGAGAGACTCTTCATGCGGCTGTATAGTCCTTTCCTCTTGCAGTAATAGTCTGGCAAGCTCTCCAGGGACTTCACAATCTTCCTCACTTCCATCTTCGGCTTGGTAGATTGGATTTTCAAAGTCATAATGAACAGTAGCGAAATTATTATCAATAGGATCCAGAGTGGATACGGATCTGCAATTTGTTACGTGAGTGTGTGTAAGAAAGCATAGCTTGTTTGAAAGACGACAGGAAAAATAAAGAGCGCAATATTTGAATGCGAAAAAGTCCATTGATTTATTGAATATGAATATGCTTATGAAATGACAAAACCCTTAACAAATTAGCTATTGTGCCCCGGGCGTAGACACAATGCTTTAAGAAGTTCAATTGAAAAATTAAAGATTTGCAATACTAAATGGACAATAACAATTACTCCTGACTAAAGGAGATCGGGGTAGTGTCTTCAGCCTTCCAATTATTGAGTCCGTCGCCAATTGTTGGGTAGATCCAGCTATCCAGGTCGCAATCACTGTCAGCATCTTCTACAGCATTGATTTGATCTTTGACCATCTTTTCAGAGCTAAATCCCAGACCAGATTTATCAGACTTGTAGGGTATGCTGATCAGTTGACCCCAGCCAGTACAGCCACCATCTTCAACCACAGCTTGAGCGTCCTTCAGGGAAACCATGGCAGGAGGAGCTCGAATAACCTCGGGCACAAGGGGAGTTGGCTTAAGGACAGGACTAGGCGGAGGAACCACTTCAAATGACTGGGACGGAGTCTCGAAGAATTCACCATCCATCTCAACGTATCTGAAGGTATGCACACTACTGACAATGTATTCCTCTTCCCCACACACAGTGACGATCTTACCCTCTATTGGATACCTCAGCTTTTGATGGAGAGACGAAGCTACAGCACCTGCCTCATGAATCCAAGGGCGTCCCAGTAAGCAGGAGTAGGCAGGACGAATGTTCATTACATAAAAGGTAGTGTCGAAGACTTGAGGTCCTATCTTGATAGGGAGAACAACTTCACCGTGGACAACACTCTTTGCACCAACGTAAGCACGCACCACAATGTCACTAGGCTTCAATTCAACGCCTTTACAGTCAAGTTTATCGAGCACGGCCTTCGGTAGCACATTCAAAGAAGAGCCATTATCGATCAACACATGAGACAGGGTGATCCCCTTACACTCAATGGAGATATGCAGAGCTTTATTGTGGTTCTTCCCTGCTGGTGTCAGGTCAGTATTGGAAAAACCTAGGCCATCGTCAACAGTCAGGTTAGCAACATAGTTTTCAAACTGATCGACGGAGGTCTCCTGAGGTACATGAGCAGTCTTCAAGAACTTTATCAAGGCATGGGCATGAGATTCAGAAGATAACAACAAGGACAACATCGAGATCTTAGACGGGGTATGCCCCAACTGCTCTACCACATCAAAATCACTCTTGCGGATGATTTTCAGCACCTCTTCCATTTCTCGTTTGGCAACGTCTCCGGTAGTAGCTTCGATCGGTGTCTTTAACGGGGAAGGGTTGACTGGTTCCTTTCCTCGGTTTTCGGGAACTGGAGGTGAGATCTCTGGAGAGAAGATCCTTCCGCTTCGAGTAACTTTACTAGTCCCAATAATGTCATTAGGATTAGCAGAATCACCAACTTGCTTTACGCCATGGATGTAAACATCACCTCCATAATTCCACGGAATGGCTTTGCTTGAAGAATACGGTACCGGGCCAGGGGCAGTGATGATCAGGGGGGCTACCTTGGGCTCAGCCATAATCTTTACGGGTACTCTGGGAGCAGTAATCTTCACTGGAACTTTGGACCTTGCAATCACAGATACTTCTTCAATAGGGTTTTCCGTCTTGGAAACCCTTTCAAAGAGAATTGTACGATCGTCCATCAGCCGTTGAATACCATTCTTCAATTTCAAACAGTCCTCGGGCCAGAGTATGCAGAGATTGCAGTCTTCAGTACAACCTGGAAATAAACTAGCTTGCAATAAATTCCTCTTTATGATCGGGAGGGGAGATGTTAAGTCCGCTACAGTAGTGATGAGAGAATCGTCATCGAGAGCATTAACAGCCTTGTCATGATTAGGCATAGGAGCAGTGATGACATTGGGAGTCTCCGGGGGCTCGAATTCAATTTCCCCAGCGTCGATCATATCCTAAATTTTGTTCTTCAACAACCAACAGTCGTTTGTATCATGCCCGGGGCTATCGGAGTGATATGCACACCTGGCATTGGGATTATAGCGAGGCGAAGCAGTGTTGACATTTGCAGGAGGACTTCTGAGAGTGATTAAATTTACCTTCAGCATGCTTTGCAGTGCTTGTGCTAAAGTCATATTGAGCTTGGTAAACTGCCTTCTTGGTCTGTCTTGTCTTTGCTGGAAGTTTTGAGCTGGTGGGGCTGCGATCGTCACTGCTCCAATGGCATGGTCACCATTTTTCTTATTATGATTCTTTTGACCATATACAGCATTCGATTCATTCTTCCCATGGTAGGACTTTTTACTGCTTGTAGAAGTAGCCGCCTGTAACTTTCCACTTCGAATGCCGCTCTCCACCCGTTCACCTGTCAGTATAAGTTCAGTGAAACCTGATGAAGAACTCCCCAGTAGGTGGCTGTAGAATGGGCCAGTCAGGGTACCCATGAACAGGTCTATTAATTCTTGGTCAGTCATAGGGGGTTTGACTCTGCCGGCCAAATCTCTCCATTTCTGGGCATACTCTTTGAAGCTTTCTTTAGATCCCATAGCCATATTCTGCAGCTGTAGTCGAGTAGGCGCTAGCTCAGAATTGTACTGGTACTGTTTATAAAAAGATGTTGCTAAATCAGTCCAGGTGCGGATGTCAGAGCTCTCGAGCTGATAATACCATTCCAACTGTGTGCCAGACAGACTTTCTTGGAAGAAGTGGATCCACAGCTTCCTATCAGTGGTATGCGGCTGAATCTTTCTCACATAAGCCCTTAGATGCATCTGAGGACAGGATGCACCATCGTACTTAGTGAAAGTGGGGATTTTGAATTTGCGAGGAATGGTCACGTCGGAGATCAGACCCAAACTTTCGAAATCCAGACCAGGTGCCTTCTGACCCTCCATGGCTAGCATGCGTTCTTCCAGTAATTTGTATTTATCATCTCTTGGAGAGTACTGTTCATTTCCATACTCTTCATCGTCATCCTCAGGGTTGGAGAAATCAGCATTCTCTTCCTCTGAATCATTCTCTGCCCCCTCTTCTGGACCATTCGGGATTCCAAATTTGATTCCCGTAGCCTGTCCTTTGCGCCTTCTTCCCGGGTTAATGAAACTCACAGCTTTCTTGTCTTTCTTCTTCTCGACCAAAAGAGCCTTCAGTTCCTCCTGCCCCTTGGATAAGCTTAGCATCATCTCCTTGAATTGAGCATTCTGAGTCTGGAGATCTTTGACAGTCTGTTCGAGATCCATTTTTCTGTTTAAGAGGCAGACCGTGAGAATATGGTCCTTTGGAATACCTGTTATGCAATGTTATGTTATGCGATGCAATGCATGAAATGTTTTCAAGGACTTTTGGAATCTAACTTTGCGTAAATCACCAACAAGGGAGAAATGTTTATTGCTAAATTTTTTTTTTTTGATCAATATTCATTACAAAAGGAATAATAATGAAATACAACGAGGACTCAAGTCTCCCAGGGGCGACTTCTTTTTGGGCGAAGATATGCATTGAGTCTTCGTTCCTCATTAAGCTGACTGGTGAGCTCTAGTACTTTCTTCCTTTCTGCATTGAACTGAGCTTCGAAAGTATCTCTCTCCTCTCTCAACTGGATCCAGGATCTTTTCAATTCCTCAACATCAGTAGGCATATCTGGGTAAGAGATGATCTGGGAAGTACCTCCTTCGGCCTCTGATTCAATAATCAATGGTCTGACTGCAAGATATGGCATGACAAGTTCACGAGCTCTGGCGCGTACCCATCTGAGATAAGGCTCCATAGGAATAGAATTTTTTTGTCTTAAAGGGCTTCTTTTCACCATGCCCCAAGCTCGTACAAACTTTTGACGGAGATTTTGAGGGTCATTGTCATAGTCGAACACTGTACCTTGAATAATCATTTCATGTGGACCATCTCTTCGAGCATGCCCAAACTGGCGTAAGGCTAAGGCTGGATTATAAGTAATACCTCCTTTTATCCACATGAGTGGTACATTAGGGAATTCTCCACATCGGTCGATGATGATAACGTTGTCTCTGAGGTTAGAACACCACCGGATGTCTGAATGGGAGAGTGCCGTTATCCTTTGAGACCATTTCAGATTTTGATCATTCTTCAAGACTGATTGAGGGAGGTGCGAAATAAACCACCTAGACAGTAAAGGTATGCAACACATGAGAGTCCCTTGTCTCTTCATAGTACGAGTGTGAAGGGAATGCAAAATATCTCCGAGCAAGGTAGGCACAGGGTTATGAGTGAGGAATATCTTAATAGCATTCACATCTATGAATTGGTCCGGATTAGGGAATAGCACCAAACCATAGATTAGCAATGCTAGAACATCTTCAAAAGCATGGACATTCATAACTTTTAGGAATTCTCGGGCCTTACTTATCAGAAATTTGGCAAGTAAACCTTTCATTCCACTCCTCGTTACCCAATTGGTCTCAATGTCAGACTTTGTCACGTGTAGAGCTGCGGCAACTTCTTCAGATTTTGACATCTTTTCTAACCCACTGAAAGGTATTTGATCCAGGATAGGTATCCCAAGCAGCCGGGAGAGTTCTTCTAATGTGGGTACCAACTGATAATCTGGGAAAGTGAAGCAATGATGTTTAGGATCGAAGAACTGGAATAGGACTCTCATCATATCTTCTTTGAAACCAGTGGTAACTAAGTTGAGAAGATGACCATGTTTCTTGTTGAACTGAGCATGATCGGGGAGTTCTGACACCAAATCCTTGAGTTGAGGAGAGATCATTACAAGATTGATCCGGATAGTCTTCCTGGAAGCCATAACCTGTTTAACAGAGCAAAGCTAAATTCCTAAGTCCTTGAAATGGTTAGTATAATGCCATGATGTTATGATGTCAGGATGTTATGCAAGCAGAGACATGTCACACAACAATCAATCCTAGGTTTTAAGGCTTGCATGAGTTCCATAGGTAAATACCCTCCCCACTGAAGTTTGGTTGGTTCAACCTGTCCTAGAATAGTAACCGGGTTCTAGAAGGGTCTCAGATCATCGACCTTTCTTTAAGTCCACTTCAGTGCAACGCCAAGTGGTTGACCGAAGCTTCTCTAAAGTCCAATCTCAAAGAGGGTAGCATCGAGTATCAACCAACCTCAGTCGGAACTGAAGTCAGTTATCTCACTACTTTCTAATGGCTAGGATGAGTCAAATAAGGTTCTAAAAGTCTGGTTAATGCTTTGATGACACCACGCGAATGCCAAATTTCTCCTCAAGTGAACATGAGGAACATCAGGACATCCAAAGTATCACATTAACCATAGCCATCATTTTAACCATTCCAGTATACGCCGGATAGTCGCGATGATCTATTGCTACTTACCTAAGGTACACTAGATCCGGGTGTAGGATCTTTCACTCAAACAATCCCTTAAAAGAAGGAACAAACCGAAAACAGAAATGATTTTTTTTCTTTAAGATGGACCTCTCTTTGTAGTCCCCAGCAGAGTCGCCAGTTCTGTCATACGGTGAACTGGACTTTAATGGATTTTTAATCGCAATGTCGCGGTTAGCAAGAGTCGCCACCGACTTTTCTTTTATCCCATAAGGAAAGGTGGAAAAGAACAGGAAAGACCTTAATTTAGATTCTTAGGTTCGGGAGGTACGTTATACAAAGGGAAGGTATTAGCACCCTTTGTATCCATGGTTATCCATGGGCTCTTAATTGCTCAATCATTTATGTTTTCTAGTTTGAAAAAGGTGGTTGAGAAATGTGTAGGAGATGTTTTGAAAAGGAGAATTTAACTTTGTAATGATCCTTGCATGAATGTATACAAAGTGGTTATCTCATTTAGTTTTGTGACAGTAGTTTAGAAAAATATAACTCAGCAATGATCCTAGTACGGATGTATGCTAAGTGGTGATTTTCCAAAAAGATGTTCGAAAGGTGTGAGGTGTGAAAAGTATTTTTTATGTTATGAATGAGCAATTAAGGTTATACCTGTCTGAGGTCTTTCCGGGCATTTCCTATCCTTATGAGGGTAAAACTGTCCTTACTATTGAGGAGTAAGTAGTTTATCCTTTGGATGTTAAAGGGTCATCGTAGGGTCATCGATTGGTCATTGAAGGCAACAGTTGTGAGGATACCTTAGCATTCGAAGGGACTATCATCATTTAACCGTAGGCTACACCGAAGGGTCATCGAGGGACAAAATCGTATTTTGAAGGCGACATCCGAGGGACCATGATGATTTAACCGAAGGGTCTTTGCTAAGGATATCCCCATATTCGCGGGACATGACCGTAATACCGTAATCAGGGGGTCACGAAGAGAGGTCCGATATCGTTTATTTAAAGTCCATATTTTAAGTTCATTAGGTCATTATGATGATTCCGCATTAAATCGATACATTAAAATCAATACATTAAGAATCAATACATTAAAATTGGTTAGGCAATCAATATGAATCTTCACATTAAAGCGAAATAATTTAGAATCCATCTCCATGAAAGTCTCCCACACATAAAGTGGAGTACCTAGCCAGCCACTTCCTTGAGAATATGCGAGCTTTAATACAAATTAAACACACGGGTGAGAATACCAAGTTAAAGTGCAATTGACAATTGCACTGCAGAATGAACACAATAGTCACAAGGCCAAATAATGCATGATTACAATAAGACAAACATAAAACGAAACATGAGAACAGCTACTGGTACGTTCGCCTCTGCTTCGCCTAGCGAAGGCTTAGCGAATATTCGCTCCAGGCTCGCTTAGCGATGTGCTAGCGAGCGGCCACAGATTTTGAATTTTGGCAATCGTACCGTCTCCGGAACCTTGAATTATGACATTAAATTACAGGCACAGCATGGATAGCATTCATGACGTTCAAGCATACTTAAATTTGCATGTGAAATCAGGTTACATATCAAACTTTAATCATGATGCATTATGTAGGTAACGGTTATCAATTGGAAGCATATAACAGTGATAATACGCAAACCTGTTTGCAATTGCTATGCTGAACTGATCACTCTAGGTATCGGATTGAGCTGGGCGGTGGTAGCTTCGAGGCGGGTGAGCGGCCTTCAGGGTTTCCGTCTTCCGAATTCTCTGGATCAGCAGGGTTTCTGTGTCTCTCCCTCTGGGTCTCCGTGTCTGTCATTTTCGTGGCAGAGGAGCTGGTATTTATAGTAGTAGTGGTGGTGACCTAATGGGCTTAAACTGAGGTCCAAAACTTCAGATTTTCGCAAGCTTCGCTAGGCGAAGGAATTGCTCGCCTAGCGAGCAAGCTAGGTCTGGGCTTTTTTCTGGATCTGATGCTTCGCTGGGCGAGTGGCATGCTGAACTGTTCGCTAGGCGAAGGGACTGCTCGCCTAGCGAGCAAGCTATTTTGGGCCGCCTTTGGATTGGGCCTGTTGTGAGCTGGGCTTTTGTCCATTTGATATTAGTGCCTTGCAGAGCAAGTCAGAGGGTCTTGAGAAATGCTTTGTAGTATCAATGGGCAAATTTTGGGGTATGACACTAGGTCTGTTATTCTCCTGAAAAACAGCCTGAAATAAATATTGAACTATAACAGAAAAACCAACTAGGCTTTAGTTCAGTATCTGCTGTCAGGAATGAATGTCATAACATTCAGTTTGACATCCAGTAAATCCTGTATTGAATGACTGTCATAGCAGAGCAGAAAATCAGCCTGCTGTTAGTTTCCTGAAAATCAGCCTGCTGTTAGTTTCCTGAAAATCAGCCTGCTGTTAGTTTCCTGAAAATCAGCCTGAGATAAATAATAGAAAAACTAACTGGCCTGTCAGGAATGAATGTCATGACATTCAGAGACTGGTGTCATCAATGACTGTCATAACAGAACAGAAAATCAGCCTGAACTAAATACTGAACTATAACAGAAAAACTGATTAGTATATAATTCAGTATCTGCTGTCAGGGATGAATGTCATAACATCCAGTTTGACATTCAGTAAATCCTGTATTAGCTAATCCTGCAGCATACTACTTAAGCATGTCATGACATCAGTCAAGACATCTAAGTACAGTAACTGTTTTAACACAAAATGCAGCCAATCAAAAACATCTACAAACTCCCCCTTTGGCAAATTTTTGGCTAAAACAACTTGGCATCACAACAGAGTTCACAGCAGCGGAAAGCACACATCCAAGCCGAGAATCAAGTTAGCTAATACACTAATCACACACAGAAGATAAACTTCACACAGCAGCAGCACATAGACGATAGCAAACAACAGCATAACCTCTTGTTTTAGAGGACCTTCATCTTCACAGAAATTTGTTGTCCTGGGGTACAGGTGTTACTCCCCCTTTTTGTCAAAAATGTTGCCAAAGCAACTTAATATTACAGACCAAAACAGACAAAATTACAAGTAAATTTCAGAAACACACACTTGATTTTACTTCACAGTTTCAATCAAGAATACACACTCTTGATCTTGCTTTACAGCTTTGATCAAGACTACACCCACTTGATCTTGCTTCACAACTTTGATCAAGTAGACACACACTCTTGCTTCACAGCTTTAGAGTGACGAATTTCAGCCATAAATCAGATCTTCAATCAAACACAGATTGCCATTAAGTGTGCAATCACAAAACACCAGACATTCACACTGAATGTTCTGTGTACAGGGTGTCATGACATCGGGTCTGACATCTTGGAAAATTCCTGCATAATTGTATAATTCCTTTTATAACTTCCAGCAGGTACAATCATATCAGATGCCATGACTTTGTGTATGACTTCTTGAAACACTTCTGCATGAACATGTTCTTGAACTCCAGCAGGTACATATCATATCAGATGCCATGACCTTGTGTATGACATTCTGAAACAAGTACTGCATGAACATGTTTTTTGAACTCCAGCAGGTACATAGGATATCTTATGTTAAGACATCACAAATAACATCTTGTGAACACTCTTTGTTTTACCAAAATTGCTCCCCCTTTGGCAAGTTTTGGCTAAAACATATATCTTTCCTTTTTGTTCACAAGGTAAACTATCAGCAGTTAAACAACATAACAGTAGTTTAAACAGCAGCAGAAGCAACACAATTACTAGCTTTATAGTTACTAGTAATACACACATGCACAAGGGTACTTCTCCTCCCCCTAAATCTGTGCAACAAAAAACAGAATTACTAGTTAAGGATGCAACTAGTAAGACACACAAATGCACAAGGGTACTCCTTCTCCTCTTAAATCTTTGCATACATTAGATACTAGTAACTCCAGCACCTGTACCAGCCAGAATGTCATTTTGACATCTGCTTCAACATCAACACTTGTGTACCATATCATACATCCTCTTTCACATACTGTAAATAGAACAACATTCTTGTTTTAACACCTGTGCACTTCCTTCAACAATAGCTATCCTTCAGTTCAGCTACATACACAATTGCTTCCACATTCCACATCAACACTTATCAACCCTTCTCCCCCCCTTTTAGTCAAAATTGACCAAAGGTGACAAATTAGACAAAATAAATGTCAATCAGTCTATCAGAGAATGTTAGGACAGATGTTATAACATTAAACATGTTAAAACATAATAGTTAAGCAGAGCAAACCATCATCATACACAGTTGTGATAGCTGAGATAATGAACAACTCCAAGGAACTCATTAAGAGCCCAAAAAATTACAAACAGGCATCAATGAGGACTGCCAGCATCCAACCATCAACACCACATCTTTTACCACAACACATTCTTCACACAAATTAACAATAAATTCCTTTGCCAACATCTCATAACACTTGTTGCAAGTGAAATAACTAGTATCTGTTGACCAATCAGAGCACACTTTCAATTGTTCAATAATCTGAGATATTAAACAGTAAATTCCTAACATCATTAGTTGCTATAATTCCTCAGAAAGGCATATTCCAAATTTGCCCCTTAAATTCTCAAACTGAGTAGCATCCAATGTCATGACATTCTGAGTGACATTGTACTCAGTCAGCATATGTTTCATCCATACCAGTTGGGAACAACGGCTACCAGAAGCTATGTACTCAGCTTCTGCAGTGGGTAATGATACACAATTCTATTTCTTCCTTTCAACTACACCATTTTGTTGAGGAATAATAGGTGAGGACAACTCATGACTTTCAATCTGCATAGGTCCCATTAAGTCCATGTGCAACAGTTCTATAGTTTTGGATGTTGTAGGATGTCTAAGCTTAGGACGTGACATCTTGGTTAGCTTGCCAACCTGACATTCTCCACAGACTTTTCTTTCATCCATAAGAAGATTTGGGATTCCTCTAACTGCTTCCTTGGATATGATCTTCCTTATTCCTCTTAAATGAAGTTGTCCAAGTCTTCCATGCCACAGCTTCACTTCCTGTTCTTCCTTGGCTAAGGGGTACTTTGAGAAGTAGTTTAAGACCTTAGATTCCCACAGATAACAGTTATCTTTGGATCTGGATCCTCTCATAACTTCCTTATTTTCTCCATTCTTCACAACACATTCTTCCTTAGTGAATTGTACATTGAAGCCTTGATCACATAGTTGGCTTATGCTGATGAGATTAGCAGTTAGTCCTTTTACTAAAAGCACATTACTCAGTTTTGGAACTCCAGGACAGCCCAGCTTACTAACACCTTTGATTTCTCCTTTAGCTCCATCACCAAATGTCACATACCTGGTAGTATGAGGTTGTATATCCACCAATAAGTTACTCATTCCAGTCATATGTCTTGAGCAGCCACTATCAAAATACCAGTTTTCTCTAGGGGGGATGCCTTTAGAGATGTGTGAGTTAGTCTAGCAACCCATTGTTGTTTCTTGATGGGGGCATAATGCTTAGATTCCTTCTGCTTAGGTCTGACTTGAGGGATCTGGTTAGGATAACCATGCAACCTGAAGCAGAAGGGTTTTATATGACCAAATCTACCACAGTAGTGACATCTCTATCTCTGAAATTTCTTCTTCTGATGGTTACTCCTCCTGGTTCCCTGATGTTGTGACATTGGTTGTGACTTCTGCTTGAGTTTCTGAACTTCAGCCTTTGAGTTTTTGAGTTCAGTTGAGAATTTCTTAACAAATCCCAAACCAGACATGGTTTCTGACTTCTGTCCCACCTTTAGAATCTCTTCCAAGGTGTCAGTTCCTTTATTCAACATTCTGATGGATTTTGTCATTTGTTCTAGCTTAGATGTCAGCAAGGTTATCTCACCATTTAGACCATTTATGAATGCCAGATGCTTCTTTTTCTCTGCTTCCAGCTCTTTGATGAGTTTCTTCTACTTTTCTCCTTGTATACACACTTCTGCACTTTTGACACATAGCTCTTTATATGAAGCAGCAAGTTCATCAAAGGTAAGCTCATATCCACTTGAGTCATCATCAGAGGCACAGACACTATTTAGTGCAGTGACATGTTTGGCAGATTCTCCTTCAGATTCACTCTCAGAGTCTCCTTCAGACCAGGTGACAGATAGCCCCTTCTTTTGCATCTTAAGGAAGGTAGGGCATTCAGCTTTAATGTGACCAAAACCTTCACATCCATGGCACTGGATTCCCTTGCCTTAGTTGACCTTTTCTTCAGATTTTGATCTTCTACTGATGTCAGATGGGGAGTTCTTGACATTAGGTCTGCCCTTTTGATCAACCTTCTTTATGAACTTGTTGAACTGTCTTCCAAGCATGGCTATAGCTTCTGAAATGCTTTCATCACCTCCAGTATTTCCTTCTTCTGAATCCTCTTCAGTATTTGATACAAAAGTTATGCTTTTGTTTTTCTTTTCAACATCCTCACACAAGCCCATTTCGAAAGTTTGGAGAGAACCAATAAGCTCATCAACCTTCATATTGCAGATATCTTGAGCCTCTTCTATAGCAGTAACCTTCATGGCAAATCTCTTGGGCAATGATCTGAGAATCTTTCTTACAAGTTTTTCTTCAGACACTTTCTCTCCTAAGCCTCCAGAAGTGTTGGCAATTTCAAGAACATTCATGTGGAAGTCATGAATAGTCTCATCCTCAGATTTTCAAACTTAGTAGTCAGCATCTGAAGCTTAAACATCCTTACCTTGGAGGTACCTTCATGAGTTGTTTTGAGAGTATCCCAAACTTCTTTAGCCAGTTCACAGTGATGCACCAGTCTGAAGATGTTCTTATTTATCCCATTGAACAGTGCATTCAAGGCCTTAGAGTTTCCAAGGGCTAATGCCTCTTGCTCCTTGTCCCACTCTTCTTCAGGTATTTGCAATTATGATTCCATCTTTGCCTGTCTTCGTTGGATGTTCCCATCCTTTGTTGACAGCTCTCCAGACCTTGCTATCCAAAGACCTCAAGAAGGCTATCATACGAGGTTTCCAGTCATCATAGTTAGAACCATCCAGCATGGGTGGTCTATTTGAGAATCCTACATCCTTGTCCATGGTACTAGAAAGTAACGTCCCTAGATCTCACCCAGAAATTAACATGCAGGGTGCCTGCTCTGATACCAATTGAAATTCTAGTTAACAAAATTTCGATGTCACATTGGATGTTATGACATCCAATTCTGCGCAGACAAGAATTATGCAGAACTTAAAAGTAAAATGCAGTAAATAACACAAGGAATTGTTTACCCAGTTCGGTGACACACACACCTATGTCTGGGGGCTACCAAGCCAGGGAGGAAATCCACTATTAGCAATATTAATTCAGGCTTTAAACCACCTGTTTAATCCTATCACTTAATACCTACACAATGCAATTTCAATCTTAAACTAAGACCAGAGTTCCTACTCACTCCCCCTCAATCACCTTAGTGATTACAACCTTTAATTAGTTTAAAGTTAAATGGCGAAGTTATACTTCAAACAACTCTTGATTGTGCTTAACAACTTTAATCAAGAAACACAGCACTCGCGTTGAAAAGCTTAGAGTGACACAACACTTACAACTCAATGAACACCCTAGTCCAATGCAATCATCTAGGTGATAATTGCTTGGCTCACAAGTACAACCTAATACAAAACACAATTAAAATACAGCAGTGAAGTATGATGGTACAATGAATGCTTCACGCTTAAAACCCCCTGAGTTGCTGAAAGTAGGATTGTCATCCTTTTATATTGCAGCACTTGGGCCTTGTACTTGTATTTCCTAAAAGTAAGGTTAAGCAAGTTAACCTAATTTCCACATATTAGGGTGCTAACAAATAGGTTATTTGTTAGGTCCATTAATTGTAGCTTAGTTGTTAGTTTCCTGGATTTTAGCTCAGCTGTTAGATTCCTGAAAAATAGCCTGAAAAAAATACTGAAACAGAAAAACTAACTAGCCTACACTTTAGCATATGCTGTCAGGAATGAATATCACAACATTCAGTTTGACGTCCAGAACATAAGCCATATGCTAACTCTGTTATTCTCCTGAAAACCAGTCTGAAAGAAATACTGAGTAGTAATAAATACTGAACTATACCAGAAAAACTAACTGGCTTTTAATTCAGTATTTGCTGTCAGGAATGAATGTCGTAACATTCAATTTGACATCCAGACACTAGGCTGTATGCTAGGTCTGTTATTCTCCTGAAAAACAGCCTGAAATAAATATTGAACTATAACAGAAAAACCAACTAGCCTTTAGTTCAGTATCTGCTGTCAGGAATGAATGTCATAACATTCAGTTTGACATCCAGTAAATCTTGTATTGAATGATTGTCATAGTAGAGCAGAAAATCAGCCTGCTGTTAGTTTCCCAAAAATCAGCCTGTTGTTAGTTTCCTGAAAATCAGCCTGAGATAAATAACAGAAAAACTAACTGGCCTGTCAGGAATGAATGTCATGACATTCAGTTTGACATTCAGAGACTGCTGTCATGAATGACTATCATAACAGAACAGAAAATCAGCCTGAACTAAATACTGAACTATAACAGAAAAACTGATTAGTATATAATTTGTGATTGTTGCATTCATGCATTCATGTGCATCATAACATTCATCACACGAAAATTTCAAGGAACTGAGGTGTTATTTGCAAATATTTTCATGCAAATATAACCGAAAATCAGCCTGTGATCCCTTATTTGTGATTGTTGCATTCATGCATTCATGTGCATCATAACATTCATCACACGAAAATTTCAAGGAACTGAGGTGTTATTTGCAAATATTTTCAGACCGTGGATTATGCACGAAGGAACACTAAGAAGTAGAGTTTCAGATGTCCCGACTTGAAAGAGTTAAGGAAGATAGCATCTTTTGTAATAGATCCCTTGGATTTCAAGCAACGCCATGGGAAGCTTCTATCTATCTTGTCTATTGATGTGTTTGAAGAACTTTTGAGTGTATTGGTGCAGTTCTGTGATCCTCTCTACCGTTGCTTCACTTTCCCCGATTATCAGCTTGTGCCTATGTTGGAGGAGTATGCCCATATCTTGGGAATACCTGATTCTAACAAAGTGCCATTTAGTGGATTGGAAGAGATTCCCAGATCTCATCTTATTACTGAAGCTTTTCACTTGAAGAAGTCTGAGATAAAGGCTCATTAGGTGAAGAAAGGAGGATTATTTGGGTTGCCATTTGATTTCCTCATCAAGGAAGTTACTACCTTTGCTCAAGCCGGTAGTATGGACACTTTTGAAGCTACCTTTGTGTTGATCATTTATGGATTAGCTTTGTTCCCTAACATTGACGGTTTTGTTGATGTTAACGCCATTAGAGTTTTCTTGATTGAGAATCCTATGCCTACTTTGTTGGGTGATATGTACTTCTATTTACATCTAAGGAATTCTAAGGGTGGTGGAACGATTGTTTGTTGCATTCTTCTTCTGTACAACTGGTTTATTTTGCACTTGCCTCAGACGCCTCCTTTTGTGGAGAACAAACAATGTCTACGATGGTCTCAGAGACTTATTTCTCTCACTAATGATGATATAGTTTGGTATGATCCTTCTTTGAGCAATTTGGAGAGTATTGATAGTTGTGGTGAATTCTCGAATGTGTCTCTCATTGGTATACAAGAAGGAATTAACTACAACCCTGCTTTGGCTCGTCGTCAACTTGGGTTCCCCTTGAGAGACAAACCTAATAACATGTTGTTAGAAGGTATTTTCTATCAATTGGGTAAAGATCCCCAACATTTGAAGTAGAATATTGTGCATGCTTGGCATAATGTGCATAGGAAAGGAAGATCCGAGCTTGGTCCGTGCAATTGTGTAGCTTTGGAAGCTTACACTACTTGGGTGAATAAGAGTGTTTTGGAGTTGAAGATGCCTTATCCTTGTGAGAGACCTATGTCTATGGTCGTGGTTGAGCCATTAACTCTCCCGAACCAAGATGTAGAAGAGTTGGAAGACGCGCTCGCCAAGATGAAGAGAGAGAAGGATATGTGGGAAGAGTGTTTCCATGCTTTGAGCCAAAAGCATGAGGAGTTACAGCTTGAGTCTAAGGACAAGGATGCACTTATTGAGCTACTTGAAGACCGAGTGACGAAGAGACAGAGAGAGTCGGGGGTTTCATCTTCCTCTAGCATGCCTCAGCCTTCCGTTGCTTGGAAGAAGATTGTTGATCAGCTTGTCCTTGAGAAGACTCAGATGAAGGCTTCTTTTGAGACCGAGATTCGACGCATTCGAAGGAAGTACGCACATGCCACCAAATCTTCTGGCGTTGTTGTTAGGGATCCTTAGGATGAATAGTCTCCTTTTCTCTTATATTTTTCATTTGGTTTCTGAAATTGTACTCAGTGTAATCCTTCCAATTATATAAATAAAAGAGAATTTTTGGTCATATCAAATTGTTGCAATTTCTGTTGTATATATATTTGCAAATAATATAGTAAGTTCCTTGAAAATAAAAAGAATCAAGCATTGCATTTCATGCATCATTTGCAGAAATAGGTTTCTCTTTCGCCAGATGTCTCATTGGTGTTTCTTCTGTGTGTAGCGGGAAATTCATGATCATCAAGCTATTGACAAGCTAGAGATCAATTAACAAGGGTCTCCACCGCGCTTTTATTATTTCCAAGGGAAAAGGGAAAAGTACGAACAAAACCCAAATAGTAAGAAGTTTTCAAATAAAAACTAATAAAAATCAGAGATCACAGGTAAGGGGGTTGGTTACACAGAGGGAAGGTGTTAGCACCCAAAGTGTCCTAGGTACTCCTAGGGAGCCCTTTTTGTGTCCATATGTATTTTGTACAAATTGATGTTTACAAACAAATAGAATGGGGGGATAAAAAAAGAATTCATTAATTATATTTTTTTGTTTGACAAGACCTTCGGACTTGTGCCTACGTACCAACATAAAAATGAGGGATCAAAACCTCATAGTTCGTGATACAAATTTCAAAATGAGTGCATTGCTTTTAACAAAATTAGGTTTGAAAGGCACAAAGGCCTAAAATGACTTGAATGAGTTAGTTATTTTTGGCTTTTTGAAAGTTTAAGTCCAGTATTGTTAAGTTTATTCACAAGTTTAATTTAAGAAAATAAGTTTGAAAATGCAATGGCATAAGGCCGAAGTTTCTATCTTTTATGCAAAAAGTGCTCAAAGTTTAGAAAAAAAATAGTTCACACAAAGAAGGTTTTGAAAATGGAGGGAGAGATTTTGAAATTAAAGAAATGGGGATAAGATGAAGAGACTATCCTATACACAAAATTTAAAAGTTTAGAGTTGAAAAGATCTGACCAAATGGGTAGCAATCCAATAGACAAAAATGTCAATAGAAACCCAGAATTCCCTTGGACTTTTAGAATCAAGCAACACACAAATGCACAATTATATTATCTTGAAGAGCAAAGGCATCAAATAATGATGGCCTCATCGAAGCTTATCCATTCCATGATCTTCTTTAGAAATAACCCATGAAACAGATGAATTCCACAAGTCACAGGTTCAAAATAACAGCTTCACAACGATCATGTTGCAGATGAACTAAGAGAGATCTTGAATGATGTATCAGATGAATTTCAAATTGCTAGTATTTGGTTCTTCACAAATTGGCATTGGCTGAGTCCTCTTAGCTTAGGGAGGTTGCCTAGATTCTAAGTCCATTTGTCCAAGATCAAACCAACAGTCCACTCAAAAGTTTTTTAGGGTTTTTATGATTATTATGTGCATTAATGGTCAAAGACAAAACAAACAAGCTAAGTATATACAACCAAAATATCACACAATATGATCCAAATGGACAAAGTGAAAATTGCATTATCATAACCAATTAGAATGATATGTACAATGGCAAATGAAATAAAGTGTAGAAAGTAAATTGAATTAAGATAAAGAACTTGAAATTAAAAGTCAATAGTTAGTAAATTAGAGGTTAGTTTTGTTTTGTTTTGCTTTTTCAAGACATTCTTTGGAGAAAACTCAACCCAATTATCACAAGCATGGACCCTTGAACCAAAACATCTTCCAAAGGAAGTAAAGAAGGCCAAGTTTCCACACAATATCATGAAAGAGGGAGAGTTACAATCTCACTAACTAGAATGTGTATGCCTTTTGTGTCAAAAATTTAGCGCTATGTTAAGCAATCGTAATTGGACTTATGTAGAAGTCACAACTATTTGAGGTCGGGCAATAGACTTTTGGTGTTAATGCATGTTGGAGACATAGTATTATGAACTATCCTCATGAAACATACCACACACACAAAACTATGCAAAAGGTGTGGCCTAATCTCATCCATACTCATGTCAATTTTTCTATCAACTAGCATTAGGACTTTGAGATGTCATAGGCCAAATGGAAATGAATGAATGGAGAAGGGGAATTAGATGAAGAGGAAAGGGGATGAATGAGATCACAAATTGGTCAAAGGAGGACTTTTACCAAATTAATATCATTCATTCATTTTGGGAGATGGAATGTACATTCCATCAATCCCCTAAATCCAATGATATTAATTTGACAAAGCCAAATCAACCTTGACCAAGGCCCAACAATAAACAATCAAACTCAATTACGTCAATACAAATGGTCAATAAAATTAAAAATGGCATTTATTCAATTAAAAATAATAAAATAGTGCATTAAATTCAAATATCACTACGCCAAAAACTGGAATAGACAGCGCACCTTAGAGGGCGCTTTTGTAACAAAGCGCCCTCTAAAGTGAAGCGAAAAAATAATGAGGAAATGGAGGGACACCAATAGAGGGCGCGTTTATGAAAGCGCCCTCTAAGGGTACCCTTAGAGGGCGCGTTTATGAAAGCGCCCTCTAAGGGTACCCTTAGAGGGCGCTTTTAAAAAAGCGCTCTCTAAGTCCATGTACATTTCCAGTTTATAAAGCGCTTTTGGAAAGCCTTAGAGAGCGCTTTTTTAAAGAAGCGCACTCTAAAGTGAAGAGAAAAATAAGGAGGAATAGACAGCTCACTTTAGAGGGCGCTTTTGTAACAAAGCGCCCTCTAAAGTGAAGCGAAAAAATAATGAGGAAATGGAGGGACACCAATAGAGGGCGCGTTTATGAAAGCGCCCTCTAAGGGTACCCTTAGAGGGCGCTTTTAAAAAAGCGCTCTCTAAGTCCATGTACATTTCCAGTTTATAAAGCACTTTTAGAAGCGCCCTCTTAGGCCCCCTTTAGAGGGCGCTTTTTTTACACAAGCGCCCTCTAAGGTCCCCTTTATTATACATTAAAACTATAACATATATACTGCATGTCTCTTTATTTTCCCTCTCTATATGCTATTTCGTTTACGTAACTGGGTTTTCTCTCTACTGCGATTACTCTCTACTGCGATTACTCTCGTCCTCCATTCGTTCTCCCTCCCTCACCGTCGTCGTCGCCGTCGCCTTTTTCTGCTGCTGCGTTCACGTTCACTGAGTTATCTGCGTCCACCGTCGCTGTTCACTTTCTTCTCCATCGTTACCGTCACCTTGAAGGTATTTCTCTTCTCCATCGTTACCGTTCACTTTCTTCAGGTGTTTGATTAGGGCATTTTCTAAACTGAGTTTTACATTTTATGCATTATATTGATTAATGTTGTTTAGGGCAAACGAGCATTATATGGTGTTCATGAGCACCTTGTTGTAAGGTTTTTTATTTCTGATTGAAAACTGATGTCATTTGGAGTGTGTTTGAGCTTGTGCTTGGAAGTTTGATGATTATGGATGCAAGTTTGTTCATGTTCCAAACACCATAAGTTTGCATTGGTCTTTTGTATGCAGTAGGTGTGTGTGAGTTTGTATTCAATAATGATGAAAAAAAGAGAGAGTTTAGATTGTTGTAACATGAGAGAAATGGAAGGTATATGAATGTGTTTTTTGTGTAGCTTCACGAATATGGTCATTGTCTTACTTGGGTCTTATTGAATCATTTATATATTACAGATAAAATGGCTAACCAAGACGATACCCATGACGCGAGTGGATCACGTAACAATGTCGAAAAAGAAATCAAACGAGGATTGACTGTTATGAAGTCAATCATTCGTGCAAGAGACAAGGGTGAAAAATTCGAAGTACATTGGAGTGCTGAAGACCAACTAATTGAGCCTAACGGTTCAATGTTGGCAAGTTACATTGGTTCCCTTGTTCAACAACATATTCCGATTACATGTGATAATTGGAGAAGTCCGGAATTGAAGGTTGGCAAAGAAAAAATATGGTCCGAGATACAGGTACTTACCATATATTATTATATGTTTTTTTTGTTGACTATTTGTTGACCATATATTGTTATAATATTACTTATAATAACACACTCCATTTGTATGTTTTTTAGAGATCCTTTCACATCGATGAAAGCCGGCAAAAATATTGTATTCAATTGGCCGGAAAAAGACTCCGAGGATTTCGATCCTTTTTGTCCAACAAATTTCTCAAGGATGAGGAAGGAAACTTTGTTGAAGCAGAACGGCCAATGAAGTATGCGGAGATTATTTCAGCCGAAGAATGGGATAACTTTGTCGCCAAACGAAGAAACGAAAAATTCCATGTAATGTCTATTAATTATGGTATTATACAATTGTTAAGTTACTTGGTTCTAATATGCCTTAAACTTTTTTATCCAGGAAGTAAGCGACAAAAATTGGAAAAGGGCATCAAAACCCGCGTATCCGTACAAAAAAGGGCGTACGGGATATCCACGGTTACAACAAAGAATTGTGAGTATATTCAAATGCTATGAGCTTATACATTGTCACAATATGTTATAATTGATGATCTTATAATCTGATTCAATTTGTAGCTAGCCGAGGAGAAAAGTGACGCAATATCTCTTCCGGCGCACGTATTGTGGAAGGCTGCTCGGGTTGGGAAGGATGGGGCTGTCGTTGAAGCGGTTCAAAATGTTTATGACGAATGTGTAAGTATATGAAACATTATTTCTTTAATTATATCGAAAATTTTGTTAGACATATAATTCATTTTTAATCTCCTCTAATAATATTTCAGGAGACTTTATCCCAAACCTTACCTTCAACCGAGGTCCAGGATTGCAGGAGCGTACTTAGTCGAGTACTAAATGTTCCTGAGTATTCCGGTCGTGTGAGGGGTAAGGGTTTTGGTGTGACTCCGTCGTCATTTTATAAAAAACCAAAAACAAAAAATCCTACCAACAAAGAGGTGATGGAGACCTTGGCGGAGTTAAGGGCACAAGTACTCGAACTGCAAAAGGAGAATGCAAGGTATAGAGAGGAAAGGTGCGGTTCTGAGGCAAAAGATACTAGTGACCGAGCTAGTATCAATTGTCAACCGAAATTTCCCGAGGTAATTATATATGTTATTATGAAATTAAAATAGCACTTTTTTACTTGACACATATACACGTTAACAATAACATTTATTATTGGTTTAGGGCATTACACCTTGTCAGCTGTATCTATCGTCACCAACTTATCGCATGGTTGGCAAGGGAAAAGTGCACAACACTTCGGGTGAATTACTTCACCATAATCCCCTCCCGGTGGGATATATGAAAGTTTCGGTTGACCTTGTATTATATACCGACGCGCTTCTACCATTACCTGACGTTGTTTCAGAGACAACGTTGATGCGAGATGCAGTCGGATCCTTTGTTGGATGGCCGTCAGATCTAATTTTCCCAGATGCCGAGGTATATATGTTCTAAATGATTATGAATATTTAGTATTCACATTTCAATTCAGCTACAATTATGATATTTAATCAATCCTTATTACATGGTAATGTTAGACTCCTACAAGACCCACACATAAAGCTGGTAAAGGGATTTCAAGACGCATCGAGTCGGTTGCATCTCAAAAAGAGGTACAAATATATATACCCATTGAATTATATACGCAACGATTCTGTTGCATCACAAAAAGTCATGATTTAATTTATATGAATTTTTAGGTTCCCGGTCGAAAGTTGAAAAAAGCTGGTAAGGATATTCCAACGACGTCCGGGACAAAATCTCAAATCATGATGCGTCTTGAGAAAATGGTGGAAGAGTCCGATATTATGCACGGCGCCATCCGTAGTGTAGATTTTGATGAAGGTGTTTTCGGAATTGCTCATTCCGAAATAATTGCAAAGGAGGACATGCAACAACTTTTTGAACACGAAGAATTGGGCATCGCTGTCATTCATACATACATATGGTACTCCGATCAATCTATTATTTACTTAGTTGAACAATTTATTTACACATTTCAATGAGTAGTCTAATGTTTATTATGTTTCTATTTAAGGTATATGTATGTAACATTGATGCGGGGAACTGAATTGTGTAACCGATTCAATTTTATTGCTGCTTTCCGTATCAACACAACGTTTATAACGAAAAATCCAACATCCGTAAAGAATGAACTAGTCGATAGATTCATGGCGGCCGGCGATAATACTACACCCAGTTTGTATTTTTTACCGTTTAATTCTGGCAACGGGTTAGATTTTCTTTCTAATAATTTCATTCTAATCTATGTATATCTTTTACGTAGAAAATATTCATGCATCTAAATTTTTGTTTTATTTTACAGTGGTCACTGGATGTTGGTTGCTATGGATCTTTCGAGACTAATGGTGTATTATCTCGATTCGTTATCGGGTGATTGGAGTAAATATCCGAGTATGAAGAAAACGGTTGACGCGTAAGTGAAATTCCCCTAAATATTCGTGTGTATTTGTATATTTAATTATGTCTGTCAGATTGATCTCAATATACGTTTTTATTTTGTTAGGGCAATACTAAAATTTAGATCGAAAAAGAATTATCGTAATAGGAAGGACATTACCTGGGTCAGAGTTCAGGTATATATTAAGTATCTTATTTTTGCTTATAATAGTGTTTGTTTTTTTGCTTATAATAGTGTTTGTAAGAAATTAACTATATATATATTGTTTGTTTTTCTGTGTAGTGTCCTCAGCAAAACAATTCGGTCGATTGCGGATTTTTTGTATTGAGATTTATGAGAGATATCATTGCGTTGAATCGTATAGACATCCCAAAAATGGTATGGAATAATAACTTAGGGTTTATTTTAATATTATCGGATATTTCATCTAATTTGTTACTAAATCATGAATATGTTTTATTCTCTTAATTGTAGTACTTTGAGGAATACAAATCTTACTCAAGAGCTCATTTGGATGAAATGAAGGATGAATTGTGTCAATTCATTGTTGATCAAAGAATCATATAGCTAGGTTGTATATTGTTGTACATATATGTATGGAATGTTGTTGTTGTATGCTGTTGTTGTATATATGTTGTATATTGTTGTTGTACTTTTACTAAATCATGAATATGTTGTTGTATATTGTTGATCAAAGAATCATATATTAATGTTGTATATATGGAGGATTAATGTTGTATATAAATGGATTCATGTTGTATATATCAATGGATTAATGGTGTATAACATTGGATTAAAGGATGAAATTAATATGAATTTTACACTTTTGCAGCATGCGAACAGGTTCCCAATTAAATATCCACTGTTTTTCAAACAATTTTTTTTAAAATAACTAACACTTTAGAGGGCGCTTTCTGTAGGAAGCGCCCTCTAAACACTTTATATTGACAACTTTAGAGGGCGCTTTGTCCAGAAAGCGCCCTCTAAACACTTTATATTGACAACTTTAGAGGGTGCTTTGTCCAGAAAGCGCCCTCTAAGGTGGCCCTTTATGGACCACTCCAGAGGGCGCTTTTTTCTGAAAGCGCACTATAATGTGGCCCTTAAAGGGCCACTTTAGACAGCGTTTTCTCCAGGAAAACAAAGCGTTGTCTTTACCTATGTCAGCGCCACTTTAGAGGGCGCTTAAAAGCGCTGTTATAGGCCAAAATAAGCGCCCTCTTTTCCCTTATTTGGCGTAGTGTATGTTTTGTCCAAATCCTAAAATCTCATCAAAACACCAAAGAAATGGCCATGAGATTTATCATAGGTCAAACAAGGTCAAAGGACCTTGGAGAAAAAATATCATAATTTTTGGACACTTAAAAATATTTTTAAACAATTAAAAACAAATGAAAAATCAATTAATTCATGAAAAATATTAATAATGATCCAAAAAATAATTTTAATTCAGAATATGAAAGAGAAAAATATTTGAAATTTTTTGGTGAAAGTCCCATATTTTTTGTATCAATATTAAATTTAATATGAATTATTGAAGAAAATGCAATTAAAATAAAATTTCAGAAATTCTAAATTACGTGGACCATCAGATCTCCCTCATTAATTGAGGTGGCAGATCTGATGATCCAAAACGCGCGTTCCACATGTCTCCTAGTCAACCGCGTGGCGCAGATGGAAATCACAAGGGACGATCAAGATTAGAACATGAGATGAGGATCATATGGTTCAGAGGTTGTCCAAGTCACCGCCGGAGCCAAAGCTCCGATCATCTTCTCTGGTGGAGCTCACCGGACTGGTCAACATAAACCATCACCAAAAAAAGAAACAAGGGCATGATCTTAAAGAGAAAATGGCATTGAGCTCGAATCTGACCTCCAATTACTCCAATTCCAAATATATTAAGAGATATGTGGAATTGAAATCTGAGGTACATGAACTGAGTTGCTTCAATTCGACCTCAAAGCAACTCAATCTTCTTGCCTACATTGGTAGGACTTTAGATAACCAAAGAATCAACGGAATTGAGCAATAAATTGAGAGAATCGAAGAGTTTAAAATTTATGCAAATTACCTTCAATGGAGGTCTGAACTTGATGGATCTTGAGCTTGCTTGCACTTGGACTCACTTCAATTGATTGCAGGAGAGGAATGGAAAGGTTTAGAAGCAATGGATTCCTGGAGAATTGAATTCCAAAACAGTGGAGATTCAAGCTCAAATTCAAATGAATTTATCAGGTTTATCCTATGAGAGTGAAGGGTTTTCAATGGAGGATCAAAGTTGGCGCAATGTTGTTCTCAATTCTAAGAAAATGGAGCTTAATTTATAGAGGAATCAAGTGATATTTTCACACTCACTTCCACTTTCCAAAATTGGAAAATGATGATGCAATGGTGCATGGGCACACATAGGCCCATGAAATGATAGCTGAAGGTCCAAATTTGAAGATCATATGCTTTGAAGTTAGCTTAGATTGCAAGGCATGTGTGCATTGTTGCTTGAAGTTGGATCCATGCCAAATCATATCAGCTTGTTTAAGCCATGCGCAGCCTACGCATTTCAAGTCCAAAATGAATGCGTTTAAGCTCTTTGGAAAGGTGGGATCAAGAGGAACAAGTTTGATGTTGAACACTTTTTCATTTGGAGCTTGGAACTTGGAGAATTTTGAGGTGGAAGTTTGGAAAAATTTGACATATCAAAAAATTTCAAAGTGTCAAGCCATATGTCTCAATATTCCACCTTGCATAACTTTTTATAGGAGCTTCAAATGAGAAATGTGTCTTCATCAATGTTGTAGTTCTCTCAAAGAAATTCAAAATGGCCACCAATTTAATGTCATTTGGATTTGAAATGATAGATTTATGCATTTTTGAAGTTTGGAAAAATCATTTAATCAATGGTATAGGTCAAACGTGACCTATAATGTAGCCTCATATCACATGCCCAAAAAAGTTGAATTAGATCCCACTCCAAACATCAAATTTGAAGTAGACACATTGAATTTGATTGTGAAACTTGGAAATATTTCATCTCATGAAAATTGAGCAAGTTATGGCCTTGGGAAGTTGACTTTCAAATTACGGTTTAGACAAAATGACCTATAATGTTTCAACATAGAAAATGATTTTCCAAGCAAAACTAGATCTAGGTATAAACATGAAAGTTATTTGTAATGTCATTTAGAGTACGTTTTCTCTTGGAATCATTTTCATATGGTGAAAATTGTAGGAGATAGGGTCTAGGGAGACCCGGTTTTGATCAGATGAATTCATCTGGCCAACCACCATCAACCAACTTGCCAATTTCCAATTCTATTGACTTTCTTGGCTCATGGTAGATCATATATGCATAAGATGATGAATTTTTAAGTGTCCTTTGAGAAATTTGATCAATTGGTGAGATAGCTTGTTGGAGAAGTTACTCAAGATACCCAATCAAACTAGGGTTTCCAAGGCAAATCACCCACAAACTCTTGAAGAAAACTTGATCAATATAACATGTAGAGATCAATGGGACTCATACATGATACTTATAACCATTCTTGAATCAATTCTTCGTTGTGCTCTTTGTTCATGAGGGTCTCAAACCCTAGATATGATCAATGAATCAATGAGATCATGCCCTACCTACAAAAGAGTTAGATACATGCCAAGACATATTTTTGGTATTTTAGTTAGTAAAATGATAATATACAAGTATGATATCATTACAAAGTGCTTGGTGATCTCTCCCAAAATGAACCCAATGAATGAGGGGTAAGGAGGATGCCAAGATATGATCCCAACGCTAATGCTTATGACGAAATTGCATGAGGGATCTTAGGGTCAAAATTGGGGTCTTACATTGTGCTTCAGCCAAGCTGACTCATCGGTATAACACCCGCGCCAATCACTCCAGAATCATGGAACATCTTGAGCAAGAGAATAGAGACCTGAAAGAGGAGATCGCCCGCCTGACTGCCATGATGGAGTCAGTTCTAGCCGCACAGAGCCAGTCTTCTCCAACACCTGCAACTCCTCCTCCTCAGAGGACTGTCATTTCAGAGGTGACTACCTCTATCGTTCCCACAACTGCAGCTCATTTCGCACCTGCTATGCCTGTCGGATTCCCGTGGAGGATGCCTCCAAACTTCATGCCTGAAGGTTTTGCACCTACATTTGCTTCCATGCCGAAATTTAGCCCGGTCATGCCTGTGCCACCACCTGTAATGCATACCTTGCCTCGTGTGGAAGACACCATTTATCATTCCGAGCCATCTGAGGGCCCAGACGTTTATAAGAAAATGGATGAAATGAAGGATCAATTTCTTGAGCTGCACAAGAAGTTGAAAACATTGAAAGGTAAGGACCTTTTTGGGAAGAGTGATGCTGAATTATGTATGGTGCCAAATGTGAAGATTCCAGTGAAGTTCAAAGTGCCTGACTTTGAAAAATACAAAGGGAACACATGTCCCCTCAGTCATTCGGTGATGTATGCCCGCAAGATGTCTATCCAAACAGACAATGATAAACTGTTAATCCACTACTTCCAAGACAGTCTGACCGGCGATGCGTTAAGATGGTATATGGGGTTGGATAGTGCGATCATTTGCACTTTCAACAACTTAGGAGAAGCATTTGTCAAGCAGTACAAGTACAACGTTGATATGGCTCCCGACCGAGATCAATTGAGATCATTATCTCAGAAGGACAGGGAAATGTTTAAAGAGTATGCTCAGAGATTGAGGGAACTCACTTCTCAAATCAACCCTCCTTTAGAAGAAAAGGAGATGACCAAGATTTTTCTAAAGACTCTTAGCTCATTTTACTATGAGAAGATGATTGCCAATGCCCCTAGCGACTTTACCGAAATGGTAAACATGGGGATGAGGCTAGATGAAGGTGTCCAAGAAGGACGGTTGTCAAAGGAGAAGGTATCATCCAACAAAAGATATGGTAGCAGTTTTGGCAAGAAGAAGGACAATGAAGCCAACGAAATAACTAGTGGGAGGTAGAGAAGGCCTCAGAGAAGAAGAAGTCAACCACCCCGTCAACATCGTCATCAAGTATCTTCAGTAATTCCCGTTTTTTCAACTAGTCAATCACTACTAGTTCAACAACAACGTCAACAACAACAACAACCACCACGGCAACGAACAAACACCTACAACAACAACAATACCAACAATCATAACAACAAACTTTCAAGAGGAATAAGGTCTCTTTCGACCCGATTCCTATGACATATGCAGAACTCTATCCATCATTGGTTCTCAAGAACCTGCTACAACCGAGAAATTTGCCGCAAATACCTGAACCACTTCCCTGGTGGTACAAGCCTGACCTCCGATGTGCTTTTCATCACAGAGCACCCGGACATGACATTGAGAACTGCTACCCTCTCAAATATGAAGTCCAAAAGCTAGTAAAAAGTGGAATGGTGTCTTTTAAGGACCGCACACCCAACGTGAAAGCTAACCCACTTCTCGCTCGTGGAAATTCTTCTGTCAACATGGTAGATGGCTGCCTCGGGGAGTTCAAAGTGTTTGATGTCTGTTTTATTCGAAGGTCCTTGGTGACAATGCACAAGGATATTTGTTTGGTGAGTGATTGTGAGCATGACCATGATGGTTGTGCTATCTGCAGTGTTAACCCAAGAGGTTGTGAGATTGTGAAAAGGGACATCCAGCGGTTGATGGATGAGGGTATGATCCAGATTGTACAATCACGTCACATAGATGACGATTTGAATGTGATCGTTCATGTGTTTAAGAACCCCGAGAGAGTGGTGATTCAATATGATAGCATCAACAGTAACAACATCAACCAAAGATCGATATCGCCGTTGGTCATACGATTGGCGGGCCCAGTCCCGTACGCATCCGATAGGGTTGTTCCTTATCAGTATAATGCAACTATGGTGAAGGATGGTCAAGAGGTTCCATTACCTACAGCCAATTCTATCGTGAGCATTGGTGATGTTACTAAGGTAACCTACAGTGGTCGAGTGTTTGGTCCGGTGTTCCAAAAAGATATGGAAGATTCAACAGTCAGTAAGAAAGTGGAAGTGCCTACAGCAGATCCAGTTAGTGCTTCAAAGCGTCAGTCTGGTGAATCCATCAATTTGAAGATTAATGATGATGATGAGGAGGTACTTCGGTTAATAAAGAAAGGTGAGTTTAATGTGGTGGAGCAGCTGCTTCAAACCCCCTAAAAAATTTCAATACTGTCTCTGCTTATGAATTCAGAAGCGCATAGAGAAGCACTACAAAGAGTTCTAGAGCAAGCATTTGTGGAACATGATGTTACGGTGGATCAGTTTGATCATATCATGGCTAACATCACTTCTTGCAACAATCTCAATTTCTATGATGAAGAACTCCCTGAGGAGGGTAGGAATCATAACTTGCCTTTGTATATCTCTAGGAATTGCAAAGATGACACTTTGTCCAATGTGCTTGTTGACACTGGATCTTCATTGAATGTGCTGCCGAAGTCAACATTATAAAAAATTTCATTTCAAGGAGCGCCTATGAGGTATAGTGGCATAATCATCAAAGCTTTTGATGATTCACGCAAAACAGTGATAGGTGAAGTGGACCTTCCAGTGAAGATAGGTCCGAGTGATTTCCAAATTACTTTCCAAGTAATGTATATCCACCCGGCCTACAGTTGTATGTTGGGAAGGCCATGGATCCATGAGGCAGGAGTTGTTACCTCCACGTTGCATCAGAAACTCAAATTTATCAATAATGGGAAATTAGTCATTGTTGGCGGGGAAAAGGCGTTGTTTGTTAGCCATCTGTCATCTTTCTCTTATATTGAAGCTAAGGATGAGGTTGGAACTCTGTTCCAAGCCTTGTCTTTTGCTGTTGAAAAGAGAATTGGGGCACCTATGTCCTCATTGAAAGATGCAAGGAAGATTGTTGAAGAATGAATTGTTGATCAGTGGGGGCAAGTGGTAGAGGTCGCCGATAACAAAAACATAACCGGTATGGGTTTTCAGTAAGGATCGTCGGTTGTTAGATTAGAGGATGTGCAACTCAGCTTCCGTAGCAGAGGGTTCATTCATGGCAATGAACAATACTTAGCTGCTGTGCTAGAGGATGACGAAGAGGAAGACTGCACCAATTTTGTGACGCATGGAAAGGCTTGCGACAATTGGACTGCTGTTGATATTCCTGTTAGTATGCATCAATCTAAGTAATTGCTTTTATTTGTTTTAAAAAATATTTCTCTTATACCTAAGGGAGAAGTGAATATTGTTTGGCATTTTCAAATTTGACCATCAATAAAATTCAATTTTATTCATCCACATCTATGATGTTTTGTTTTTACTTTTTGCTTTATTCTGAAAATGGTAATCACAAAAAGCATAATAAATAAACAAATTTGTCCATCTGCATAATATTTGGTCACAAATCACTTCTCTAAAATCAAAATATCAAATCATTATGCAGGTTGGTTTCTAACCCTATTGAATACAATGATCTTTCTCCTTCAACAAATTTTAAATTCCCTGTGTTTGAGGCTTAAGAGGAAAGTGATAAAGAAGTGAGTGATGAATTGTCTCGTCTTCTTGAGCATGAAGGAAAAGCCACTCAGCCATTCGAAGAGCAGATTGAGTTAGTCAACTTGGGTTCCGAAGATGATGTGAAGGAAGTCAAGATTGGGTCGTGACTGTGTCCAGATGTTAAGAAGGGGTTGATTGATCTTCTCCGAGAGTATTCAGATGTGTTTTCTTGGTCCTATCAAGACATGCCTGGTTTGGATTCTGAGATTGTGGAGCATAGCTTGCCGTTGAAGCCAGAGTGTCCGCCAGTCAAGCAGAAGTTGAGAAGAACGCATCCTGATATGGCAGTAAAGATTAAAGAAGAAATGTAGAAGCAGATTGATGTTAGTTTCCTTGTGACCGTCGAGTATCCGCAATGGGTGGCCAATATTGTGCCTGTTCCAAAGAAAGATAGAAAAGTCCGCATGTGCGTTGATTATAGAGATTTGAATAAAGCCAGTCCGAAAAATGATTTCCCTCTGCCACACATTGATATGTTGGTAGATAATACTGCTAAATTCAAAGTCTTTTCATTTATGGATGGATTTTACGGATATAATCAAATCAAGATGGCACCGGAAGATATGGAGAAGACCACATTCATTACACCTTGGGGAATATTCTGTTATAGAGTGATGCCTTTCGGTTTAAAGAATGCTGGTGAAACTTACCAAAGAGCAATGACTACTCTTTTTCATGATATGATGCATAAAGAGATTGAAGTTTATGTCAATGACATGATTTCTAAATCAATTGATGAAAAGGAACATGTTGAGCATTTGTTGAAGCTTTTCCAGCGTTTAAGAAAGTATAAACTCCGATTGAATCCCAATAAATGTACTTTTGGTGTTCATTCTGGTAAGTTGTTGGGCTTTATCGTCAGCGAGAAGGGTATTGAAGTTGATCCAGCCAAGGTCAAAGCAATACAAGAGATGCCTGCGCCCAAAACCGAGAAGCAAGTCAGAGGTTTTCTCAGCCGCTTGAATTATATCTCAAGATTCATTTCACACATGACTGCCACATGTGCGCCTATATTCAAGCTTCTTCGGAAAGACCAATCTTGTGATTAGACCAAATACTGCCGGAAAGCCTTTGATAGTATCAAAGAATATCTGCTTGAACCCCCGATTTTGTCTCCACCTATAGAAGGAAGACCATTGATCATGTATTTGATTGTGCTCGAAGATAGTATGGGTTGTGTTCTTGGTCAGCAAGATGAGACTGGAAAGAAAGAATTTGCAATTTACTACCTTAGTAAGAAGTTCACCGACTGTGAGACTCGGTATTCTATGCTTGAGAAAACTTGTTGCGCATTGGCTTGGGCTGCTAAGCGTCTGCAGTATATGTTGAATCATACCACTTGGTTGATATCCAAAATGGATTCAATCAAGTATATATTTGAGAAGCCTGCTTTAACTGGGAGGATTGCCCGTTGGAAGATGTTGTTGTCAGAGTATGATATTGAATACCGATCTCAGAAAGCGATCAAAGGTAGTGTCTTGGCTGACCATTTAGCTCACCAACCGATTGAAGATTACCAGTCAGTACAGTATGACTTTCCTGATGAAGAGATCTTATACTTGAAAATGAAAGATTGTGATGAACCATTGCTTGAAGAGGGGCCAGAACCTGGTTCCTGTTGGGGCATGGTATTTGATGGAGATGTTAATCAGTATGGTAATGGCATTGGGGCAGTGATTATTACTCCTCAAGGCACGCATTTTCCATTTACAACTAGATTGACTTTCAAGTGTACAAATAACATGGCAGAATATGAAGCTTGCATCATGGGGCTAGAAGAGGCCATTGATCTCTGAATCAAGCATTTAGATGTCTTTGGAGATTCAGCTTTGGTTGTGAATCAGATTAAAGGTGAATGGGAGACGAATCAACCCGGTTTGATACCATATAGACACTATGCGAGGAGGATTTCAACTTTCTTTACAAAGGTTGAGTTTCATCATATCCCTCGAGATGAAAACCGGATGGTAGATGCTCTTGCAACGTTGGTGTCAATGATTGTAGTGAAGTATTGGAATGAGGTTTGCAATTTGACTGTGATGCGTCTTGATAGGCCAGCTCATGCGTTTGTTGTTGAAGAGATCAAAGACGAGAAGTCGTGGTATTATGACATCAAGTGTTTCCTCCAAAGTCAGATTTACCCGCATGAAGCATCTTTGAAAGATAAGAAGACTTTGAGGAGATTATCCGGAAATTTCTACCTGAATGGTGATGTATTATACAAAAGAAACTTTGATATGGTTCTGCTCAGATGCGGGGATAGACACGAAGCAGACTTGTTGATGACTGAAGTCCATGAGGGTTCTTTTGGTACTCATTCCAATGGACATGCAATGGAAAAGAAGATGTTGTGAGCAGGTTACTATTGGATAACAATGGAATCTGACTATTGCAAGCTTGTGAAGAAATGCCACAAGTGTCAAATATATACGGATAAGATTCATGTTCCTCCGACACTGTTGAACGTCATTTCCTCCCCATGGCCCTTCTCCATGTGGGGAATTGATATGATTGGCATGATTGAGCCCAAAGCTTCGAACGGACATCGTTTCATTTTGGTGGAAATTAACTACTTCATAAAATGGGTTGAAGCGGCATCGTACATGAACATAACTAAGTAAGTTGTTGTGCGGTTTATCAAGAATCAGATTATATGTCGTTATGGTGTGCCAAACAAGATCATTATTGATAATGGATCAAACTTGAATAATAATATGGTGGAAGCTCTTTGCAAAGACTTCAATATTGCACACCATAATTCTTCTCCCTACAGACCCAAGATGAATGGGTCTGTTGAAGCTGTGAACAAGAACATTAAGAAGATTATCCAGAAGATGGTTGTCACATATAAGGATTGGCATGAGATGCTCCCATTTGCTTTTCATGGGTATCAAACATCCATCCGCACTTCAATAGGGGTAACCCTTTTCTCTCTTGTATATGGTATGGAAGCAGTGCTCCCCGTAGAGGTTGAGATTCCTTCATTGCGTGTGCTCATCGAAGCTAAGTTGACTGAGGCTGAATGGTGTCAGACCAGGTTTGACCAGTTGAATTTGATCGAAGAGAAGAGGTTAACTGCCATGTGTCATGGTCAGTTGTATCAATAGAGAATGAAGAAATCTTTTGATAAGAAGGTCAAACCTCGTGTGTTCAGAGAAGGTGACCTTGTGCTCAAGAAGATTTTATCGTTCAAACCGGACTCTAGGGGCAAATGGACTCCCAATTATGAAGGCCCATATATTGTTAAGAGAGCCTTTTCAGGTGGTGCTTTGATTCTTACAACTATAGACGGTGAAGAGTTCACTCGTCCTATGAACGCATATGTAGTCAAGAAATACTTTGCCTAAAAAGAAAAGAATAACTCGCTAAGTTGAAAACCCGAAAGGGCGACTTAGGCAAAAATGAGCGTCTCGGTGGATTGAAAACCCGAAACGGCGATCCAGGAAAAAGATAGAGACATAAAACAGAAAAATTATCCCGATAAATTGAATACCCCACATTGGGGAAATTTATGCAAAAATTAGGGATTATGGCAAGTAACTGCATCCTGCTGATCTTCAGATTTTGAAGACTTTGTTGAGCACAACGGTCGACGGTGATTCATCATCCCCAGTGGCGGCCAAAAGCACAATGGATATCAAGAGTTGGTGGAAGGATTAGTGGTCATTGTATTCAATGTAACCCTTTTCCATGAAAATTACCATTTTCAACTTTGTAAAAGTCTTGGGAGTCTTGTCATTTACGGACTACCATTCCATTAAATAAAGTTGAACTTTTATCCAATTGTTTCTACTCTTGTTTATTTCAGAAAATAGTTTTAAATTTTATTATGATCATTTTTGAAATTAAAATTTTTAATCAAAAATATTTTTTAAACATATAAAAGCATGAATTTTAAGCAATCGATTTCATTTAAAAGGAATATCATTAGTGGTTCAAAAGCAATAAGCCCTAAGTGTGGAGCATTATTGGTCTCCCCGAGTAGTAGGCGCAATTTCTCTTTCATCCTCAACAGCATTTTTAGCTTTTAATAATCGTTGTCTGTTATTCCCCAGTAGGGTAGCCAGCAAAGTTGGTTGATTCAGTCCCATGCGGAATGTTTATTCCTCAACAGAATTCGTGTTTATTCCCCAGCTAAAAACTGGTTTCCTCAGTAGTTCACGTGGTTGCGGTAAAACTTTGGTTTCCTCACCAATCGCCATCTGATTCACTCCAAGTCAGAGTTTCCTCCTGGTTCCTGAGCAGTTGTTTACGTTTATCCTCTGCGTGGTTGTCACCCATTTGATATAGTGTGGACCTAATATTCCCCGCAGACTCGATAACGGTTTTCCTCAGCAGATCTCTTCTTTCCCCGGCTAGGTTTGAGCCTTTGGGATGATGATCTCTCTTTTCTCCAGCAAGTCGTCTCCCTCTTTTGTGGATTGACCGAGAATTGTATCGATGATTCAAATTTGTGACACCTTTGTATCCTTTTCGATCGTTTTGTCAGCATGATCATCACATATACATATATACATATACATATACATGTACATATATACTCATATATTTCATCATCATTTTTGTTGATTCACTAACAAGATTCTTATTCTCCGCTATGGCAGTACTTTATCACCATGCAAGTTTGATGTTTGCCCTCCTCCATTGTAGAGTGTCAGCCCCTTAAGCAGAAATACTTTAACCTTTCTCCTCTCCCTACTGAGTTATTTCCTCGTGGATAATTATTATTTCAGTTTCCTCTCCAGTTAATGATCTGGATGGAATTACTCCTCTTGAGTTATATCCTCATTGGGTTGAGTCTTGATTGACCGTTTCTTTCTAGATCTTACCTAGATAGATGCTTTGGGTCCCCTAAGAGTCTATTACCCAGTAACTGGTAATATTCTTCTTAGTTTGAAGTTTGCTACTTCTTGCCCAGTACCCGACAAAAGTACCCATGTTTTATCCGCAGTGGAGTTCCCAGTGGATTCATTTTTTATGATTCCCCAGGAAGTATATCCTTGATATGTTCATCCCAACCGGTGACGGATATTTTCTTCCCCTGTTTTGAGTTTATCCTTGATATGTTCATCCTAACCGGTGATGGATATTCTCATCTTTGGTATTCTACTCGGTAAAACGGGTAGTTATAATCCCTATTTTCATTCCCCAGAGAGTTAGTCCTTGATATGTTCATCCTAATCGATGACAGCTTCCTTGTCTTTGCGGTCTTCTACCCAATAACCGGTAGTTGTAAATCCTGCTTTTCATTCCCCTTTATAGAGTTTATCCTTGATATGTTCATCCTAACCGGTGATGGATACTCTGTCTTGTGGTATTTTATCCAGTAACTGATAGATGTAATTCCTGTTCCTTCCTTGCAGAGTCTATCCTTGATATGTTCATCCTAACCGATGACAGATCTTCTCTTTGATGGTATTCTATCCGACTTTCGATAGATGTAATTCCTACTTTTTGTTCAGTTGGTTTATCCTTTATATGTTCATCTTAATCGATGATGGATATCCTCCTTAACATCCCCCGGTAAGTCTATCCTTGATATGTTCATCTTAACCGGTGACGGATATTTTCTTCCCCTATTTTGAGTTTATCCTTGATATGTTCATCCTAACCGGTGACGAATATTCTCATCTTTGGTCTTCTACCCAGTAGCTAGTAGTTGCAAATCCTATTTCTGTAGTTCTCCCCATCAAGGTTATTCCTACCCAGTAATCGATAATGAATAATCCCTCCTGGCAGTTCCCAACGAGTCATCCTTGATATGTTCATCCTAATCGATGGCGGATGTCCTCTCTGTCAGATCTTTATTATCTCCTTACCCAGTAACAGGTAGTGGATAATAAATCTCAGCTCCTTCTGTGTCGAAGTCTATTTCTTCCCCAGTTGAGTTGAGTGCGCATTTCCGTAGTGAAATCGTTTTTCTTACATGATTCAAGTATGTTTGTTTTATCCTGATCTACTTGTTTCCTCTGCATATATTTTCGTCCTCCCGAACTAGTCTTTCCATTTTTTTATGGAATTCCTCTAGTCCCCCAGCAGTTTTTAAGTCGTAGCCTGACCTACGCATAACCCTTTTTATCCCCCAGAGTCTATGTCTCCCCAGGGAATTTTCCTTACGGAATGCATTATACTTTTGCGGATATTCAGTCTCTCTGATTTCTTTTCCTTTGTGGCAACATTTCCCTTCGGAGAATTTGCTTTTACATTCATATCATACGCATCATGAGGTCTCATAGGGACCAAAATTTGTTTCTATATGTTGTTATCTAAGCCCATTCTACTAAGTCGATATGAAGATTTTAACCTTTACCTCCTTAGTTAGAATGTCCTTAAATAGGGGCAGCTGTAAGACCCTAATTTTGACCCTAAGATCCCTCATGTAATCTCATCATATGCATTAGCATTGGGATCATAACTTGGCATTTTCCTTACCCCTCTTTCGTTGGGTTTGTTTTGGGAGAGATCACCAAGCACAATGTGAATGTATCATACTTTGTATTTTATCATTTACTAACCAAAATACCAAAAATATGTCTTTGTATTTGCCTAACTCTTTTGTAGGTAGAGCATGGTCCCCATTGGTCTATCAAGTTCACATCTAGGGTTTAAGACCCTCATTGCTAAGAGCACAACCAAGGAATGATCCACAATGTCTTTAAGCATCATATATGAGTCCCCATGATCTCTACATGTTATTTTGATCAAGTTTTCTTCAAGAGTTTGGAGTTGATTTGCCTTGGAAACCCTAGTTTGTCTAGGTATCCTGAGTAACTTCTTCAATAAGATTCCTCATCAATTGATCAAATTTATCAAGGGACACTCCAAAATTCATCATCTTATGCATATGTGATCTACCATGATCCTAAAAAGTCAAGATAATTGTAAGTTAGCAAGTTGGTTGATGGTGGTTGGCCAGATAAATTCATCTGATCAAAACTGGGTCTCCCTAGACCCTATCTCCTATAATTTTCACCATATAAAAATGATTCCAAGAGAAAAGTTACTCTAAATGACATTCCAAACAACTTTTATGTTGAATTATGTAGCGGGGTATTCGTTACCATTAGAGATATTGACTAAATCTAAGGTAAATCATACAAGTCGAGTCGCCACCGCACTTCTATTTATCCAAAGGAATGGTTAGAAAGCGAACAAAAACCTAAAAGTTTTATCGAATCAAAAACTAGTAAAAATGTCAGAGATCTGGGTAAGGGGGTTGGTTATGCAATGGGAAGGTTTTAAGCACCCAAAACATCCTAGGTCCTCCTAGGGAGCCCTTTTCACACTTGTTGTAAGGTTGATAATTTGGTGAAAATTTGTTTGTGCAAACATGATTGAAAAGATGAGAAAAGAATATACAAGTTATTTACATTTTGTGTTTGGATGGATAAATCCATTGCCTACGTACCATCTTAAAAAAGATTAGGATCAAAACCTCGTAGTTCGGGGTAAAAATCTCAAAATGAGTTGGTGAGTTGATTGGTTCAAAAGCCTTAAGGTCTCTTGTTATCCAAGGGAGAAAACTCAACCTAAAACCACAAATCCACCATGTGAGGATGGCTTCAACATGCTAGTGAGGGGTTAACCCTATAATAAGCATGGAAGACTCATTGTCCATCACTAAGGATATAGGTGAGTATTACATCTACCTTAAGGATAACACAAACCTAATAGCTAAAGGTTATGAAAAAGTTTGATTAAGAAAGTGGCCATTGAAACCACAAAAAGATATTTGGATGGGTTATATTTACCAATGAAAAGTATTTACAAAATATGGTCAAAGTGGATTAAAGATTCAATTCAAAATAAGTGTAATGAAAAGAAAGTTTGAAAATCAAAAGCATAAGGTTTAGGTTTCTAATGTTGAAAACAAATGTTAAATGTTTGCACAAAGGTTTTGGCTTAGGTTAGAGTGAAGGGAAGAAGAAGAAAGGCTAAATCCTAATCATACAAGAGGTGAGGGATAAGAAACAAAACCACAAATGGAGTTCCTCTCTTGAGATCATATTGATGATCCAAGTAGCTTCCATCCTTTGGAATAAGCAATCACATAAGCATAAACTCAAGCAATCAACAATCAAATGAACTCTTGGAAAGTTCCTCAATGTATCTTGGATCTCTCTTTCTTAGAAGCTCATGGTAATGGTTCCTCAATTTGGATCAAGTTGGAATCCCTAGCACAAGAACACACACATCAAAAAGTTCTATAAAAAACAAACAAGGAATGGACAAGAGGAGTTTAGAAGTGGGTCCTTTCAAGGCCATCTTTAATATTAAGCATTCTAAAGGCATGAGGCCTAGTTGCTCTTTGACATTTAAGCACTCTAAAGGCATGAGGCCTAGTTGCTCTTCAAACTCCATTAGCTTGGGTAAGGTCCTAATATCTAAGTCCATTTGTCCATTTCTTTGCATTTTGGTCAACAACAAACAAACAAAACACAAGCACAAAAGTATATACATAATTATGTGCTCAAGTGAGCAAAAGGCAAATTGCATTAACATAAACATGTGCTCAAGTGAGCAAAGAGAAAAGCAAATGAATAATATGTGCAAGAATAGTAAATTGCATAAAAGTAAATTGCAAGAATTAAATGTTAATGGTTAATAGTTAGTGTTAGTAGTTAGTGTGCCATAAGGCAAATTTAGCGCTATGTTAAGCAATCGTAATTGGACTTATGTAGAAGTCACAACTATCTGAGGCCAGTCAATAATAATGTAGGCAAACAAACACAAGTTAGAAGTCTTGATTAGTGAACCAAGTTCCAACAACTTGCCATGCCAAAAGAAAAGGGGAATTGATCTTGTATTGGTTTAAGTCCTTTGCATGATTTAAGAAGCAATCTATCCTTAATGCAAAGCCATTCACTTGATCAATTGATCAAGATGAATTAGATTTGAATCAAGGAAGATTAAACCTCCCTAATCAATGCTAACTTATCAATCTTTAACTCATTGATCAAAAAGAAAAAGAAAAAGAAGAAGAAGAAGAAGAAGAAGATGGACAATGGAAATAAAGAAAATAAAGTGCATTAAATGGAATGTACCACTCAACAAGTGTTGTCCAATGACATTGAGGATCATGGTCAAACAATCAAAAACAGAAGTGAGATGAAGATTGGAAGTCAAGAAATGAACAAAATATTTTTAGGCATTTTTAATATTTAAAATAAACTTGAATTAAAATATTAAAGAAGGGTCAAACTTTAAAATCACTTCAAGTCAACTTTGAAAAGTCCAAGTGATTTATCCTAAGTTCAACAAGGTCAAACAAAGTTTGACAAAAAATTTCAGCATTTTTAAAAGTCAGAAACTATTTTTAATCAATTAAAAATGAATAAAAATGACCTAATTGAACTAAAATCTAAAATAAATCTCAAATCAATTAAAAATTTGATGAGAATATTTTTCATAGATCCATCATCATTCAAATAGGTAGAGAAAATATTTTTGTATTTTTTGAATATCAAAAACTATTTAAAATGAATTAAAAATAACCAGAAAAGAGAAAATTCACAAAAAATATCAAATGACAAAATAAAAAATATTAAAAATCATTTTTAGAAACTAGAATTTAAATGGAGAAGAATGCAATTGGTCCCATATTTTTTGGATTAAAAGTGAAGAAGTTATGAATTTTTGAAAATAAGTGGAATAAAAGAAAATAAAACAGAAATTAGAAAAAGAGAAAAATCCAGGAGCGTCTGATCCATTTCATTAAATGACGTGGACATGATCAATGGATCAGAAGTGCGCGCGTACCATGTACATGAGTCAAGCGCGAAGCAACATGAATTAAAATAAGTCAGCTGAATCATTGGCCAGGATTAGAACGTTGGAGCCTCATCCAAGGGCCAGGAACTCATCCACGTGGGGACGGTGGTGGAAACCACCGTCTTCTCCGGTGAGACTCACTGTTCCGACCAAAACTTGCAGGTTTCAAAACCTTCACCAAAATGCACGATCTATACACCGTTCGAAAGAGGAAGTGATGTACATCACTCCTGTATCACCTACTTCCACTCTAGATTTCTATTAAGAGAGAAATCAGAGGTAGAATATTGGTGATGTCCATTTGGACTTGCTCGATTTCAAAAATTAAACACTCAGCAATGGTGCCTCCATAGAGAGGACTTCAGACAACACATTGGCCAGGCAAATAGATCAAGGAACAAAGAGATTCGAAGCAAAAACCAGTTGATCCATACCTTTGGATTGTGAAGATTTGAGTCCCTTTCCTTGGTTTCTTTTGCAAAACATAACTTCTATGGATCAAATGATGAAGGTTTAGGAACTTTAGATCTGAAGATTCAACCAAATTCAATTGAATTTCAGATCTGAAATTTTGAAGAAAAATGGATTTAGTTCCTTTGGTATGGTTGGGAATTCACACTTGCAACATTTCAGGCGCCCTTAGGTTGAAGAATAATGAAGTTGAGCTCATGTATTTATAGCAAGGCAAGGTGGAAGCATGGAAAAATCATGTGCATGAGTGGAGAGGGCCTCCATGCATGGGCCTGTACAGGCGCATGGAGGGCCCAAATCCAATGCCAAATACAAGCTGAAGTGTAATTGAACTGAAATGGACATGTACATGCAATTGGTTTGGAGTGTGCATGAAGTTTGAAACAAGTTTCCATATTTGCACATAAACCATCTCCTCTTCGAAAATGCCAATTGGAAAATCCAAACATAAGCATGTGGGTAATGGTTGGAAAGGTCTTGACATAAGGAACAAATGTTATGTTGAACAAAAACTCATTTGAAGTGTGTAAATTTATGAAAACAGGCCATGAAGTTCATAGTACAAAACATGCCTTTGAAAATTTTGCCAAATTGAACCAACTTCAAGCCCCTATGTTTTGATGATGAAAGCCTCAAATGGAAAAACCTCCAACATCAAAGTTGTAGATATTTTCAATAAAATAAAAATGGACTTAAATTATGCATCATTTGGATTTTTTATGAAGGAGTTATGGGCACTTGAAGTTGGATTTTTTTGCCTTTCAACGCATTTGGTCCAAAGTGACCTATAATGTTTTGCATTATCACATGTATTTCCTTTGAGATTATGAAATTTTGTTCAACATAACATTTGAATTATACATCTTAAAATTTCCAATGCATTTGATCCCACCTCAAAATAATATAAAATGAATGAGTTATGTTCTTGGGAAGTTGCCCTAAAATTAGGGTTTCAGTCAAAATGACCTATAATGTCTTGGAATGGGAGATGACTTTCCATGCTTCAAATCAATTTTTGATTAAAATTGAAGTTGTTCATATTGTCCTTAAGAACATTTTTTCTCTTAGGGTCATCTCCATTTGACCAACACATAAAAAGTAAGGTCTCAGTGCATTTCAAAATAGTCAGATGAATTGACTGATCAATTTCTCAAGTCCACAACTCATATCTTGATGAATTGATGATTGAGGACACTCAAATAAGTTCAAATATGCATGAAGTGATGAATTAAAGAACTTACCTTGATTGTATTTAACCATGGGCTGAGGTTACTTCATGAGCAAGGCACACTTAATACATAGATGAATTAGGGTTTCCTTGGGAACAAACCTCAAACCCTTGGATTTGGTTTGATCAAAATGATGAATTGAGATACTAGGGAGGCGTATTTGATGGATGAGAGCTTTGGTAACCATTACCATGCTTGCTTTCATCTTTTCTTGGCTATATCTTTGCACAAAGGATCTCCTAGAAGCTTTTGACCTTTTGTTTGCTCAAGCTACAAACAAGAGATGTTAGTGACATATTTTTGTGCTTTTGGTTAGCAAATAAAAATGATAAAATCAATAATATATAAATTCAAGCATGCTTGGTGATCTCAAACCACTCACAAGAGGTCCCACCCAAAGGCAAAGAGAACCAAGATACTTATGATCCTTGAGGCTTTGCAAATGCAATGTTATGATACCATGAGGGATTTTAGGGCCAAAATTGGGGTCTTACAAATTATAGAGCTAATTTTGCTTGGAAAGTCATTTTCTATGTTGAAATATTATAGGTCATTTTGTCTACACCCTAATTTGAAAATCAACTTCCCAAGGCCATAACTTGCTCAATTTTTATAAGATGAAAGATTTCCAAGTTTCACAATCAAATTCAATATGTATAATTCAACTTTTATGTTTTGAGTGAGAGCTAGATCAACTTTTATGAGCATGTGATATGAGGATACATTAAGGGTCATTTTGGACCAAGACCATTGAACAAGTGATTTTCCTCAACTTCAAAAATGCATAACTCTCTCATTATAAATCCTAATGATGTCAAATTGGTTACCATTTTCAAGTTCTTTGAAAGAGCTACAACTTTGGTTAATACACTTTTTTCATTTGGAGCTCACATAAAAAGTTTAGTAAGATGGAACATTGAGGTATATGGCTTGACACATAGAAATTTTTTCAACATGTTGAAATTTCCAAACATCCTCCTCAAATTTCACCTTGATCCAAGTTCCAAATGGAAAATTGTTCAACATAATAGTTGTTCCTCTTGATCTAAGATTTCCAAAGACTCCTAATTCATTCATCTTGGACCAAGTTTGCTAGGACTGCGCATGGTTTTAACAGGCCTGGATCATTAGTGGAAATCAAAGTTCAAATGATCACATAACATTGCCATGCCATTCAAGCTTCATTTCAACCTCATTTCAGATGCATTTGGACCTAATTGGATTGCTTCATAGGCCTGTACACGCCCATGCAATTGCCAAAATTGGAAACATTTTCAAGTGTGCAAATAACACTTCCAAATGCTATAAATATAGACCCTCTGAGCTCATTTAAAGGGATCCTTGTGCGCTAGTTTTGCCCCCCCCCCCCCCCCTCTTCAAACCCTCACAATTCAAAGGAAAACCTGATAATTCTCACTTGAAAATTGAGTTTGAATCTCACTGTTTGGAGATTCAAAAACTCCAGGATCCAAAGCTTCTTTCCATTCCTAATCCATTTCTGCAAGTCATTAGAGCAAGATCAAACAAGAAATGAAGCACGGAAGAGCAAGTTCTGCACAGCATTGAAGGTATTTTCCAGAAATTTTCTTCTCTTTGATTCTCACTCAATTCTCATCAATTCTCTTGGATCTTTGGTTGTCTAAAGTCCTACCAATGTAGGCAAGAAGATTGAGTTGCTTTGAGGCCAAATCGAAGCAACTCAGTTGACACACCTCAAAATTCAACTCCTCATATCTTTCTATATATGTGGAGTTAGTTAAAATTGAGGTCAGATTCGTGCTCTACGCCATTTTTTCTTTCAGATCATGTCCTCCTTTTTCATTTATGTGATGGTGATGACTGAACCAGTCTGGCGAGGTTCGCCTGAGAAGGTGACCAGAGGTTTAACGTCGGTGATGTGTTGGACAGGTTCTGAGCCACATGATCAATTCAAAATGTTTTAATCTCGTGTGTTACTTGTAAATACCACCTGTGTTACGCGTTGACTAGTGACTATGGTGGAAAGCGCGTTGTGTAACACCCTTCTAAAATACCCCAAATATTGAATTAAAATAACAATATATAAATCAGAGTAATCACGCATTTAAGGGTGTCACACAATTATTTCACACCAATCACCATAATATTTAGTCAGGCTCATTATTTAACTCAAAACATAAAGTATTGCACAATACGCAGCGGATAGAGATCATTCAAAGCATGTAACATACTACATGTAAGCTGGTTCAACAAACATCAACAACACAATTAAAACGTTCCCTCCCGATGTTACATCTATCAGAGCATGACCCACTAAGGAGACTACACTAGACTCCAAGCATTAGCTTCTACTCAACTCATTGCTCGTTACCTGAAAAATAGTTGTAAGGGTGAGTTCCTCAATCGATATAATAAGCATTATAGAATATAATGTCATGTTAAGTAAATAACACATTTCATCACCCAATTCAGATTACACATTCAGTAACAACAATATCACTTAATCATACTCAACATCAACACAACACACAACATACAACACACGTATAATACTGGAATACATCCATTCATATTATACGCCATACATTCATTATGCAATGAGACTCCACACATGCGGTACCGACTATTCTTGAACATATAGTTCAAGCTCACCGATCAATCCAGATACGGCTACTAAGCTCACTAGTCCCACTCATTTGAGACCTAGTGACTCACTCACTAATTCCTCACTATGGGAATTAGCTACAGCCCCAAAGGCTAGACTATGCACACTAATCACCTAGCATGCCAACATCAACAACAAATCCACAATGATTCACTCACTAATTCCTCACTATGGGAATTAGCTATAGCCCCACAGGCTATGCTATGCACGCTAATCATCTAGCAATGCAACATCAACAACAATCTATAATGGACATATGATCACACTCTAAGCCATACAACAGTCCATTCACAAATACATGCATAATATATACATTCACAGCATTATGCATATCATCATACATCATCAACACATGTATCAACACACCATATCATGTCAAATAATTAAACACAGTATTAGCACACTCTACTAATACCTATACTGCTCAAAACAGCGGGAAATAATCCCTACTATATCACACACCGATATAGGCAACCACCAATTAGGCACACAACATTTTAATTAACACTTTTTCCACTCTGCAACAGCGTTAACCGGTTAACGCCCTGGGTTAACCGGTTAACGCAGCACAAACACGCTTCCTGTCCCAAAACTTAACAGTGTTAACCGGTTAACGCCCTGGGTTAACCGGTTAACGCAACACAAACAGCAATATCTCAGCAATCACAACAGTGTTAACCGGTTAACGCCCTGGGTTAACCGGTTAACGCAGACAAAACAACAATTTTACACAATACAACACAGTGTTAACCGGTTAACACCCTGGGTTAACCGGTTAACGCAAGACAGAAGCTGTTCCTACGCTAACTCAAGGCAGAATGCAGAATTCTCCGCATTTTCCGCCGTTGGAGGACTTCCGGACCTCCGATTCCAATTCAGTAAAAAGCTATACGTCCAGAAATTTACGACACACACCATTATCAATTCAATTACAGTTTTTAACACAGTTTATCCAACATCATTTTCAGCATTCACAATCCCAATTAGGGTCAATTCAACGGTTTATCACTACCCATTACATGCTAACCCATAATACCCATTAAACGACGATAAACCCCCCTTACCTGAGTTAATCCGGCGAAATCTCTAAGCTCCAAGCTCTTCTCCAACCTTTGCTCTCTGGTTCTTCCTCTTTGCCCCTTTCTCCTCTTCTCTGCAGCCGCTTCTCTGAGTTTCACGTGAAAACCTTATTTTCCAAATGAAACTCTTTTTCCTTATTCCAACTTATATATTTTCCAAATTATATTATTATTCCAATAATAATAATAATAATTCAATAATTCCAAAATAAAATAATAATAATAATCCAATTATCTAATTAAATTAATAAATATATTATTAACTTAATTTAAATAATTATCATATTATTATCGGGGTGTTACAACTCTCCCCCACTAAAAGAGTTTTCGTCCTCGAAAACATACCTCAAGCGAACAACTTTGGGTAAGACTCCTTCATCTTACTCTCAAGTTCCCAAGTCACATTGCCACCTGCTGTTCCTCCCCAGGCTACCTTCACCAAGGCAATCTCTTTACCCCGCAACTGTTTCAACTCTCGATCCTCGATCCTCATAGGTGATGTTTCAACAGTCAGGTTATCTCTCACCTGTACATCATCTATTTGGACTACATGCGACGGATCATGAATGTACCTCCTCAACTGAGACACATGAAAAACCTCATGCAATTTCGCAAGCGACGGCGGTAAAGCGACACGATAGGCTACCTCCCTTATCCTCTCCAAAATCTGATAAGGACCAATAAATCGAGGTGTCAACTTCTTCGACTTCAAAGCTCGACCAACACCAGTTATCGGAGTAATACGAAGAAACACATGATCTCCCTCTTGGAACTCAAGTGACTTCCTCCTCTTATCGTGATAACTCTTCTGACGACTCTGAGCAATCCTCATCTTCTCCTGAATCATCTTAATCTTTTCCGTAGTCTGTTGAACAATCTCCGGTCCAACCACAGCACTCTCACCGGACTCATACCAACATAAAGGTGTCCGACATCTCCTACCATACAAAGCTTCAAACGGTGCCATACCAATGCTCGAATGAAAACTATTGTTGTAGGTAAACTCAATCAAAGGTAAATAACAATCCCAAGCACCTCCCTTTTCCAAAACACAAGCTCTCAAAAGATCCTCTAATGACTGAATCGTCCTCTCAGTCTGACCATCAGTCTGCGGATGATATGCAGAACTCAATCTCAGCTTAGTTCCCAAAGCCTTCTGCAAACCTTCCCAGAACTTCGATGTAAATCTAGGATCTCTGTCCGAAACAATACTCGACGGAATACCATGCAAACTTACAATCTTCTCAATATACCACTCAGCTAATCTCTCTAACGGATAATCCATTCTGATCGGAATGAAATGAGCCGATTTTGTCAACCTGTCAACAATCACCCAAATGGCTTCAAAATTCTTATTTGTCCTCTGCAAACCAGAAACAAAATCCATACTGATACTATCCCACTTCCACTCTGGAATAGCCAACGGTTGCATTAGCCCAGACGGCTTCTGATGCTCAATCTTTGACTTCTGACAAGTCAAACAGGAATAAACAAAACTCGCAATCTCTCTTTTCATTCCCGGCCACCAAATAACTTTTCCAAATCATGATACATCTTCGTAGCTCCAGGATGAATACTCAGACCACTGCGATGTCCTTCCTCCAGAATACTCTTCTTAAGTTCAGTAACATCCGGAATACACACCCGATTACCAAATTTCAAAACACCATTCTCATCAACTCTGAATTCACCACCTTGACCTTGATTCACTAGAGTCAACTTATCAACCAAAAGCACATCGGATTTCTGACCCTCTCTAATCTCATCCAGAATACCACTCGTTAACTTCAACATTCCCAATTTAACACTATTGTGAGTACTCTCACACACCAAACTCAAATCTCTAAACTGCTCAATTAAATCCAATTCCCTAACCATTAACATAGACATATGTAATGATTTCCGACTCAATGCATCAGCCACTACGTTTGCTTTACCCGGATGGTAATTCAAACCAAAGTCATAATTCTTCAGAAATTCTAACCATCTCCTCTGTCTCATATTCAGCTCTTTCTGATCAAACAAATACTTTAAACTTTTATGGTCACTGAAAACCTCAAATCTCGACTGCACAAGTAGTGCCTCCATAACTTCAGAACAAACACTACAGCTGCTAACTCTAAATCGTGTGTCGGATAGTTCTTCTCATGAACTCTCAGTTGTCTCGAAGCATAAGCTATAACCTGCTTATTCTGCATCAACACACCACCCAAGCCCAACAATGAAGCATCACAGTAAACCTCAAATGATTCCGACGAACTCGGTAATATCAGAATAGGAGCGGTAGTCAACCTTCTCTTTAACTCTTGGAAACCTTCTTCACATTTCGAATCCCAAACAAACGCTTGTCCCTTTCTAGTCAACATCGTCAACGGTAACGCCAACTTAGAAAATCCCTCAATGAACTTCCTATAATAACCAGCCAAACCAAGAAAACTTCTTATCTCAGAAACTGACTTCGGAGCTTCCCACTTAGATACCGCTTCTATCTTAAAAGGATCAACAGCAACACCACCTCTTGAAATCACATGACCAAGAAACTCACCTTTTCTAACTAAAAGTCACACTTAGACAGTTTAGCAAATAACTTCTTTTCTCGTAGAACTCATAAAACCATTCTCAAATACTCAGCATGCTCTTCTTCAGATTTCGAATACACCCAAAAAGTCATCGATAAACACCAACCCGTTCATACTCAAGATAACATCAATCTACACAAGTGGAAGACACACTAGGTCCATCCCAAGTCTCTACCAAAAATACTCAAAGGACATTTTAAACAAACTGAAGTAGTAGTCATTGAACCCTTCGCAGGAGTATCAATCACCATACTTCCAAGCATCTCAGATATCTCTAACTTAAGTTTCACAGCACAATCCAAAGATATAAAGGAATGAGTCGCACCAGTGTCAATAATAGCTACAAGAGAAAGCCATTAATATAACACGTACCTCGGATCAAACGATCATCTGCAGAAGTCTCAGAACTCGATAAAGCAAGGACCTTGTCTTTCGACTGATTCTCTTTCTTCGGCCTAGGACACCGTGGACTGATATGACCCACTTCTCCACAGTTGAAACAAATCGCAGTCTTCAACCGGCACTCTGCAGCCAAGTGACCACCTTTTCCACACTTGAAACACTTCTTCTTAACACTAGCACACTCATGGAGACGATGTCCCGCCTGTCCACATCCGTAACACTTAGCAGGAGCACTAGAGTCTCCCCCACTAGGTCTCTTCATCTCACTCTGTCTCTGGAAACCTCTGCCAGCTGCATACGGTTTCCCACGATCATTCTGATTCTGGCCTTTCCTATCAACCCTCTGCTGATAGCTTTCCGCTTTGGCCTTGGTATCCTGTTCAAACCTCCTGCAACAGTCGACCAAATTAGAAAACACCCTAATCCGCTGATACTCAATAGCCCGCTTGATCTCGGGACGTAACCCGTTCTCAAACCTCACGCATTTTGAAAATTCTCCAGTAGCCTCATCATAGGGAATGTAATACTTCGACAGCTCTGTGAACTTAGCAGCATACTCAGTAACAGACCGATCGCACTGCTTCAATTCTAAGAACTCTATCTCTCTCCTTCCTCTGACCTCCTCCGGAAGGTACTTCCTCAGAAATCTCTCTCTGAACACCGCCCAAGTGACCTCAGCACTTCCGGCAGTTTCCAATTCAGTGCGGGTAGCAACCCACCAATCATCTGCTTCCTCTGACAGCATATGCGTACCGAGCCTGACCTTCTGGTTATCGGCACACTCAGTCACTCGGAAGATCCTCTCGATCTCCTTCAACCACTTCTGAGCGCCATCTGGATCGTATGCTCCCTTGAACATTGGAGGATTGTTCTTCTGGAACTCACTCAGTTGACGAGCAGCTCTCATTCCCACAACATTCAGATTTCCTCCAAATACTCCCGCTAGCATACCCAGAGCCTCAGCAATCACAGCATCGTCCCTACTTCTTCCAGCCATCTCTATTCTGAAAACCCAAACAAACTAAAACAATGAGTACTGATAGGGTTACACAACACCTATACCGTACAGGGGAAACAGAATAATTACGACTCGACTCGACCGACTATGCTCTGATACCACTAATGTAACACCCTTCTAAAATACCCCAAATATTGAATTAAAATAACAATATATAAATCAGAGTAATCACGCATTTAAGGGTGTCACACAATTATTTCACACCAATCACCATAATATTTAGTCAGGCTCATTATTTAACTCAAAACATAAAGTATTGCACAATACGCAGCGGATAGAGATCATTCAAAGCATGTAACATACTACATGTAAGCTGGTTCAACAAACATCAACAACACAATTAAAACGTTCCCTCCCGATGTTACATCTATCAGAGCATGACCCACTAAGGAGACTACACTAGACTCCAAGCATTAGCTTCTACTCAACTCATTGCTCGTTACCTGAAAAATAGTTGTAAGGGTGAGTTCCTCAATCGATATAATAAGCATTATAGAATATAATGTCATGTTAAGTAAATAACACATTTCATCACCCAATTCAGATTACACATTCAGTAACAGCAATATCACTTAATCATACTCAACATCAACACAACACACAACATACAACACACGTATAATACTGGAATACATCCATTCATATTATACGCCATACATTCATTATGCAATGAGACTCCACACATGCGGTACCGACTATTCTTGAACATATAGTTCAAGCTCACCGATCAATCCAGATACGGCTACTAAGCTCACTAGTCCCACTCATTTGAGACCTAGTGACTCACTCACTAATTCCTCACTATGGGAATTAGCTACAGCCCCAAAGGCTAGACTATGCACACTAATCACCTAGCATGCCAACATCAACAACAAATCCACAATGATTCACTCACTAATTCCTCACTATGGGAATTAGCTACAGCCCCACAGGCTATGCTATGCACGCTAATCATCTAGCAATGCAACATCAACAACAATCTATAATGGACATATGATCACACTCTAAGCCATACAACAGTCCATTCACAAATACATGCATAATATATACATTCACAACATTATGCATATCATCATACATCATCAACACATGTATCAACACACCATATCATGTCAAATAATTAAACACAGTATTAGCACACTCTACTAATACCTATACTGCTCAAAACAGCGGGAAATAATCCCTACTATATCACACACCGATATAGGCAACCACCAATTAGGCACACAACATTTTAATTAACACTTTTTCCACTCTGCAACAGCGTTAACCGGTTAACGCCCTGGGTTAACCGGTTAACGCAGCACAAACACGCTTCCTGTCCCAAAACTTAACAGTGTTAACCGGTTAACGCCCTGGGTTAACCGGTTAACGCAGCACAAACAGCAATATCTCAGCAATCACAACAGTGTTAACCGGTTAACGCCCTGGGTTAACCGGTTAACGCAGACAAAACAGCAATTTTACACAATACAACACAGTGTTAACCGGTTAACACCCTGGGTTAACCGGTTAACGCAAGACAGAAGCTGTTCCTGCGCTAACTCAAGGCAGAATGCAGAATTCTCCGCATTTTCCGCCGTTGGAGGACTTCCGGACCTCCGATTCCAATTCAGTAAAAAGCTATACGTCCAGAAATTTACGACACACACCATTATCAATTCAATTACAGTTTTTAATACAGTTTATCCAACATCATTTTCAGCATTCACAATCCCAATTAGGGTCAATTCAACGGTTTATCACTACCCATTACATGCTAACCCATAATACCCATTAAACGACGATAAACCCCCCTTACCTGAGTTAATCCGGCGAAATCTCTAAGCTCCAAGCTCTTCTCCAACCTTTGCTCTCTGGTTCTTCCTCTTTGCCCCTTTCTCCTCTTCTCTGCAGCCGCTTCTCTGAGTTTCACGTGAAAACCTTATTTTCCAAATGAAACTCTTTTTCCTTATTCCAACTTATATATTTTCCAAATTATATTATTATTCCAATAATAATAATAATAATTCAATAATTCCAAAATAAAATAATAATAATAATCCAATTATCTAATTAAATTAATAAATATATTATTAACTTAATTTAAATAATTATCATATTATTATCGGGGTGTTACACGTTGAGGACCACTTGATCTGCCACCTCAATTAATGAGGGAGATCAAGTGGTCCACATTTTTTTGTATTTTTTTATTTTCATTTTATTCCTTTGATTTTCATTAATTCATATTAATTTTAATATTGATCCAAAAAATATGAGAGTTTCACCAAATTTTTTAAAATAAAATCCTCTTCCATATTCTGAATTAAAATTATTTGTTGGATCATTATTAATATTTTTCATGTCTTAATTGATATTGTGATTGTTTTTAATTGTTTAAAAATACATTTAAGTTTCCAAAAATTCTGAAATTTTTTCTCCAAGGTCCTTTGACCTTGTTTGACATATGATAAATCTCATGGTCATTTCTTTAATGTTTTGATGAGGTTTTAGGAATTTGACAAACCATATTTAATTTAATGCATTATTTTAGTATTTTTAAATTGAATAAATTCCAAATAATTGTGTTGAGCCATTTTGATTGTTTGTATAAGTTTGACTTGTGTTGTTGGGCCTTGATCAAGGTTGATTTGACTTTGTTAAGTTAAGATCATTGGAATTAGGGGATTGATAGAATATACATTCCATTTCCCAAAATGAATAAATGATCTTAATTTTGTAAAAGTCCTCCTTTGTCCAATTTGAGTTTTGATCCATTCGCCTCCCTCTTCATCTCATTCCCCTTCTTTATGCATTCATATTATGGACCTATGATATCTCCATATCCTAAGGCTAGTTCATTGCAAAATCAACATAAGTATGGATGAGATTAGGCCACCACTTTTGCATATTCTTTTTGTGTGTGGTATGTTTCATGAGCATAGTCCATTATACTATGTCTCTAACATGCATTAACACCAAGATTCTATTGTCTGACCTCAAATAGTTGTGACTTCTACATAAGTCCAATTACGATTGCTTAACATAGCGCTAAATTTTAGATACAAAAAGGCATAGCATTCTAGTTAGTGATATTGTAAGTCTCCCCTCTTTCATGGTATTGTGTGGAAACTTGGCATTTTTTCCTTCCTTTGGAAGATGTCTTGGTTCAAGGATGCATGCTTGTGATAAGTGGGTTGAGTGTTCTCCAAAGAATGACTTAAAATAAAAAGCAAAAGCAATACTAACTCCTAACTCATTAACAACTAACATTTAATTTCAAACCATTTACTTTAATGCACTTTATTTTTAAGCCTCATTCATTTGCCATTGTTCATACCATTCTAATTGTTTATGTTAATGTCATTTTCACTTTGTCCATTTGGACCATATTTTGTGATATATTTTGCTTGTATATATTGTGTTTGTTTGTGTGGTCTTTGACCATTAATGTACATAATAAAAACCAAAACCATAAAAAACATCTTGTGTGGACTGTTGGTTTGAGATGAGACAATTGGACTTAGAATTTAGGCAACACTTCCTATGCAAAGGACTGGGCCAATGCCAACTTTCATGTAACCAAGTGCTTGTAATCTGAAACTTCACCTGATACATCATTGAAGATCCATTTAAGTTCATCTGCAACATGACCATTGTGAAGCTGTTACTTTGAACCTGCGACTTATGGCATTGTGGAATTCATCTGCTACATGGGCAAATTTGAAGAAGATCATGGAGTTGCTAAGCTTGGATGTGGCTATCTTTATTTGATGCCTTGATCTTCAAGTTAATATTATGTGCATTGTTTGTTCCTTGATTCTAATGTCCAAGGGAAATTTGGGTTTCTATATGACATTTTTGTCTATTGGATTGCAGCCCATTGGTCAGATCTTTTCAATTCTTAACTTTTAAATTTATGCTTAGGATTAGTCTCTCCATCTCCTCCCCATTTATTTAATTTCAAAATCCCTCCCTCCTTTTAAAAACTTATTTGTTTGTACTTGTTTTTTCTAAACTTATACCATTTTGCAAATTAGAAACTTTGGCCTTATGCCATTGCACTTTCAAACTCATTTTTCTTAATCAAACTTGTAAATAAACTTAATCATACTTGACTTAAAGTTTCAAAAGCCAAAAGAACTAACCCATTCAAACCATTTTAGGCCTTTGTGCCTTTCAAACTTAAATTTTTGTTAAAAGCAAAACATCCACTTTGAAATTTGTATCACGAACTACGAGGTTTTGATCCCTCATTTTTTATGTTGGTACGTAGGCACAAGTCTGAAGGTCTAGTCAAACACAAAAGTATAATTAATGAATTCTTTTATCATCCCCCCATTCTATTTTCTTGCTAACATCATTTATACAAAATACATATGCACACAAGAAAGGGCTCCCTAGGAGTACCTATGACACTTTGGGTGCTAACACATTCCCTCTGTGTAACCAACCCCCTTACTTGTAATCTCTGGCATTTTATTAGTTTTGATTTGAAAACTTCTTATTTTTGGGTTTTGTTCGTACTTTTCCCTTTTCCCTTGGAAACAATAAAAGCGCGGTGGCGACTCTTGTTATTTGATGTCTTGCTTATCCATAGCTTGATGATCATGAACTTACCGCTACATAAGGCACTTCAAGAGGTGGACCTCTAGTAGGTCAGATAATATATTGGAAGAGATACCAAGAGGCGATTGGAAATCACTAGGAAAATTATCCGAGAAGGAGAAGTGGTGATTAGAGAACTCCATCGCATTAAAGGTAAAATTATTCCACAAAGAAGGCTCGTATGGGATAGACCCACCACAAACTTTCTTGCCCCCTTTCTTTACCTCATGACTTCCTAACGACCCTAAGGGACCCTCTTTCTACCGTGGAATCTTGGGATGGAGAGTCTCACCATCTCAGGAGGTTTAGTACTTCCTCACCCCTCTATCAACAACCACACTATAGGGGAGAGGTGGGGGAAAATCTGCCCACTGTTGGGTAACCTGCATCCGAACCAAACACTCTCTTATCTTATCAAGAGAGATCTTCGCCATATCCTCGGAAAAGAAGAGAATATTGTTAGCACATATAAAATAATAAGCACGTGATCATATCTAAAGATACTCTCTCATACCATAGTGCGTACCTAAATACTCCTTTACCCCCAATGTCGTCTTCACAATCCCGAGTAATGAAAGTGAGATAATCCAGAATCTAAAAACGTTTTAAAATCTGGATCACTTCTTGGTTAATGGAGGGAATAATTCCTAGGTCCACCCCTTGGATAATCAGAGGATCCAGCATTCATGATAGAGGGAAAAGAAGTTCGCCCCGCGCCCCTGTGGTCACTGGAGAGACATCGCCTCACCCTCTCACTCACACAAACATATCCTTACAATCCTCACAAGGATTTGGGGCTTTAGAAAACACCTGCTCGGAAAAGGGCACAACTTTACCCAACCATTATTGGGAAGAACCTCCGTACTAAAAAAGGAAAGGAATGCCCTCACAACGAGGGACATGACCAGGATACAACAGACTATATGAAAACCCCTAAGCATACTCCATATGTTTGGGGTGATCTGAGAAGGCGCGATGTCGTCTGTCGTCGGTAAATTTACCTTACAAGAAGTAAAAAGGACTAAAACCCTCAACTTGTTAATAATAGGTAGGTGAAGGTAAAAATAAGGAGCATATCGTTTATCGAAGGTATCCATGTTGGCCCTCTCTTTCTCTAAATAGAGCTCCAATATCACATCCTGTACTGGAAAACCTAATGCCACTATGAAACCTATTGATCATATTGGAATTGGAGTACAAGGATGCAATATCTTGAGCATGAATACATTTGATTTTCTTACCCATTTTTATCTTGAGAAGAAAATCAGGAATTGCAATGTCTCTACCCTAGGACAAAGAGCGAATTTCTCACTATTATCCTATGCCTGTATATTTTTTAGAAAAGTGGAAGGGGAAAAGAAGAATATAAAAGGATTCTTCCGAAATAATATATCAGTTTCCTGTGGAAACCTAATAGCGCAAGCTATATATCCACCCAATGGGGTGACTGCCGTGAGGAGTGGAAAACTCCTTACAACTGGAAGACGCGTGTAAATAAAATAGGTTAGATTGATTTTTCCAAGAATGTCATCATGAGTTGAATAAAATGCTACCCATACCCTTTTTTTCCACAAAAACACCCAAGCTTTCACGATTGATTGTCATTATGACGTCTCAGAGTCCAATCAAGATGAAACTTGATATATCCCACTACTGCCTAGCTATATAGAAAACAATTTTCTAGAGATGAGGGACTCGTCCCACATTAAAAAAGATCTCCTTCAGTTGAGGGACTTGCCCCTATCTAAGGGACTCGCCCCACATAGAAAGAGGCACATTCACCTGACGGGCTCTCCCCACATCGAAAATGTCGTCTTTAGCCAAGGGACACACCCCACATTGAAAATGTTACCTTTAGCTGGGGGACTTACCTCACATTGAAAATATCACTTTCATTTGAGGGACTTGCCCCAAGCTAAGGGACTCTCCCCATATTGAAAAGGCTACATTTAATCGAGGGACTCACCCAAGCTGAGGCACTCACCTCTCGAACGGAAGGATCCTTAAGAACACTTTTCCATTTACAAGCCCTCGCGCTTGAGGGACTTTGTAGTGTTATATTTGTGAAAGTCTCAAACAATGGCGACTTCAGGGTCCTCGCCTAGAGTGATGTCGTCCAAACGACATCCTCACAAAGCGTGAAGGATCTCCCTCATGATGAATGATGTGTATAGTACTGTTATCTCCCGTTAGTCTTACGAGAAGGAGTCAACTATAACTCTTTGAAAAATAGGTAGTAAACAGTCTCCCCTAGTCACGGGGGAGCGGATACTGCCTCTCGGATCTTCTAAACCCTAGGCCCAAAATGTACCTATATATACTTATCCCCCAACAGGAGGAGAACATATCATTACTGACACATTCAACACCTAAAGCAACACACTTACATAATATAGTATCTCACCTCACGTGAACAGGACCTCTAAAACCACCGTGAGACCACCACACGAGACTTCTCATTGCCATTGACAAACCCTAACGTTTACAAACTATTATAAACCTATTAAGCTGAGTGCCCCTACCATTGTAAGGGTAACATGCACACCTCTATTTTTTAAGTGGTACAAAATTGATCCAACAAAAACAAACGAGTTATTTGTCGTTGCACACATGAGTCTCTCTCTCTCTCTCTCTCTCTCTCTCTCTCTCTCTCTCTCTCTCTCTATACTGACACATTCAACACCTAAAGCAACACACTTACATAATATAGTATCTCACCTCACGTGAACAGGACCTCTAAAACCACCGTGAAACCACCACACGAGACTTCTCATTGCCATTGACAAACCCTAACGTTTACAAACTATTATAAACCTATTAAGCTGAGTGCCCCTTACAACCCTACCATTGTAAGGGTAACATGCACACCTCTATTTTTTAAGTGGTACAAAATTGATCCAACAAAAACAAACGAGTTATTTGTCGTTGCACACATGAGTCTCTCTCTCTCTCTCTCTCTCTCTCTCTCTCTCTCTCTCTCTCTCTCTCTCTCTCTCTCTCTCTCTCTCTCTCTCTCTCTCTCTCTCTCTCTCTCTCTCTCTCTCTCTCTCTCTCTCTCTCTCTCTCTCTCTCTCTCTCTCTCTCTCTCTCTCTCTCTCTCTCTCTCTCTCTCTCTCTCTCTCTCTCTCTCTCTCTCTCTCTCTCTCTCTCTCTCTCTCTCTCTCTCTCTCTCTCTCTCTCTATATATATATATATATATATATATATATATATATATATATATATATATATAATATATATATATATATATATATATATATATATATATATATATATATATATATTAATTATAAAGTTTTTTATATTCTACGGTGTTATGAAAATTCAAGTGGTCTAAACTTTTGATTATATATACAAAAGGAAAAGATTCCTTTATTATTTTATGATTATTTAATTACAAATACAATACAAGTTGTTGGGGCTATTCAAGGAACTATCCAAAGTCATTTTTCTGGTGTGAAGAGAAAATTGAGTTCCAAAAAAGACAGAAAATGAACAAGGGTACTCTTTCACTATTGTTCCTTATCTTATTGATCCAACTACATCTAAGCAAAACAACTTCATTGAAGATAGGAGGTTGTACCTCAGAGGATTGCCTCATCAACAATGATTTGGAATCTGAATTCCTGATGAGTTCTCATGTAGCAAGGATGCTTTTGAATCAGGGTCAAACTCAAACAGGTAAAACAGCTAACAACAATGGTGCTGCTGTTAACTGTCCAATTGTTAAAGGCTATCGTACTTGCTTGCCCTCTCAAAATGGAGGTGGACCTAACAATAGATGTGGTACTTTCAATAGAGTTTGTTAAGAAAATTCAGATCTTGATTTATCTTTTCATGATGTTTTGTAAAATTGTAATAATGTTGGACATGTTTCTGTTTCTGTTTTATATTATTGTGTGACTGTGTTGGATTTTTTATGCAAAGATGTAAAAGTTATATGTTAATTACATATATGTGAATTTGTATTGTTGTCAATAAATTGATTGTTGTTGAAGAACGGGATTTCAGATCAGCATCTGAAATGGTTTCATAGCTCATAGTGATACCTGTTTTTTTTTTTATAATTTTATATTGTTGTCTCAGGAGTAAATTTCAGAGTAGATTCAACTTCAAGTCTTTGTTTTGATTTGATCTCTTAAATCTTAAAAAGGTTTTGCTCATAAATTAAACAAGATAATCATTGTGTCTGATGCTGAGTTTGTGGCAAAATTCACAGTTTTCCAAAACAAGGTTGAAGACAATTCTGTCCAATTTGTCAAGATACATTTAACTGTTATAGCTCATGGTATGTACTAATCAGAGTCTTATCGACATTCCTGTCAATGGTTCTTATTACACCTGGTGCAATGGCCGATCTAGAATTAATATTGTGGAAAGAAAGCTTGACGGAATCTTTTGCAACCAAAATTTGTTGATTGCTTGTAACTCAATTTCGACCTTCACTCTTCACAAGCTTAGGTCGGATCACCATCCTATTTTACTTGATGTCAAGTTCTCTGTTCTATTTTTTCAGGCTCTATGTTTGATAGAATATTAGATAAAATTTCCAGGATGACGGGCTTCTCCAAAGGATCTATTCCTTTCACTTATCTTGGTCTACCTATTTTCAAAGGAAGAGTCAAATCTTTTCATCTTCAACCTCTTGTGGAAAAGATTATTCCTAGGTTGTCTAATTGGAAAGGGTTTTTATCATCTATGAATTTAAAATCGGTTATTCAGAGCATGTTTACTCACTCTATATTTATTTATCCTTGGCATGTTTCCTTCATCAAATGAATTGAAAAAGTCTCTCTGAATTTTATTTGGAGTGGGGATGTTTCTAAAAGGAAGCTTGCCACGGTGGCTTGGAAAAAAATGTGTACTCCAACCTCCAATGGGGGTCTTGGTTTGAGATAGTTACCTTGAATGAAGCTGCTAATTTCAAGTTTGGTTGGGATATGCTGAATAGTGATGAATCATGGGTTATCATATTGAAAGCTAGAAATTCAGAGATCTTTCGATATCATTAAACATTATATTTTCTCTTCTGTATGGCAAGGCATCAAGTCTGAATTACAGCTCCTCATCAGTCATTATTCGTGGGTTTTGGGGAAACACATTCAACTTTGGAACGATTTATGGTGCGACTCTCCTTTGGTCTTGGAGAGTAGAAAGGAGACTCTGATTTCTCAAGGAATTAACTTATATTCAAAAGTCTCTGATTTTATTCTTGATGCTAAATGAAGTCTTCCTTCTTGGAAATTTCTTTTTCTCACCAATAGATTGCCTATTTTTCTTGCCTCGGAGGTTCAGGAAGTTGATATATTAATTTGGCCCAATTCTAATTATGGGTCCCTCACCTTGAAGAAGGATGCTTATCTTTTCAAGTCCTCCCCCATTCTTAATTTGCATTGGGATAAAGAGGTTTGGTGTAAGGATATTACCCTTTCTAAGTGTATTTTGGTTTGGATGTTGATTCACCAAAAGCTTCCTACGGACAATTTGCTCAAGGATCGTGGCTGCAAATTTGCTTCAATTTGTTGCTTTTGTAGATCCAATGAAGAATATATTAAACACTTGTTATTTGATTGTGCTTTTGCCAAAAGCTTATGGAATTGGTTTGGGAAAATGGTTAACCTCTATACTCGGTCTTTTGATTTGGAAGACCTGTTTCTTTTTTGCACCCATGGTAAATCTCGACTTTGTTCTCTGCTGTTAAAGGCTACTTTTGTGTACCTTTTGTACACTATTTGGATGGTGATCAGTCACCATTTTCATTAAGTCTTTGTTACTGGTCCGACAAGAAACCGAGGATTTTGAGACACTGTGCAAGCATTTTAGTACTTTTCAAGGCAATTTTAGTTATAGTATAATAATTAAGCATTTCCATTCATTGTTATATTTTACTTATATTTTTATGATTTTACGCGTGAGATATCTGTGTTTTTGTCCGACAGGTCCAGGTAGAAGAACCGAGGAACTCGGAGCGGGACAATGCGGAATTTCGACAAGCAAAGGAGTGAAAAAACCCCGATACAGGAGGCCTGACACGGCCACCCGTGTCAGGCAAAAAGAGCTTGCAAAGAAAAAAAAACAGTAGCCTCACACGGCCACCCATTTCAGCTAACACGGGTCGTGTCAGGAAGCATCCCCAGCCGTGTCAAGGAAGCATTGGGCGTGCCATAGGAAGTAGTAGGCTGACACGGCCACCCGTGACAGCTGAGACGGACCGTGTTAGCCCAGGATCAAAATTTGCCATTTTCATCGGGCTTGCAGAGAGATTTTTGGACATGTCCACCTGTTGCTTGGAATTTTCATTATAAAAGAGGACCTCCTACCTAAGAAAAGATCATCTTGGAACGAGGCAAAACACAGTATTGTCAAGAAATCAAGTATTATAGAGAGTAAGGACTTCTGAGAGCTGAAGGTTTTCATGAGCGGAAGCGATTGAAGATCGAAGTCATCCAAATACTTGTAATGTGTAATTTTTATCTTGTATTTGTTTTGAACAATATGAGTAGCTAAACCCCCCAATGCTAGGGGGTGTCCCTGATTTAGAATTGTAACGAAATTGAGTATACTTTTGCATTTATAATATTATTCTTACGGTAACCTTTTGATGTGTTTAATGCTTTCTCTTTCTGACCAATTGAGATTTTTTTATGGTTATCAATTAGGCTGGACCGCCATTGATAAGGTTTTCATAAGGTTACTCTGCAGTAGGTATCACCTAGGACTAGGGATACCCTGTATGAACCAGAGTGTTCTTGATATAATAAAGCTTAACTTCACCTTAATTGCCTATGGACATAGAAATTAGGGTAGATTAATTAAAGGTTTTCTCACCAAGGACTTGGGAGAAAATGCATTTGAGAACTGATAGTTATTGATATTTGTTGATGCAATAGTGACTCAGAGTTATTACAGGGATAACTCATACACCTTCTCTGGCATTGTTCCTCTTACCTTGCAAACCTTATTTTCATTAGTATTTGCCTTTGCCTTTATTTTTAGAATTTTGAATCTAAAAACCCAATTCATACTTTTTGTTTAATTGAATGATAAGTTGAACTCGATATTGATGTGCAGTCCTTGAGATCGACATTCAGGGAATTTACCTGTTATTACTATAATAGACAAAATAGTACACTTGCTATTTTTCCGATCAAGTTTTTGGCGCGTTGTCGGGGACTGCCAAAATATAGAGTTTAATTTTAAATTCCATTAAAATTTTGTTGCTCTGCAATAAAATTATTTTTTTGTCATTTATAATTGACTAATTTGTGTATGCGAGGAAAACCCTCAGCTAAATTTCTTTTTGACGCAGAGATCGAGAGAACCCTTCACCGAAGACGCAGAAACGCAAGAGTGGATTCCAAAGAAGAAAGTACCTCTAATCACTTCGAAGTCAAAGAACCAATGGCTGAAGTTCCTCCAATTCCACCTCTTCCACCTCCGGAAAGACTCCTAGGTGACTATGGAGGTGCAAACACATTGGGTGGTCAACTGACCATTCTCAACCAACCGGTGAATGTGACTAATTTTCAACTACATCCTAGCATAATCAATCAATTGGAAAGAAAACCTTTCACCGGAAAGGTTAATGAAGATGCCAACAAACACCTGCAAAGATTTTTTACCATGAGCACCACGTTGAAAATTGATGATCATACTGATGAAGCAAAAAAATTAAGAATGTTGCCGTTCAGTTTAGCTAAAGATGCGGAAGAATGGTTTTACTCTCTTCCAGCCAACAGTATCACATCATGGGAAGAGATGGAAACTGCATTCTTAAATGAGTACTTTCCAGCATCAGTATTCTTGAGAAAAATGTATGAAATCCTTAATTTCAAATAGAAGGATGGTGAATCATTGGGAGACGCCTACAAAAGATTCAAAAGGGTCTTAGTAGCGTGTCCAACTCATAATATGGATCAGACCGAACAAATGCAGATGTTCGTTAACGGGCTGAAAATAAAAACAAAACAGTTGATTGATACAGTAGCTGGTGGCTCAACAAATTTCTCAACAACCACTGGTATTAAGAGGATTATTGAAGCAATAACTGCCAATGAGCATCTAGAATTATACGAAAGGTGTACTAGTCAGCCAGAGGGGGTGATTGATCTAAAATTAGAGACAAATAAAATTTGTCTGGAAGACACAATTGCTGCCGAAGTAGACAAAAAGTTGAAAGCTATGAATATAGGTACTCAACAGATAGCTCGGGTCCATCCGGCTCAGGCTAGCACTCGTGAAATCTGTAATGGACCTCATCATACGGTCTATTGCTTTGCTACCCCCCAACAAATTGAAGAGATCAAATTCTTGAAGCAGAATAATCCCTACTCTAACACTTACAACCCAGGTTGGAAGAATCATCCGAATTTCTCCTGGAAAGATCAAAGAGGGAATGTTCCGCAACAAGGTACAGGGGAATATCAGACTCAATATCAACAACAACAAAAATAACAAGCACCCACAGCATGCAGTTTCAAGAAGAAACTAGAACCAATCAGAAAAACACCATTGCCTCCATAAAAAATCTCAAAGTCCAAATGGGTCAGATAGCACAACAATTAGCTTCAAATTCTCAAGCCCCGGGGACCCTACCCAGTGGTACGGTAACAAATCTGCGGGAACATAACAATGTTAACGTTGTCGTAACCCGAAGTGGGAAGTCAACAAAAGAAAACAATGTGGAGGAAGATGGATTGTTAGAAGTGGATTTAGAAATCAAGGAAACCAATGAACCAGATGAAGAAGTGGTGCTGCCACCTGTCAAGGAGAAAGAAAAGGTTCCAAAACCAGTCATCAAACTCCCTTACCCTCCAAGACAGAGGAAGAAAGATCAACATGAAAAAAAATTGAGAGGTTCCTGGAAATGTTCAAAAAGCTTGAAATAAACATTCCTTTTTTTGAGGCATTAGAACAAATGTCAATATATGTCAAGTTCATGAAAGACATCATCTCCAAAAAGCGTTCCACTGATATAGACCCAATCATCCTGACTGAAACATGTAGTGCCATTCTGCAAGGTATGAAAATCCCAATAAAGAAGAAAGATAGGGGATCGGTTATTATTCCATGCACTATTGGTGATAGAAAATTCAAGAAGCCTCTGATTGACTTAGGAGCAAGTGTAAGCTTGATGCCACTATCCATTTATAAGAAATTAGGCATTGGCACCGTTCAAGATACTCAAATGACACTTTAGTTTGCGGATCGCTCTGTTAGGCAACCTTATGGGATTGTAGAAGACGTTCTTGTAAAAATTGACAAGTTTGTTTTCCCAGTTGACTTCGTCATTGTGGAAATGCCCGAAGATGAGGAGAAGATGATCACAAACCGGTGGTGCAAGCATAACGAAGACTTAACCCAGCCATGAAAGAAGTGGTACGCAAAGAGGTTGTAAAGTTGTTGTATGCAGGGTTAGTTTATCCTATTTCCAATAGTTCATGGGTAAGTCCAGTCCATGTGGTACCAAAAAAAGGGGGCACTACGGTGATAAAAAATGAGAAGAATGAGTTAATTCCGACTAGAATTGTTACAGGTTAAAGAGTATGCATAGACTACAGGAGACTAAACATGGCAACACGAAAGGACCACTTTCCGTTACCATTCATTGATCAAATGCTGGAAAGGCTAGCTGGACATGATTATTATTGTTTCCTAGATGGATACTCGGGGTACAACCAGATTGCGGTTGCCCTTGAAGATCAAGAGAAGACTGAAATCACATGCCCTTATGGCATTTTCGCTTATCGAAGAATGTCATTTGGGTTGTGCAACGCACCGACCACTTTTCAAAGGTGTATGACATCAATCTTTGCTGACATGCTCGAAAAGCATATGGAAGTATTTATGGATGACTTTTAAGTATTCGGTTCTTCATTTGATAAATATTTAACTAACTTGTCACTTGTGTTAGAAAGATGCCAGCAAACAAATTTGATCCTGAATTGGGAAAAGTGCCATTTCGTAATGCGTGAAGGTATAGTGTTGGGATACAGATTTCCAATCGAGGTATCGAAGTGGACATAGCAAAAGTCGAGGTAATAGATAATTTACCACCTCTGGTAAATGAAAAAGGCATCTGGAGCTTCTTGGGACATGCGGGGTTTTACCGCAGGTTCATAAGAGATTTCTCCAAGATCGCAAAACCACTAACTAGTCTACTGGTGAAGGATACACCATTCCTTTTTGACAAAGAGTGCAGGCAAGCCTTCGAGACCCTGAAGAAGGAACTTGTGTCAGCCCCCATAGTTATTACCCCTGATTGGTCTCTCCCTTTAGAGATAATGTGTGATGCTAGTGATAATGCAGTAGGGGCAGTGTTAGGGCAACGAAAGGAGAAGCTTCTGCATGTGATCTATCATGCAAGCCATGTATTGAACCCTACTCAAATGAACTATGCAACCACCGAAAAAGAGCTCCTGGCGGTTGTGTATGCTTTTGATAAGTTCAGATCCTATTTGTTGGGATCAAAGGTAATTGTGTATACTGACCATGCAGCTTTAAAATATCTTTTTGCCAAACAGGAATCAAAACCAAGGTTGTTGCGATGGATCCCACTGCTACAAGAGTTCGACCTGGAAATCAAAGACAAGAAAGGGAGTGAAAACACTGTTGTTGATCACTTGTCTCAGATGACTTCAATTCAAGAAATAGAAGAAAGACACCCCATCAGAGATGAGTTCACCGACGAACGTATTCTAGCCATTACGCATATCCCCTGGTTCGCGGATTACGCGAACTTTGTGGTAGGTGGACTAATACCTGATGACTTTGACTCTAACAAAAGAAAAAAGTTTTTGCATGATTGCGGGTTTTATGTGTGGGACGATCCGTTCTTGTACAAAAAGGGAATAGATGGCCTGGTGAGGAGATGTGTTCCGGAGGAAGAGCAAAGGGACATCCTAAAAGCTTGTCACAACTTAGAATATGGAGGACATTTTAGCGGAGATAAAACCGCAGCAAAAGTCCTCCAGTCTGGACTGTACTGGCCTACACTGTTCAGAGATGCACAAGAGATAGTAAAAGAGTGTGACAGATGTCAGAGAACAGGAAACATATCAAAGAGAAATCAGATGCCTCAGAATGCCATGTTAGAGGTAGAATTGTTCGATGTATTGGGTATAGATTTTATGGGACCCTTCCCACCGTCCTTTGGAAAGCAATACATTCTGGTCGCAGTTGACTATGTGTCAAAATGGGTGGAGGTAGTAGCACTACCCACGAATGATGCGAAAGTAGTGATCAATTTCCTAAAGAATTGTATCTTCGCTCGGTTTGGGGTACCAAGAGCACTAATTAGTGACGAAGGTACCCACTTTCTGAACAAGTTGATGGAGAACCTGCTAAGGAAATACAATATAAAGCATAAAATCAACACACCATACCATCCCCAGACAAGTGGACAAGTTGAGGTGTCAAATCGGAAGATTAAGCAGATTCTGGAAAAGACTGTTTGTCCATCACGAAAAGATTGGTCAATCAAGCTAGAGGATGCACTCTAGGCATACCGAACAGAGTTCAAAACCCCCATAGGTATGTCACCGTACCAACTGGTCTACGGTAAAACTTGTCATTTGCCGCTCGAACTCGAGCACAGGGCATTCTGGGCTACCAAATTTCTCAACTATGATCTGTCCAAAGCGGGGAAATCTCGGGTTCTTCAATTACAAGAGCTAGAAGAATTCAGAAATCGAGCATATGAGAATGCCAAGATATACAAAGAACAAACCAAAACATGCCACGACAGACGCATTCAGAAGAAAGAACTTCATGAAGGACAACTGGTATTATTATTTAATTCAAGGTTGAAGTTGTTCCCTGGGAAACTAAAGTCGAGATGGTCGGGTCCCTTTATGATACAAAAAGTATTCTCGCATGGAGCCGTTGAACTAAGAAAATGGGGACACGTTCAAGGTAAATAGGCAGAGAGTCAAATCATACCTACAAGACCAAGAGGGTGGTCTGATAGACAAAATTCGTCTTACCTGAAAAGACGGAGGACCGTCGAGCCATGCGACGTTAAACGAAGCGCTTCGTGGGAGGCAACCCACGCATTTTTACTTCTAATCAGTTGTGTATGTTTGTAGGTTTACACATGAGCTCTACAAGGAGGGGAACATCACTTCAATAAATGTCTAAGTCATGACAAACGGAAAAATCACGTGACCGGAGCACTGAAGGAAATGTGAATATTTTGAATAGGCAGTGGCCTGACACGGGCGGCCGTGTCAGGCAGACGGGTTTTTGCAAAGTTTTTTAAAAATTCAAATTTTATGTGGGCTCCACCTATTAATTCCATCTTAACCACACTTTACCCACCTTTTACCTTATCATTATCAGATTTTCATTCAACCCTCCACCTTCTCTCTCATCAACCTCATCATTATCTCTCTCTCTCTCTCTCTCTCTCTCTCTCTCTCTCTCTCTCTCTCTCTAAACCCTCACAAAACTCCATTAAAACACATACCTCAAAGCTTCCATAACCACCACTTCCACTACCCTATCGCTAAAACACCCTTCACGAATAATACTCCACTCGTCATCCCCGTTCTAACCACGGTTTTGGAATTTTCTAAATCCCTATATCAAAAATTTCTAATTTTTGCAGGTCCAAAATGCCCCCGAGGAGAATTCTCACCGGAAAGCAACAACTTGCTGAGATGTCAAGGTCACGGAAGAGACCGAGCCGAAATCCAAATTTGCACAACATCTTATTTGACAATCCAAAACAAGAAAAGCGGTATCAAGTCCACCGGAAACGGAAGCTCACACTTACCAGGTACATGTGTGAGCACACTCTGAACGCTCTAGGACTAAAAATTGAGGTGTACCGGATGTTCCACGTCTTAGGGATGTTGGAGTTTATAAGCCTGGAAGCGCCGACATATGAGCGCATCACGCTCGAATTCCTCAGCATTCTGGAATTCCAACTTGAAAAGAGATGGATCGACACTACCAGGTACTATTTTGGAACTTTACCTTTCCGCCTATTCAATAACTATCATGAATTGTCTGTGGAAGAATTGGCAAGGATATTCCGACTCCCATTGTACGGACCAAGAGCAGTCCTAGATGGGTTCTCGCCAAAGGATTTATGGATTGCCATCACAGGAAGGACGGATTACACCTCCAAGGGTGCTTAGGCCTCCGGCATCCAGAATCTATGTTTCCATTATGCTCAGAAGGGTTTGGCCTACACCCTGTTTGGAAGAGGTGATAACACAGGGGTAGCCACTCAGAGGGAATTATTTTTTATGTACTCGATGGAACAAAACAAAGTCATCAATGTAGCTGCCTTTGCAGTTGATTATCTGGGCAGGGTTGGCCGAGCAGACTCTTGAGGCATCTCCGTCGGCGGCATGATCACCCAAATTGCTGAACATTTCGGGTATCAGGAAATTTTACTCGAAGACACGCCAATTGCAGGTAAAACAAAAATTGACATGTCAGCTTTGATTCAACAAGGTATGGTTGTCGTTGCTCCCACTTACTATTATGTGCTTATCCATAAATGGTTTATTATAGCTCTACCGAATCCGGACAAAGTTAGTATTACTGACTATGCAAACTGGTCATATGTAAGTGCTGACCCCGACACTGAGGAAGGCCACAACACTGAGAATTTTGCTGCAAGTGAGCAGTTTGTAGATGACCATGTGGATGCCACAGAGGTAGAAGAGGAGGAACCTTAGGAACCTTAGTAACAGTTTGTACCCCCACATCACGAGCATACCCAGCAAGAGGCAGGATCCTTTTCCTAGTCCACTGACCAATGGACCTTGGTACAAACTGAGTTGGGTGACTTAAGGACGGAGCAACAACGACAAGGAATCGAGCAAGCCCGGCAGGGGGCAATGGTGGATAAGATGAGCAGCATGATGCGACAATTGATGCTGCATTTTCCACACTCACCTCCTCAGTAGGGTACTGTGAGTTTCCTCCTTCGCTCTTATTCGCAAAGATTGAGGTCAATGTTTAGTTCAAGTATGGGGGAGATTTTATGTTATTTTCAGTTTTTATGTTATTTTTAGTATTTTATTATTTTACTAGTAGTAGGTGTTACGGGTGGCCGTAGCAGACCACTAATTCTTATGAATTTTGGCTTTTGTTCCAGACCTCTCTGCTATGGCCCGTAGCAGGTGCTACAGGTGGCCGTAACAAGCCTACTAGAGCATGGGAAACTTCTCTAGTTTTTCGCGATTCTCCTTGATTTCTGCATCTGATCGTATGTGAAGATCTGTTTGAACCTGAAAATAGTAAAAACACACAACTCAAGCATAAAATGCGAAAAATGGAAATAAATTGATGAAAAACAATGAAACGATTGAATGACATTAACGGTAAAAGAAGGTGTAAAAATCACTTAAACTATATGAAAAATGCAAATAACTTGCCTACTTTCACTTGTTAAAATGATAATAACTATAGAACAAATAATGACTGATCAACTGGTTTGCGTGTTTTTCCCTCTACATTATTTGTGACGTAACTTGAGTTTCATAACTCCACTCGACACACGTTGGATACGTTGAAAAGCACTTTAAATGCTTTATTAGATAATGAACTAAAAATGTGATTATATGTCAATGATTGATAGGATAATGGTGATAACTAATATGTGAAATATGATGAAGTGAAAGTGTGATGGTATTGTTTATTATAGTATATTGGGACATGTTAGATTATTATGTGTTTCGTGTATACTTATGATTGTGCCATGATTGTTGTTTGTGTATTGGTTATATATATATATATATATATATATATATATATATATATATATATATATATATATATATATATATATATATATATATATATATATATATATATATATATATATATATATATATATATATATATATATATATATTATGAGTTGTTATTTTGTTTATTGAATGCCATGGTCCTTATTTTCACCATAATTTAAGAACCGTGAATTGGATGGATATGAGACTTGAAGCATTGGAAAGATAATCCAATGGACTATTGCAAGGTAATAAGAGACCATGAATTAACCAAGGATGCTTGGTATAGGATAGTAATGATTATATGCCTGATGTGTTTCATGTCTGACATTTTGATATGCTAATATGCATGGTATCAATTAGTTGGATGTTTTGATTGTGAAATAACATGATTAAAACCTTATGACAGTGAGTGAGGAAACCTAGAAGTATAACTAGGTGAATAAACTAGAAAGATAATTTAGGTTATGGTAATGACTTAGATGGCGATACTCATACGCAAATGTACCTCGATATGTATCGTGGATGAGTAGTCGCTAGAATTATAACTTAGTCACAAAATAATATGCATTGTATGGAACATGTGGGTATATGTGAATGGGTGGATATGATCACCTAGTATTTAATGAATGCCATGAGAATTGATTTGATTATTGGTGAGGAGTTTTGCTCTAAAAGTCATGTTATTGTTGAGACCTAGTCACATATTCAGATAGTTTTCCCTTGAGGGTGCACATCCCCTTTTAAGTTTCTTACGTAAAGCCGAAAATGGAATGTGGCACCAATGATTCGTGCCCCAATGATTCGTACCTCAAAATTTGCCCTCCTCTCTTGGGACTAGCTTAGCATATTGCATTTCATTGTTTAGGACATTAGGCATTTGCATGTTGCATATCATGAGAAGATAAGCAGGTCATCCTCCTAAGTCTTTCTCAGGAGATAGGGAGGTTGAGAGATGCAAGCCTGAGGGTCTCATAAATTGATCACTAATCATCTGAGGTTTGTGCTTCAATTAGGGTTTCTTGGTTCCTCAAGGAGGTTGAGTATTATCTTGGTTGAGATGGTACCTCATCATCATCATGGTTCATTATTTCTGATCAGATTCCTTGAGATTAGGGTTTTGACCTCTGGTCAACCCTAATCAGTTGCATTCTACCAGTCAGGGTTTTTCAAGGAGATGAGGCCTTTATTGAGTTGGAGATCATCATATGATTTTATTGAGCTTGTATAAGCTAGGGTTTCATTTTGGAGTTATCTCAACAAGGGTTGAAGGCTCAGAATGCATCAGTGCATGTGCAAGTCATCTGAGGCCCATGACAATCAATAGAGGTCAACTGCAAAGTCAACTGTGGATTTGGAGGTGGGAAGTGGTTAGAGATGATTCATTCATGTTCAAACAAGTCTCATTTGACATTTCAAACATCAACATTGAAGAATTTGAAGTCAGGTCAAGACTTTCCAAAAATAGCAGGTGACCTATAATTTGAACTTTCCAAAAATGGAAAGGTTTTAGACCAACTTCAACTCAAGATTACATCATTAAGAAAGCTTCAAATGAAATTTTTCCCAACATGAAAGTTGGATATCTTTCTCTCCCATTTCCAAAAAGTCCAAGATCATGAATTTCTCATGTGTGGTTGAGGAGATATGGTCAAATCATGGCAAAGTGTGTTCAAAAGTTCATATGAGCATAACTTTTTAACCAAAGCTCCAAAATGAGTGGTTCTTTTTGCATTTTGATCCTTATAACATGTACTTTCCAAGCATATCATTACATGGCATGAAATCTCTTTGCATGATCATTGGTTCACTCATGAATATTTTTGAGGGAAATTTCATAAGACTAGTTTGAATGATCATGGGCATACAATATCACTTCCAAAGCTTGCATGAACTCATTTTTAGTGGATTTGGGACTTGAACTGGTACTGTTCACGTGCATGGCATGCATGTGAGGTGAAAACCTATTTTTGCACATACACCACATAAGTGATTAATCACATTTGCATTTGGCTTAAGCTGGTTTTAAACATGATTAGTAGGAAGTATAAATGGATAATCATAACTGTTTTTTGTCATGAGCAACATTTCAAATCTAGAATCACAAAATCATCAAAATTCTTCTCTCAAATTTTTCTTGCAATTCTTCACACAAGAAGCATTTCTTTTGATTGATTCATGATGCTGAAGCATTTTTGAGAAGATTTGAACGTGAATTCAAGGCAAATCATGGCATATTTGTTCAGATTCATAGCTTGAAGGTTCCATGGTGATTCCAAAATCTGTTGGATTCATGTGCATTTAAGCTTCCAATTCATCATCAATTACTTCATTAAGCAGTGTGGAGAAGAATTGAAGCATTGCCAGGCCTTGTAGCACGAGTTCCAGTTTCTACTCATCAAGAGGTCAGTTTTTTGATCTCAATAATTCTCAAAATCTTTGTGATGTTTGTGTAGATCATGGTTTGGTGATGATGCTGATGTAAAATTCGAGTGAATTGGTGCACTATACACAAAGTTACATGCATTTCAAGTTTTGGTGACAAATCTTATTCTCTTCGATTTGGCTTTGTTATGATGTTTTGGTGAAAATCATTGGTTGATCTTGAATGTATGTGTGATGATGATTCGATTGATGTAGCTATTTGTGATTTCTGGACATGTTTTTGGATTTCTGGAAATTTGTTCATCGTGTGCATGAAGAAGAGGATGAACTTCATGCAATTTCCAGATCTGCTAGGATTTAGCTATGGTTTCTTCATAGGATTTGCTACGAGTTCATGTGATTAGCTACGAATCTTGCATTGGCCACGGTTTAGTGTTTTAGGCAACGCTTTTTCTGGAAACGCGCTTGTATTTAGGGTTTAAATACCAAAACACCGTCGTTTGGCTTTGGCGCGCTTGGAATTCAAAAATGCGCCAGGTTCGATCCTGGCCGAGTCCATATTTTCAAATGCCATGCTATTATTTCTTTTCCCTCCCATTCTCCATGTTTGGCTCCATTTCATTTTCAAATTTTTCTCCAAACTTTCAAAAATCATATAAAATTGAAAAATGCTCCAATTGATCTCCAATTTTTTGCATTGTGTTCCTTATCTTGTCTACTTTTTTATGATCATTAAATTGCAAATTGTGCTTGGCTGAAAAATTGATTTGTCCTAGGGTGATTGAACATGTATCCATTCATGCTATTGCTTTGTTCCTTTGATCATAAAATGCTTATTTCTTATCCAATGCTTCTGAAATTTTGTGTGTGGATTCTAGACATGTTGAGTGACATTTTGGCTTTGGTTTTAGATTTTTCCCATGCTCCCATTCTGTTTTATGCTCATGCTAACTTAGTGTGACAATTTGTGTCACACATGTGATTGTTTGAATTATGCTATGTGATTGCCATGCCTAATTATGTCCAATGCCTCTAATTTTTTGTGTGATGATCATGTTATATGTGATGTTTACTCATGAATTTTGCGAAGATTTTTTGAGTCATTTTTGATTTAATGTGCATTTGTTCCTTCTGATGTCTCAATGTGGTCACCATTTACATACCTTGCCATGTTTTGCTCATGAAATGAATTTGATTAATGATCTTGATGTGAGACTTTTTGAGTTTTGTTCTGGATTGAATGAGGATGATTCATGTTAAATTTCAAGTTCTGTTTTGAATGTTTGACCCTATTTTGACCCTAGGCTTTGACCTAGTGGTTTGGACTCACTGTTTGGATTGTGGATTTCAGGTTCAGATGCACATTGCCATGATTGGAGTGGCTCATTCTTTTGAGTTTGATTAATTGGTTGATGTTGGCTAACATTGTGTTGTTTTGTAGGTTTTGAGAACAAATTCCCTTGTGCTTGTGCCTTGCTCATTGTTGCCTGATTGCTTTGTCTGTTTATTATTGCCTGATGATTGTTGTCTGTTTGTTTGAACTATGTACTGATTGTCTGGTTGTTTGCACAGGTAATTTAGTAGCTATAACTCATTGCTTGAGTTGCCTAACTTGGCTTGTGGTTTGCTTACCACCTAGGTATAACTCTCTGACTTCATGTAGTCTGGAAGACCTGTCCTGTTATATGGGCAGGCACCTGTCTGAAGTCCTCCTTAAGAGGAAATGCTTGTGTTTGTTTATTTTTGTGCCCTGTACATATCAAAGACCTCCTAAGTGAAGAGGCATTGGCAGATACAAGGGATGTGCAATCCATCCCCTGCTATTCAGTTGAGTCATTCATCCTGCTCACACCATTGTGTTGATGCACTTTGAATATTAACCCAAGATCCTGTTGTGTCAGTCATCTGTGGAGAAGAGTTCCTACATTCTGAACTCCCACACTTTCATTTGTCTGAAGCTCTCCCAGGCCAGGGATAAGAGCTGTGAGGTCTTACCCTCACTTCCCATTTCATCTACTTCACCCTAACTCTCAAGTTAGGGTTAAGAGCTAAAAACACCCCATTCCATTTGGCCTGTTTCTACAGCCTAGCCCTGTATGAGCCCAAACTGTTTGCATATAGTGTGTGTGCTTGCTTTATTGTGCTTGTTTGCTTGATTGTGCTGTTTAGGCTAGCTTACTTCCTGTGCAAGTTAGGATAGAGACCTCAACATAGGGATCTTATGCATGACAACTTCTAGGCTCGAGTCGTGGTCTCCCTAGTAGCTTGTTATCTCCCTTTGTCTCTGGTTAGAATAGAAGTTCTTTCCCTGTTTAGGGGAACTATGTCGCCCTGATCCTCATACCAAATGAGGTACGTAGGCAGGAGATGAGCTGATCTCTCCGGGCGCCCTTTTTCTTTTTCAACCCCTTTGTGTGCGTTTGGAGTCTGACGTAAGTCCAGCGATTGGCAGTTGGTTTCCTGTGTCTTGTTTGCTTGGTGGAGTCTGACGTAAGTCCAGCGATTGGCAGTCGGTTTCCTGTGTGGGTTTTGTTTGGCCTGCGTTAGCCGAGCTACGAGTGCTCTGATTCTTCTCTAGTTAGAGAAGATACGTATGCATAGGATACGACATCCTAGCGAGCACGTTTCCCCTGTCCCCGAACTACGTTGACTCTGATGTTTGTTTTTGACAGACTACGTAGGCCCAGGATGCGATATCCTGCCGAGTCCCGTTTCTTTTGTATTTCTGTGTTTCCTTCCAACCTTGTGCAGTGTGTGAGCAGTTTTTAGCAACCTTTATTCTATTCTTTTGTGCGTGGATCCCGTCGAGTACGACGGACGTGAGGGGGTGCTAATACCTTCCCCTTGCGTAACCGACTCCCGTACCTTGTAATCTCCGGTCGTAAGACCATTTCCTTTCCAGGTTTACTTCGAGCGTTTCCTTTCCCTCCTTTGGGATAAATAACGCATGGTGGTGGCTCTGTTTGTTTCTTTTTCCTACCGGTTTGTTTTTCGCGGATGCGACAGTCTCAACCATGACGGACATGAGGGAAAGGTGGACACCTAAGTGGATTAGAGTCTTATACGGTGGAAGATACTCAAAGTGGGTTAGAGTATCATACGAGTGACGGTCACTTGAATTGAGTCTGAGTCTAATAGAGGACCAGATATCCACCGCGAAAGTCGAATCATTTGAGCATGCATGAACCGAGCTTGACCTAGACGTAGGCCCAGGCGAGGATCAGTGTTTCGTGAATCTAATAGTGATTTTTTTAGTTATAAGAACTCAATGAAATGTTTCCATACATTGTGAATTTCCCTAGTTATTTTGTGTGAATGATACACAAGTAACGAGAGATGAAGACTTGAGTTAGTATTTGATTAGAAAAATCTATAGAGCCGAGTGGACCCATAGGATAGGGGAACACACTGAGTTATTATCTCACCCCAATATTGTTTTCTTTTCAGATGTTGTTTGCAGGTTATATATCTACAATAGGAGATATGCATTGATGTTTCAAGGGATGCTGACTATTATGATCTTCCACTGTGGATTTATGTACAATGAAGATATTATACATATTTCTTAGATTTTTATTTTTTTACTTTATTGTATAACATATCCCAGAGATGTATTTAGTTGGACATGTGTATATAATGATATCATCAGACACTTATGTTGGATCAATACCAAGAATAAACACTTGTACGATATTATTCTAGATATATATTATACGGGTTGTTACATTGCACAACATTACAACTAACCAACTTAATCTGAAAAATAAAATTTAACGTGTGGTAACCGATTACTGTGGGCTCGTAACCGATTACGCAAAACTAAATGATTTGAGTCGTATACGATTGCATAAAAGTGGTAACAGTTAAGCAAAAATCACTGCCACATGTGGAAACCGGTTGCACAAAAGTGGTAACCGATTACAGGGCCGAAGTAATCGATTACACCCTATTTGAATTACTTTTTTCTCAACACACCACCTTAATTCAATATCTCAAGTGCATACCTCCTTTGATGCATAAGAAGACCTTTTATGGACTTGTAAAACTCAATGCCAAGGAAATATGTCACGAGTGTTGGTGTAAGCCCTAGAGGCCAATACTTTTGGTACTTGTATCGAAATATTTATTAATAATAAAAGGCTTTTTCTTTATTACGTTTGTTTAATAAAGTCCCTAGAATAGCTAGTCTGTTTAATGTATCAAGTATGACTTAATCATGAGATCACATTAAACATAAGGACACTATTCTTAAAGTGTCCGTAGTCGAGCTTTAGTGTGAAGTGGGATAACATTAAAGCATTAAGATTATTATGTTTGTAGACTGATGATCACATCTCATGGATCATGGATAAAGAGTTATCAAGTCTTAAACATAGGTATGAATATTAGGAGTAATATTTATACCGAATTGATCCTCTATGAGAATACTATATAGAAAGTTATGCAAAGTGTCATAAGTTATTCTCATGGTGATAATGGTGTATACCACTCTTCGACCTGAAACCACTATGGACCCTAGATGTAAAGTCGAGTGCTTTATTGCTGATCAAACGTTGTCCGTAATTGGATAACCATAAAGACAGTTGATGGGTACTCCACGAAGCATGCTGAGGGACATGAGTGACCTAGATGGAATTTGCCCATCCTGTATAACAGGATAAATGTCTATGGGCCCAATATTGAACTGGACAAGGATGACACGGTCTATGCCTTGTGTTCAATATTGACATAAGGGCAAAAGGGTAATTATACACATAAGTATTATCACAGAAGGTTTTGTCAGATCACATGACATTTTCGTGTCTTGGGTAGCAGTGATGTGTTGCTAGATACCACTCACTGTTTATTATGTTAAATGCGTGATTTAATATAATTGCCAACGTCACGAAAACCTATAGGGTCACACACAAAGGACGGATTGATGAGAGATAGAGTAACTAAGGAATATCGTAAGGTATTGTGCCCTTAAGTGAATTATAGAACATCGTAAGGTACGGTGTACTTGAGTAGAATACGAAATATGGTAAGGTACCATGGGCTTAAGTGACTTTGGGCATATTATAAGATATGGGCCAAAATACACTTAAGTGGGCCTTTTAGCTTGAAGCCCACACAAGTGGTTCTATAAATAGAACCCTTGTGCAGAAGCATTCATTGCGGTTGCATTATTTTCGTTTTCTCTCTCTCTCTCACTCAAAGCCTTCATTCGTACCAGCTAGCACTGAGATTGAAGGAATCCGTTCGTGTGGACTGAGTAGAGACGTTGTCATCATTCAACGTTCGTGATCGCTCCGTGGATCTGCATCAAAGGTTTCAATCGTCACAAGAGGTAAATATTCTATCACTGATCATGACCATTCGTAAGGATCTCTAAAGGAGAAAATTTTAATTTCCGCTGCGTTTTGGACCGCAATTCTCCTTCAGTGGTATCAGAGCCACTTACGTAACCATGACTCGGATAGCTGTTTATTTTCTGTATTAATATGATTAAAAGTCAGAATGAATCAATTAATTAAACGGGTAATTAAATTTGGAATCATGAGTGTACGAGTTGGATGATTGATGTTGACTATGCTTCGGAACCGACATTAGTATGGTGAAGCAGCGATACATCGATCGTCCATAGGTTACGCAATTGAGACCGATCAACTTATATATGATATAAGTAATCCTAATGCAAAGTACGGTATATGTGATATACTGTTTCTGTTTCGTTCATTCAAACACTAAGTGGTTGTTTTCCTTTTAGCGATCAATGGTCATTTGCTTCGGAATCCGACAATAGTATGGTGAAGCAATGACCAGTTGATCAATCATACTGAATCAACAATCGAGGTGTGTTTGACGGTCTGAAATTGGTGCATTAGGGTTAGTGACGGCGCAAGGGTTGTGCCGTCAAGGAGTTGTGAATTTAGGGCTTTTTGGAACACGTTTGTTGACTGTTTCAAAGTTCTGTTATTTTGGCCGCGTGACGTTCGTCACGAGCTTGTGACGATCGTAACAAGCTGGACGTGACGGTCGTCACGTGCTTTGTGACGGTCGTCACATTCACAAATCCAGAATTCTAGGTGTTTCTGTTTTTGGTCGTGTGACGTTCGTCATGGGCCTGTGACGGTCGTAACAAGCTTGTGACGGCCGTCACATTCACAGAGTCAGAATTCTCGGGGTTTTCAGTTTTGTGACTGCGCAAGAGTTGTGTTGATGCAAAACAATATCCATTTCAAATGAATTGTTCATTAAAATTTTTTGGACAGGGGCGCTGCCCCCTTGACCCCCGTCCGCTGATCGGTCAGCGGAACCCCCGGCTAACTCTGTGTAGTATGATCGGTCGCCGAAATTTAATTTGGTTTTAATAAATTAAAGGAATTAAAAATTAATAATAATAATAATGTGTTTATCATTATTGCCTTATGGTGATCAGTTATGGCCTTAGTCTTCCTTCATTTGTTTTGGATTTTTAAATACGACCTGCGTGTCGTGCCTCTCCTTTTAATCTCTTAATGTAACTTCTTTTCTCATCTCAATCCCTCGTATGTAAAACGAGTTTCTTCTGTAATGTAATGTTATGAAGAAAGAAAAGAAGACAATGTTATGAAGAAAGAGAAGAATTCAATATCAAAGGAGGACAACCTTGAAGATCTTGCTTGGAGAAGCTTAGAGAAGAATTCAATATCAAAGGAGGACAACCTTGAAGATCTTGCTTGGAGAAGCTTAGATCGTTATTAGGTTAACTTAGGTTCTCTCATTGGCTTGGGAGAACAATTGCGCTAGGGGCCATAACTATTTCATTATGTATGTTGATGCATGTGTATGCATGTTGATGCATGTGAATATATGTTGATGCATGTGAGAGACGATTTATATGATAAATAAGCCGGTGAGATCAGAACAATTGCAATTCCCTCAAATTAAATATTAAGTTTATGCTTTCCAAGTTTTAACACTCATCAAGACTAGTAATGGATAATGTAGGTTTCTCCTACGCGGGGTGCATGATCTATATATTAGTAAGGTGCGATGGGATAATTGTAATATCCAACTGTTAAAACAATGGGTCAAACTTAACTAAACAAATTATAATAAGATTATATATATATATATATATGTTTAGAAGCAAGAGTTGGGAATGATCCATATGATGGATTGGAATAAGGAGTTATTCACCCAACTGAAATTTTCGAGAGTTGTATGAGATACAATTGGAAGGAGTTCCTACCTAAATAACCTAGTTTTGTGTAATCCGCCTACGCGGACTTAGAACGAAGTGAAATAAGGATCTCGATCCACTAGAAAATCTTCCAACGGGATTTTCCGAATCAAATGATGAGGGTCATTTGTTTTGAATAAAATAGTGGGAGCATATTTAATTAAAGGCCTAATTAAATATGTCAATGATACTTATATTTTCATTAATCCTTGTGTAGATTACCATGACAACAAACACCTCTAACAACATATTGCGATCAAACCTTGACAAGAAAAAATTGTCTGGGACAAATTTTCTGGATTGGTACCGAAACCTGAGGATTGTCCTCAAACATGATAAAGGGAAAGGCAAGGAAGTTGCCAAACCCAAACCCACTAGTACTATTTTAAAGCCTAGTGGAGACATAGAAAAGAAAGGCACCTGCTTCCATTGCGGTAAGACCGGACACTGGAAGAGGAACTGCCCAAAGTACCTGGAAGATAGGAAGTATGGAGTAGAGACTCCAACTTTAGGTATTTTTGTTATTGAAATTAATTTATCTACTTCTGCATCATGGGTATTAGATACTGGATGCGGTTCTCACATTTGTACAAATGTGCAAGAACTAAAAGGGAGTAGAAAATTGGCAAAAGGTGAAGTCGACCTACGAGTTGGTAATGGAGCAAAGGTTGCTGCCTTAGCCGTAGGAACTTATGAATTGACTTTACCTAGTGGTTTAATAATTCGATTAGAGAACTGTTATTATGTACCAGCAATTAGCAGGAATATTATTTCTGTTTCTTGTTTGGACAAGTTCGGTTTTTCATTCGTAATAAAGAACAATTGTTGTTCAATTTATTTGAATGATATATTCTATGCTACTGCACAAATGAACAATGGACTATATGTCCTTGATCTTGAAATGCCTATTTATAACATTAATACTAAAAGGATGAAACCTAATGAGTTAAATCCAACTTACCTTTGGCATTGTCGATTAGGCCACATAAATGAGAAACGCATTTCCAAACTCCATAAAGATGGACTGTTGGACTCTTTTGATTATGAATCATATGAGACATGCAGATCTTGTTTAATTGGAAAGATGACAAAGTCTCCATTCACCGGAAAAGGTGAAAGAGCTAATGATCTTTTGGCCCTCATACATACTGATGTATGTGGTCCACTGAACATACCAGCCAGAGGAGGTTTTCAGTACTTCATCACATTCACTGATGATTTCAGTAGATATGGTTATGTCTATTTAATAAAACACAAATCAGAGTCCTTTGAAAAGTTCAAAGAATTCAAGAATGAAGTACAAAACCAACTAGGTAAGAATATTAAAGCTCTTCGATCAGATCGAGGTGGTGAATATTTAAGCCTAGAGTTTGATGACCATCTGAAAGAGTGTGGGATCCTATCCCAACTCACTCCTCCTGGAACACCCCAATGGAATGGTGTGTCTGAGAGAAGAAATCGAACCCTGTTGGACATGGTCCGATCCATGATGAGTCACGCCGATCTTCCAAACTCCTTTTGGGGACATGCGCTATTGACAACAGCTTACACACTTAACCGTGTTCCATCCAAAAAGGTTGAGAAGACGCCATATGAGATATGGAGTGGTAAGAAACCACATATGTCTTACATAAAGATTTGGGGTTGCGAGGTTTATGTGAAACGACAAATTTCAACTAAGCTTGAGCCCAAATCTGACAAATGCTTATTTGTGGGGTATCCTAAAGAAACAAGAGGGTATTACTTCTACAATCCTTCTAAGGGCAAAGTGTTTGTCACTCGAAATGGAGTTTTCCTAGAAAAGGATTTTATTTCCAAAGGAACCAGTGGGAGGAAAGTAAAGCTTGAAGAAATTCAAGAATCACAAAGCATAGATACACCTATGGAGGAATTAGAGCAGGAAACACAAGAAGTTGTGGAAGAGCAACTTGCTCAAGTAGAACAAGACCAGCGTAGGTCAAGCAGGATACGTCAACTTCCTGAGAGATATGGATATCTCATAACTGATCAAGGTGATGTATTACTCATGGATCAAGATGAGCCTGTGACCTACCAAGAGGCCATAACTGGTCCCGAGTCTGAGAAGTGGCTAGAAGCCATGAAATCTGAAATGGATTCCATGTACACAAACCAAGTTTGGACCTTGGTAGAGCCTCCTATAGGAGTTAACCCTATAGGATGCAAGTGGGTCTTCAAAAAGAAGACTGACATGGATGGTAAGGTACATACCTATAAGGCAAGACTGGTTGCAAAAGGATATAAACAAATTCATGGGATTGACTATGATGAAACCTTTTCACCAGTTGCAATGCTTAAATCTGTTCGGATTTTACTTGCTATCGTTGCATATCATGATTATGAAATATGGCAGATGGATGTCAAAACTGCTTTCCTTAATGGAAATCTTCTTGAGGATGTGTACATGACACAGCCTGAAGGATTTGACATACCAGAGGAAGCCCAAAAGATATGTAAGTTACAAAGATCAATCTATAGATTGAAGCAAGCTTCCAGAAGCTGGAATCTTCGTTTTGATGAAACAGTAAAACAATATGGATTCATCAAGAACGAAGATGAGCCTTGTGTCTACAAGAAGGTTAGTGGGAGCATGATCGTTTTCCTGGTATTATATGTAGATGACATATTACTCGTTGGAAACGATATCCCTACCCTACAACAAGTAAAGTCTTGGTTGGGAAAATGCTTTTCTATGAAGGATCTAGGTGAAGCAGCTTATTGTCGCATTACGCGAAAAACCGGCGGGAAAACGAAACAACAGAGCCGCCACCGTGCGTTATTTATCCCAAAGGAGGGAAAGGAAACGCTCGAACTAAACCTGGAAAGAACATGGTCTCGCGACCAGAGATGGATGGGTACGGGAGTCGGTTATGCGAAGGGAAGGTATTAGCACCCCTACGCATCCGTCGTACTCGACGGGATCTACGCTCAGAAAGAAAGGATAAGGGTCGCTAAAAGACTGCTCACAAACTGCACAAGGCTGGAAGGAAACACAGAAAAGACGGAAGAAGAGGACTCGGCAGGATATCGCATCCTGGGCCTACGTAGTTTGTCAGACACAGACATCAGAGTCGACGTAGTTCGGGACAGGGGAAACATGCTCGCTAGGATGTCGTATCCTATGCATACGTATCTTATCTAACCAGAGAAGAATCAGAGCACTCGTAGCTCGGCTAACGCACGCCAAACAAAACACAAACAGGAAACCGACTGCCAATCGTTGGACTTATGTCAGACTCCGAACCAACAAACACACACTGGAAACCAACTGCCAATCGCTGGACTTATGTCAGACTCCAACAAGCAAACAAGACACAAGAAACCAACTGCCAATCACTGGACTTACGTCAGACTCCAAACACACACAAAGGGGGTTGAAAAAGAAAAGGGCGCCCGGAGAGATCAGCTCATCTCCTGCCTACGTACCTCATCTGATATAAGGATCAGGGCGACGTAGTTCCCCTACGAAGGGAAAGAACTTCTGTCCTAACCAGAGACAAAGGGAGACACAAACTACTAGGGAGACTACGACTCGAGCCTAGAAGTTGTCATGCACGCGATCCCTATGTTGAGGTTTCTATCCTAACTTGCACAGGAAGCAAGCTATCCTAAACAGCACAGTTAAACACAAGCACAAAAGCAAACACACACACTATATACAAACAAGTGGCTCACACAAGGCTAGGCTTTAGTCAAGGGGTCAAATCTACCTCGACAAACAAGCCAACTGGAAAAGGGTGTGGTTAGCTCTTAACCCTAACATTGAGAGCTAGGGTGAAGCAGATGAAATGGGAAGTGAGGGTAAGACCTCACAGCTCTTATCCCTGGCCTGGGAGAGCTTGACTCAAAGTAGAAAATGTGGGAGTTCAGAATGTAGGAACTCTTCTCCATAGATGACTGACACAACAAGATCTTGGGCTCTTATTCACAATGCATCAACACATGGTGTGTGAGCAAAGTGAATGACACAACTGAATAGCAGGGGATGGATTGCACATCCCTTGTATCTGCCAATGCCTCTTCACTTAGGAGGTCTTTGAATGTACAGGGCACAACAGTAAACAATCACAAGCATTGCCTCTTAAGGAGGGCTTCAGACAGGTGTCTGCCCACATAACAGGACAGGTCTTCCAGACTACATGAAGTCAAAGGAATTATACCTTAGTGGTAAGCAAATCACAAGCTAGCAAAGCAAGTTCAAATGAACTTAAAGTAACTTAGGTACCTGTGAAAAAATCTAAACCAATCAGTTCAACTGTACAGACAAACAATCAATAGTTAATATCACACAGACAGATAAGCATCATTAGACAACAATGAGCAAGCCACAAGCACAAATGAATTGGTTCTCAAAGCCTACAAAACACACAAAGGTTAGCCAACACAACCAAAAATCAAGCTCAAATGAAGGATCATCATCACTCATGGAGATGTACTTGAACCTGAAATCACAATCCAAATGGTAAGTCCAAACCACTAGGTCAAAGCCTAGGGTCAAAAGAGGATCAAAAAGTCAAAACAGAAGCTCAAACTTGACATGAAGCAACTTCAAACACATATTGACATATCCTAAAAAGGCTCACATCAAAATCATTAACCAAATGCATTTCATGATCAAGTGAAGTCAAAGGTGATTTCAAAGCATCCAAATGGTCAACATGAATGAAAAATCTCAATCAAAACAGAAATGATTCAAAAAAATCTGGAAAAAATCATGAGCAATCAAGACATCCATAACATCAATCACACAAAAAATCAGGAGCATTGGACATCATTAGGCATGTCAATCACATTGTACAATTCCAACAATCAAAGGTGTGACACAAATTGTCACACCAAGTTAGCACAATCATAAAACAGAATTGGTGCATGGGAAAAATGTCAAACCAAATCCAAAATGTTCATCAATATGTCTAGAAACTACACACAAAATTTCAGAGTCATTGGATCATTTTTGAGCATTTTATGAGGGAAAGATCAAGGCAAGGTCACACAAGCATATGTACTCAAACATCCTAGCACAAATCAATTTTTCAGCCAGGCACAACTTGTAAATTTATACTCATAAAAAACTAGACAACATGAGGAGCAAGATGCAAAAAATTGGAGATCAATTGGATTAATATTCATTGAGTTATGATTTTTCTAAGTTCATGAAAATAATTGAAATAAAAATTGAAATAATGAAAAAAAAAGGAGGGAGAAGTAAGTTGTGAGCGAAATTGAAAAGTTGCTTCCGGCTGGAATCGAAGTCGGTTCAGAAACTCAAGGCACTATCCAAAACGCTTCGTTTTACTAAACGACATGGCGTCCAGTAAGTCATTCAACGCACATGTGGAAGAGTCAAAAGACTAGCGGCCAATGGGAATGCCAACGAAGCGCTCGCATGGCAAGTACATGGGACCAAGCCCTAGCCACGTCACACTGAACCAGACGGTGGTCAGTATGGCTGAAACAACCGTCTCCTTCGTGGAGACGGCGGAGCAACAGTGCTCTTCCTCAAAGTTTTTTTCCAGATTTTCAAACTAGATACACCAATCGAAAGATCTTCATGCATAGGTTCCAAATCCAATGTCAATTCGTTCTAATTCATCACCATAAATTCAAATCGAGCAAAAACAAATGGATGCACAAAACTTTCAACAAGCATAACTTAGCCAATACTCAATCATTTTAAAAGATATTCATATCAGCATGATCAGGGAGAGAAGACCTACACAACTATGGAAATGAAATAGAGAATAGTGAGACGCGAAATTTTACCTTCTTCAGGAACAGTTGGTTAAAACAGCAGGTTCAAAGCTCAGCAATGTCCAGTTCCACTCTATTAACTTTGGTATGAAGCTTTGTGTGCGTGTGGATGCTTAATTCCTCTTGAATCCGGCTCAACTTTGAATTTCCACCATCACCTTCAAGCTTGTGGTATGCATGATTTTGGCACGATTTGGGCAAAGCAATGGTTGGTTCTTACTCCAGAGTTCACCAGGATCAACAATTTGCCAAGAAAAATGGTTTGTACGTGAAGGATTTTGAAATTCTTCTTTGAGAGAATTTTTGGAAAATGCAAATTTCTAGATCTGAAAAGCTTGTGTAATGACCAATACAGTTATGATTAACCATATATACCACTTGCTAATGATGATGAAAATCTGTTTTAGCCAAAGTTAATCAAGATTAACAAGTTATGAAGTGTATGTGCAAAATTAGATTTTCACCCCCCATGCATGAAAAGCCACGTGAACAGTATATAAATCTGATCCAAATCCTCTTAAGCAAGGCCCATGCACACTTTTGAGTTGATTTTTTAGGCACATAATCATCCAAAATGATTTTAGAAATTTTTCTTCCAAAAACTTCACTAGTGAGCACATGATCATGCAATGGAAATTTATGCCATGTAATGAGATGCTTGGAAAGTACATGTTATGAGGATCAAAATGCAAAAAGAACCACTCATTTTGGAGCTTTGGTTCAAAAGTTATGCCCATTTGAATTTTCAAAAACACTTTGCCATGATTGGATCATATCTCCTCAACCACACATTAGAAATTCATGATCTTGGACTTTTTGGAAATGGGAGAGAAAGATCTTCAACTTTAATGTTGGACAAAATTTCATTTGAAGCTTTCTTGATGATGTAATCTTGAGTTGAAGTTGGTCTAAAACCTTTCCATTTTTGGAAACTTCACATTATAGGTCACTTGCTATTTTGGGAAAGTCTTGACCTGACCTCAAATTCTTCCATGTTGATGTTCGAAATGTCAAATGAGACTTGTTTGAACATGAATGAAGCATCTCTAATCACTTCCCACCTCCAAATCCACAGTTGACTTTGCAGTTGACTTCTGTTGACTTTTAAGGGTCTCAGATGATTTGCACATGCACTGATGAGTTCTGAGCCTTCAACACTTGGCCAAGCTACTTCAAAATGATCCTTGGCTCATGTGAGCTCAATGGACCCACCCTAGGGCTTTGATCTCATGCAAAATGCTCTTGTTGCCTTGCACAGTTGAATCTCCTAACCAGTCTTGCTTGATGACATGTAATGGACTATGCAATGCTAATGCAATCCTAATGACCTAAAAATGAAATGCATATACAAATGGGAGGTGCAAATTTTAGGTGCTACACCTATATATTAGGAATCAAAATCTATAGAGATAGATCACAAAAACTGTTTGGCCTAAGTCAGAGTACATACATAGACAAAGTGTTGAGACGCTTTAATATGAATGATTCCAAGAAAAGATTCATACCTGTGCAACATGGCATGTGTCTATCAAAAACACAATCCCCTTTAACTAAGGAAGAAAGGGATCGCATGAATAAGATTCCATATGCATCTGCAATAGGATCTATCATGTATGTCATGTTATGTACTCGACCAGATGTCTCGTATGCTTTAAGTGCAACGAGTAGGTACCAATCTGATCCTGGTGATGCTCACTGGGTAGCTGTCAAGAATATCCTTAAGTATTTAAGAAGGACTAAGGACTCATTCTTGATATATGGAGGTCAGGAAGAGTTGGCTGTAATTGGATACACCGATGCTAGCTTCCAGACAGATAAGGATGACTTTAGATCGCAATCTGGTTATGTGTTTTGCTTAAACGGTGGCGCTGTGAGCTGGAAAAGTTCAAAGCAAGATACAGTTGCTGATTCTACAACCGAGGCCGAGTATATTGCTGCCTCAAGTGCAGCAAAGGAAGCTGTTTGGATCAAAAAGTTCATTAGTGAACTTGGCATAGTTCCTAGCATTGTGGATCCCATTGGTCTCTACTGTGATAACAATGGTGCTATCGCACAAGCCAAGGAGCCTAGATCTCACCAACGATCCAAACACATACTTAGGCGTTATCATCTCATTCGAGAGATAATAGATAGAGGAGATGTGAAAATATGCAGAGTACCTACACTTGACAATATTGCTGACCCACTGACAAAGCCTCTTGCGCAGCAGAAGCATGATGGCCATACTAGATCTATGGGTATTAAGGGTATGCCTGATTGGCTCTAGTGCTAGTGGGAGATTGTTGGTGTAAGCCCTAGAGGCCAATACTTTTGGTACTTGTATCGAATTATTTATTAATAATAAAAGACTTTTTCTTTATTACGTTTGTTTAATAAAGTCCCTAGAGTAGATAGTCCGTTTAATGTATCAAGTATGACTTAATCATGAGATCACATTAAACATAAGGACATTATTCTTAAAGTATCCGTAGTCGAGCTTTAGTGTGAAGTGGGATAACATTAAAGCATTAAGACTATTATGTTTGTAGACTGATGATCACATCTCATGGATCATGGATAAAGAGTTATCAAGTCTTAAACATAGGTATTAATATTAGGAGTAATATTTATACCGGATTGACCCGCTATGAGAATACTATATAGAAAGTTATGCAAAGTGTCATAAGTTATTTTCATGGTGATAATGGTGTATACCACTCTTCAAGCTGAAACCACTATGGACCCTAGATGTAGAGCTGAGTGCTTTATTGCTGATCAAACATTGTCCGTAACTGGATAACCATAAAGACAGTTGATGGGTACTCCACGAAGCATGCTGAGGGACATGAGTGACCTAGATGGAATTTTCCCATACTGTATAACAGGATAAATGTCTATGGGCCCAATATTGAACTGGACAAGGATGACACGGTTTATGCCTTGTGTTCAATATTGACATAAGGGCAAAAGGGTAATTATACACATAAGTATTATCACAGAAGGTTTTGTCAGATCACATGACATTTTCGTGTCTTGGGTAGCAGCGATGTGTTGCTAGATATCGCTCACTATTTATTATGTTAAATGCGTGATTTAATATAATTGCCAACGTCACGAAAACCTACAGGGTCACACATAAAGGACGGATTGATGAGAGATAGAGTAACTAAGGAATACCGTAAGGTACGGTGCCCTTAAGTGAATTATAGAACATCGTAAGGTACGGTGTACTTGAGTAGAATACGAAATATGGTAAGGTACCATGGGCTTAAGTGATTTTGGGCATATTATAAGATATGGGCCAAAATACACTTAAGTGGGCTTTTTAGCTTGAAGCCCACACAAGTGGTTCTATAAATAGAACCCTTGTGCAGAAGCATTCATTCCGGTTGCATTATTTTCGTTTCTCTCTCTCTCTCACTCAAAGCCTTCATTCGTGCCAGCTAGCACTGAGATTGAAGGAATCCGTTCGTGTGGACTGAGTAGAGACGTTGTCATCGTTCAACGTTCGTGATCGCTCCGTGGATCTGCACCAAAGGTTTCAATCGTCACAAGAGGTAAATATTCTATCACTGATCATGACCATTCGTAAGGATCTCTAAAGGAGAAAATTTTAATTTCCGCTGCGTTTTGGACCGCAATTCTCCTTCAATGAGACCAAGGCCAGTCATCTCAAACTCCTCCATTAGATCAGTCTTGAATTCGGTAATATAACCTTCATTGTTGCACGTAATCAATAAGCCATCAACTTAGAGACATATGATGATCACTCCTTTACTTGGTGCTTACTTAGCTCATAGAATGAATTCCTCAATCTATAGAACTTGTATTCTTGAGTTTTCACAACAAAATCAGGTGGTTGTGCCACATACACCTCATCCTCCAATGGACCGTTCAAAAATGAAGATTTGACATCCATTTGGTTGATGGACCTATTGTTGTTATTCACAAGTCTAACAACTAGACTAAAAGTTTCAATCCTAACCACGGGTGTAAATACTTATCCAAAGTCCATGCCTTCTCTTTGAAAAAATATCTTTGCTACTAATCTAGACTTGTGTTTGATCACTTCACCTTTGGGATTTGTCTTCACTTTGTACACCTATCTTACACCAATTAACTTCTGGTAGATAGACCTATTGTTGTTATTCGTGATTCTAACAACTAGACTAAACGTTCAATCCTAACCACATGTGTAAGTACTTCTCTAAAGTTTATGCCTTCTCTTTAAAAAAATCTCTTTGCCACTAATCTAGCCTTGTGCTTAATCACTTCACCCTTGGGATTTGCCTTCACTTTGTATACCTATCTTACACCAATTGGATTCTTTCCTTGAGGTAGATCAACTAGTTCCCATGTTTTATTTTTCTCAATTAACTCCAAGTCCTCATTCATTGCACATATCCATTTAGATCACGGAAAGCCTCTTCCATTTTCACTGGTTCAGATTCCTCTATGAGTGCAAAATAGTCAAAATCACTATTATTGTTTACTTCATTATCCAAAAATATCTCACAATCCTTGCAATCTCGTAGGCATGCCTCTTTTCCTTGTTGGTCTTTTCATATTTTCTTCAACTTGGACTTCATCGATTGTAGTTTATGGCCCTCCAATTACCTTAAGAACAACTCCATCATTGTGGTAATAGATTGTAATTGGCTGGTAATCAGTTACGACCTGTTGCCAACCCCTTACTTCATCAAAAATCATGTTCATATTGATTATGATTCTTTTATTAACTATGTCATAGAGTTTGTAACCACCTGTTGAGTGATATCTAACAAGTATCATTTGATCTCCCTTGTTATCTATATTCTTTCTAAGCTGATTCGGAACATGTCTATATGACACCGAACCAAATACCCTAAAGTGACTCATACTTGGTTTGAACCCAGACCATGATTCTTCGATGTGATATTTTTTAACTTCTTTGTTGGACACCAATTCAACAAATATGTGGTTGTGGACACTGTTTCTCCCTATAATTATTTCTAGCAAGTGCTTCCCTTTCAACATGCTTCTTACCATGTTCATAATTGATTGATTCTTTCTCTCTATGACTCCATTTTGTTAAGGTGTATAAGGTGGGACTACCTCATGCACAATGCCATCTTGATCCTAAAATTTTCCAAAATAATTTGAGACATATTCACCCATAACATCTATTTTTAAAATTTTAATTTTGTGATCACTTTGTATTTAAAATCCCATATTAAAGCCATTCGGTCCTGGCTTTTTTTCACCAGCACTTAGCCACACAACATCCTTAATCTCCTCATATTGGAATGACCATTCAAGTTCATCACAGTTAATCTTCCTTAGTTGCTTGAAAGACACTCCATCAAAATTTGACCTTCTAAGGATAGGTTCTTGAAATCTCCTTTGAAAGTGATCCTTGACTTCACCTTTGATATCCTTAAACTGAACTGACCTGCCTCTAATTGTGTTTAAAGTTATAATGCATTTCCTTGTATACCTCATCTTTATGACTGAATAGAAGAACCTCGAATTGGAGTCACCTTCTCTAATCCATATTTGTCTTGATTTTTTCCTAAGCATACTTTCTTTGACTTTCAATGTCTGCCAAACTCTACTATTTGCCTCTAGTCTTAAGCTTGTGAAATCATTACTTACACTTCACTGTACCAATTCCTTAACTTGTCCTTCAAAATTATGAACTTATATTTTAACATATAAGCAACATTTCCTTGAATTTTGGTAGATTTCCACACCTCCTCAATGAAAGGGATAAAATTTTGATGTTCAAACCAACAATTGAAAATTTTGAAAGGCTTTGGATCCCAATTAAGATGATTAGAATAGATCCAAATGGGAAAGTAGTCTGAAATGTCCCTCTTCCCCACCAATTTCCCATTAACCTTCCATTTTTTCACCAAACCTTCAAACAAGAGGAACTTACCAAGTCTAATCAGAACACTCCCATCTACCTTGAACCATGTATATTTGCTACCAATTGATGGCACATCCACCAACTAAGACTATGAATAAAATATCTAAAGCCCTGAATATCACTCCTACGCACATGAGTACTTAAACCCTTCATTTCCTTCTCCCTTTTGATAGTATGAAAATCTCCAGCAATGCACCAATAACCTATGGGATACTTAGATTTCAACTCCCATAACTCACACCACAACTTTATCTTATTTTTAACATTACAAGATGAGTACAGATTAAGAATGAAATATGTGGATCCTTGTTCCACATTAATGCCCATAAACCCCTCCTCTTCAAAACAAAAATTATTATGTGGTTCATGCATGTTTTATCTATTTAATTGTTGAGTCGGGAAGTAGGGTGTTACATGGTCTTCAACTCTCACCTCGAGATTAGAAACACTTCTCCTTTTGCTGAACTTACATTTCATATACTTCACCTTACTTTTACTTAGGCGAAAACCATGTGTTTCTAAGGCTCGTCTCCAACCTCTCATTTAAATACTCATTTGAATCTCGAAATAAGACTATAACATATGTAAAAGGCATACATCTCAGTTCTAGCTCTTGGATGTACTCCATGAAGACATCCAAAATTAAGGTTAAAATGTAGGCGTTTAAAGTTGAACCTTAATGCAATTCTATTGTAATGAAAAAACCGTTTGTTTATCAACCATGTGCTTGCAAACAAGTTAATACCCCTTTTTACCTATCTTTGACAACTCAAGTATAGGATATTCTAACCCCTTTATTCTCTAGGTTTTTCCATTAAATCTCTTTAGATACTCTATCATATGCCTTCTTCAAGTCAATGAAATTAGGTGCAAGTCTTGTTGGTCATTCTGATACTGCTCTATCACAAGTCGTAGTAGATAGATTGCTTACATGGTCGACCTCGCAAGCATAAAACCAAATTGATTCTAAGTATCTTAAGTCACGTTTCTTAGTCTCGATTCAATCACTCTTTTATATAAACTTATGGCATGACTCATAAATTTAACCCCCATATAATTGCACAATTTTGTATATCTCCTTTGTTCTTATATATTAGCACTAAAGTGTTTATTCTCCATTCATCTAGCATTTGTTTTGACCTCATAATTTCTTTAAAGAGATTGGTGAGTCATTTAATGTCTCTATCTCAAAGAATTTTCTACACTTTAATAGGGTATGTTGTCTTACCCAACCGCCTTATTGTTACTCATCCTTTTCAACACTTTATTTACTTCTTGTTTTCGAATCTGATGGTAGTAGTAATAGTTTCGATCCTTTTCTTTAATGTCGAGTTTGTTAGATTTCGGTGAGATATCATACCCTTCATTAAATAAATTTTAGAAACACGTCTTCCACATATCCTTTAATCCTTTTTTCTAAACCAAGACTCTACATTTTTTTAGCTTTATCAAACTTCATCTGATTCGATACTCTCGTATTTCTTCCTTCTCCCTTAACAAACATATATATAGATGTTTCTCCCTCCTTAGTTCCTAAAGAGCGATATAAACTGTCAAAAGCTTGAGTTTTTGCTTCACTCATGCCCTTTTGGCCTCTTTCTTAACTTTCTTATACTTTTTCCTATTTACGGTATTTTTATACCTAGATCAATCTTTAAAATATTCCATTTTTAATGTAACTTTACTCTGAACATTTTCACTCCACCACCACGATTCTTTACCCCTAGGTCAAAAACCTATTGATTCTCCCAACGTATCTTTAGCTACTTTTCTAATCTCTTAGGTCATCATGTTCCACATATCTTTGCACTTCCTTATCGCTGTCAGAACCCTCCCTCCAATATCTTGTGTGAGAAACTCTCTTGTTTTTCATCCTTTAAATGCCATCACTTGATTTGTGGAACTCTCATGTGATTTCTCCTATTTGATTACTCCCATTTGATCTCCTCTTGACTCTTACATCCATAACCAATATTATATGTTGGCTAATCAGTTTTCTATGCTCCCTACATGTCCATTTAGATTCCCTCGTAGAAAAATCTTATCTTCTTGAGGTATATCCTAAAATAAGCCTTCCAAATCCTCTCAAAGTCTTACTTTAAGGTGTTATGCTAATCCAACTTGAGGTGCATAAACATTAATAACATTAAAGGTGTCTTGTTCCACTACAAAATATGGGAATCATTGTTTATTTTTCACTTCATCTAGGTGGCAATGCAACGACACTTGCTTTTTAGACATTATACCTGAGCCATACATTGTGTTCCTTCCAGATGACAACCTAACATTCACATTAGTACATAATTGATCCATGTCATAAAGATTCGACAAAATTTTACGTTGACTATCGAATATCACCGACTATATGCCAACATAGGCATGATTCTCTAGGGGAAAAAGCAAACAAACAAAAAACTTCGCATTAAATTCTCCCTAAAAAATATGTCCAATAATAAGTGTGACACGCTACAATCTGCAAAACATAAAAAGATCAAATCAAGCATTACAATGTAGAAAAATGCTTAGAACCCGCATCAATAATCATTCACGTCGTAAATTACCACAACATAACCAAATCAATTAAAAAAAAGAACAACGTCCTTACAGGTCTCATGTGGATCAACTATCCCCTATTGTAAAAGGAAAAAGCAGCAAATCACCTCAAGATTTTTCTCAAAGGCAGAATATAGTCTTAACTATTGTCACGTGAGAAGCACAACTGCTAATTTAGTTTTTGAAGAATTTGTGCATTGAGCATACAACCCCTGTCACCATTTTCTGTGATAATAAATCAACAATAAACATTGTGATGCATATATTAGTTATAACTGCTTAGACAGTTATATATAGTTAGTTTGGGTTGTTATAACTGCTTTTGACAGTTATAAATAGTTAGAAACTAACAATTCCATGTATGCTGTTATTGAATAAATGAAATTCTCTCTTCCTATCTCTACTCTCTATTCTCTCTCTCTCTCTACATTCTCCATCTTTTCCCTATCATTGGTATCTAGAGCCTGTCGACCTCGGCCACACCATTCATGGCAGAAGCGACGCGACTGCAGAACGTCATTCGTGAGGCGGAGGAACGCATCATGGCGATAGTGGAGCCATGTATCATGAGGCAAATTCGTGAATTGGAGAATCGTTTCGAAACTCAATTCACCAATGTGCAAGAAGCCATGCGCGGAATTGGATTGCAGATGTCGGAGTTAACGGCAGTGCGTCGCCATGGCGGCGACGGCGACGGTGCAACTCGACCAACAACGCGATTAACGCGTCTGGATTTTCCAAAATTCACTCGAGACGATGTGGAATCTTGGATCGCGAAATGCGAACGTTTTTTTTCGTTGGATGGAATGCAAGAAGGGGACAAGGTCTCGGTTGCGAGTATCGCTCTTGATGATAACTCTTTTCGTTGGTTCCAAAGTCTAGAACAGGGATCGAATGGCCGATTGACATGGCCGAATTTCACCGAGGCATTGAAGATGCGATTTAGCCTCGAGTTCGATTCACCTATGGAAGAACTCAAGAAATTGGTGCAAATTGGTTCGCTGGAAGCATATCAGGAATCGTTCGACAATCTGGTGGGTAGAACAGCGTTGACAGAATCTCAAAAGCTCCAGTGCTATTTGGGAGGCCTTCAACAGGAATTGTGTAATGGTGTGAAGATGTTTGCCCCGCGTACGGTGTTGGAAGCTACTCGTATTGCAAAGTTGCAAGAACGAAGCTTGGATTTGTTGCAGAAACGGTTGGTGCCTGCAAATCGAACCCAAAGTTCTTGGAATGAGAAGAAGAATACAGTTTCTAACACCTTTGACAAGAAAGTGATGCCTCAGGAGAAGAAAGGGATTGTCGAAGGTTCTCATAAGAGCATTTTGGGAAAGCCGACATATACGTTTCAGAAGAAACTTTCCCCTAAAGAAATGGATGAACATAAGGCTCAAAACTTGTGTTTTTTCTGTCATGACAAATTCTTTCCTGAACATGATTGTTCCCAGAGGAAAAAATGCAAGTTTTCCTTATGAAGGTTGGGGAGGAAAATCAATTAGACTCAATTGAAGTTGATTCTGCTTCTGAGGAAGTGTCTAATGAGCCTATTCAAAGTGTTGATCCTATTATTTCTCTTAATGCCATTCAGGGAGACTCTTCTCATCCTATGATGAGATTGATTGGTTGGCTGGGCAAAAAGAGAGTTCATGTACTCATAGACACTGGCAGCACTCATAATTTCATTAGCCAGAAATTATGTAAGGAGGGGCTTAATATTCTACAACCGATGCAGCCCTTGCGGATAACGGTAGCTGATGGCGGGCTTATACATGGTGCAGGACGGTGTGAAGGCATCAGGTTAAAGCTTCAAGGGTATGACTTTCTTACTGACGTTATTGTTATACCATTGTCTAGTTGTGATGTTATATTGGGCATGCAATGGTTAAGGCAATGGGGTGTCATACAATGGGATTTCACAAATATGGCTATGGAATTCTCTATGAATGGTATGAATGTGAAGTTGCAGGTTGTTAAAGAAAATAAAAGTAAGGTGGTTTCTGATTCTAAATTGCATCAATTAGTGGTGGAAGATAGCTTCTGTTACATGTTACAGCTACTACCTTGTTCAGCAGAGGCAATGTGTTGTTCTGTGACCACTAAGGAGCTAGAGGATCCTGTGATGACGGCGCATAGAGAATCTGTTTTACAGGAGTTCCAGGAGGTCTTTGAAACACCTACTGAGCTGCCACCCTTTAGGGGTATTCATGATCATCAAATTATGCTAAAGGAGGGTTCTAACCCAGTTAGTTTAAGACCTTATAGATATCCACCAGCTCAGAAGGATATCATTGATGGTATGGTTAGGGAGCTCTTGGATTCCGGAGTAATTCAACCAAGTTCTTCCCCTTTTGCTTCTCCAGTTGTGTTAGTCAAAAATAAAGATGGGAGTTGGCGAATATGTGTGGATTATAGGAGGTTGAATGAAATGACGGTGAAGGCTAAATTTCCAATTCCCTTGGTGGAGGATTTATTGGATGAATTAGGTGGTGCAGTGGTGTTTTCGAAACTGGATCTTAGGGCTGGATATCACCAAATAAGGATGAAAAGTGAGGACGTACCTAAGACAGCTTTTCAAACGCATGGGGGGCAGTATGAATATGTGGTGATGCCTTTTGGATTGTCCAACGCACCAACTACTTTTCAGGGCACAATGAACACTATTTTTTCGGGATTATTGAGGAAGTGTGTTCTTATTTTCTTTGATGATATATTAGTGTATAGCCCATCTTTGGAGGCACATGTGGATCATCTCCGACAAGTGTTTCAGATCCTCAAAGCTCACACTTTCTATGTTAAGAAAAGTAAGTGTGCATTCTTCACTACACGGATCGAATACTTAGGTCATTTCATTACACCTACAGGAGTCACTACTGATCCAATTAAAGTTCAAGCTGTGAGAGCTTGGTCGGCACCTCAAACAGTTAAGCAATTGAGGGGATTTTTGGGATTGACGGGTTACTACAGGCGGTTCATTAAAGGTTACAGTATTATTGCCTCTCCTCTTACTGATTTACTCAAGCGGGATTCTTTCCATTGGCCCGAAGAGGCACACACCGCCTTCACTACATTGAAAGATGCTTTGAGTAATTCCCCGGTGTTGGCCATCCCTGATATGCAAAAGCCATTTGTGGTTGAAACAGATGCTTCAAGCACTGGAATTGTTGTTGTGCTAATGCAGGACAGGCACCCTGTGGCTTTTATTAGCAAGGTTTTATCTCCTAAAAAATAGGCTTTTGTCAGTTTATGACAGGGAATTATTGGCATTGGTTCATGCAGTCTCTAAGTGGCACCAATACCTCTCCCTGAACAAATTTACTATCCTTACTGACCAGCACAGTTTGAAGTACTTATCGGAGCAACATCTATCTACTCCAGCCCAATATAGATGGGTCACTAAGCTCATGGGTCTTTCTTATGAAATTCTGTATAAGAAGGGTAAGGATAATGTGGCTGCAGATGCATTATCTAGAGCCTCTCACGGTGAAGTTTTACAACTGACTGTTTCTTCTATTTCTTCTGAGTTATTTTGGATTCTCTTCTTAAGAGCTATGAGCATGATTCAGCTTTACAGGGCCTCAAGCTGCAAGTTCTCTCTAATCCAGCCTTGCATCCCCATTTTTCTGTTTTGGACAATTTGTTGTATAGAAAACAGAAGTTGGTCATTCCTAATGATGGACAAGTGCGGCTAGTGATTCTACAATGGCTTCATTCTTCACATCAAGGAGGCCACTCAGGCATCAGGGCTTCTATAGCAAGGATAAAGAGCATGTTTTATTAGAAAGGCCTTGCCAAGGATGTCACAAAGTTCATTCAGCAATGTGAGACTTGCCTTCGATGCAAGTATGAACCGAGAGCTGTTGCGGGTTTACTTCAGCCCCTGCCAGTCCCAGAGGGAGTGTGGCAAAGTATAGCCATGGACTTCATTGAAAAGCTTCCTAAATCTCATGGTAAAGACACGATTTGGGTAGTTATTGATAGGCTGAGCAAATATGCCCATTTTATCCCTATTGCTCACCCTTTTACTGTATCCAAATTAGCTGAAATTTTCATTGCTGAAATCTACAAGCTACATGGTGCACCCGCCAACATCGTGAGTGACAGAGATCCCTTGCTTACAAGTAAATTTTGGGGTTCTTTTCTTGGTCAGTTGGGCATTTCATAGAGCTTAACGACAGCTTATCATCCTCAATCGGACGGTCAAAGCGAAGTATTGAACCGTTGCTTAGAACATTACTTGCGGGCTATGACATGGCAGCGGCCTAAGGAATGGGTCAATTGGTTACCTTTGGCTGAGTAGTGGTACAATACCACTTACCATTCCGCTATTCAAGCTACCCCTTATGAGATTGTGTATGGCCAAGCACCACCACTGCATCTTCCTTATTGCCCTCAAAGTACCAAGGTCGAGGCGGTCGATCGAAGCTTCATTGTAAGGGAAGAAATGATCCAGAAATTACAGGGTAATTTGGTCCGGGCTCAAGCACGTATGAAGCGGCAGGCTGATAAACATCGCAGTGATCGGGAATTTAAGGAAGGAGATTGGGTTTTCCTAAAGTTACAGCCCTATAGACAAGCTTCTGCTCAATATCGTGCTTCCGAAAAGCTTTCTCCTCGGTTTTATGGTCCTTATCAGGTGCTACATAGGGTGGGAAAAGTTACATACACCTTGATTCTTCCATCTACTTCGCGAATTCATCCTACGTTCCATGTATCTCTTTTGAAACCGTGTCCTGATGAGAACATTCCCGTGGTTGCACTTCCTGAGGAGTGGGGCAGTTTGGATGATCCTAAGGAACCATTTAAGATTTTGAAGAGGCGCTCCATTCAAAGGCACAATAGGACGGTTACTGAGGTTTTGATTCAGTGGAAAAGAGAGGCTATGGAAGATGCTACTTGGGAGTTGCTATACAAACTCAAACTCCAGTTTCCTTATTTTGATGTTACAGCTGCTCCTTGAGGACAAGGAAGATTTTAAGGGCCGGGATATGATGCATATATTAGTTATAACTGCTTAGACAGTTATATATAGTTAGTTTGGGTTGTTATAACTGCTTTTGACAGTTATAAATAGTTAGAAACTAACCATTCCATGTATGATGTTATTGAATAAATGAAATTCTCCCTTCCTATCTCTACTCTCTATTCTTTCTCTCTCTACATTCTCCATCTTTTCCCTATCACATTGTCGGCAATCATATCTTCTATGAAAGCATAAAACACATATAGAAATGAATTGTCACTTGGTTAAAGATATGGTTCTCCTAGGATTCTAGAATACAAATGTATAACTTTTAAGAAATCTGTTCAGATTCAATAATTTGAGCATGTAAATTTTGGTTTTTCTATTGTTTGAATTATATAATTTTTAAAATGTACATGTTCAAAATGTAGAACTCCAAAGAATCTGAGCAGAAAAGGTTTTAGGAGAAAAGAACTTCATCTTTGAAAATTCCGCACTAACAAATCTATTGGCTGTCAAGATCAATCAAGTCCCTACCTATCCAAATTGAGTATAGAAGCACCATACAATACACTTAATGATACCATTTTGTCGCGGCCGTTTTCACATTCGCTAACCATTTTTTTAAACAATTTGTTGCTACTAGAAAGGTTCGTATGCAAAAGAGGAATTTATTTTTACTCAACCATTGTATGACCATTTTTCATATATTCATTACACTACATTCTTTCTTTTTTTTTTATTGAAGTCATCAGGAAACCTTTCTCCATTATTCATTAATCTGGTACATGATATAGCTCCAATTTTTTCGCCAATTGGCTCATCATATACGAGATAAATTGATGTCTTCTTTACAAAATTAATGGTAATGACAAATAGAATCACTCTCTAAAATTTTGAAAACTGCAAGTGTGTAACAGTTTCTTTTCTTAAAATCAAAGTTCATGCAAATGATGTCACAACACTACACGCCACCAAAAGCAAAACTCATATTCATGGATTACTTGAAAATCCAATATATAACTAGCATGCAAGATGCAGACTCATGTTTTGCTTGTGGTTAGAAGTTTATGATGTAAGGCACTACAAGAGTAAACCATTTTACACCGTCAAAAAACCACAACTCATCTTTTGTATGACTTTTAAGGTTGTTATGATCACAGTCCAATATTTTTAATGATTGAACCGTTATAACTTGTTGGCAGTGTAAAAAATCGTCAACATGCATTATTATTGAGACTAGTGTCAGGAAAATAGGTTTGATACCTCTTTCATTATTATTTCGGGTATATATAGAGATTACAGGGTTATACAAGTAATTACACTAATTAATTACATTTAATGAGAACAGATCAATTTCTGATTTGTTTCCCTTATTCTAGGAACAAACCCTATGAATACACTAATTCCTATTCACACTTATTTGTTTCCCTTATTCTAGGAACAAGCCCTTAATCTATGAATAAACTAATTCTTATTCACATCCCCCCTCAAATTGATGTTGTTGGTCAATGAGCATCAATTTGCTAACAAGAAACTGATGACATGGACGCGGAACGGCCTTGGTAAGAATATCCGCAACCTGCAACTGAGTACTGACATGAGGAAGTGATATTAGTCTGTCATCATATGCGTCACGGATCGAATGACAATCAACTTCGATATGTTTGGTGCGTTCATGAAAAACAGGATTCGCAACGATTTGGATGGCACTTGTATTGTCCGCATAAAGTGAAGTTGGCTCTGTTTGAGAAAATCCAAGTTCAGCCAAAAGACCACGAAGCCAAATTATTTCAGAACAGGCAGCAGACATGGCACGATACTCAGATTCAGTAGAAGATTTAGAGACTCTCGCTTGTTTCTTACTTTTCTATAATATCAATGAAGAGCCAAGAAACATGCACCAACCAGTGACAGATCGCCGAGTATCAGGACATCCTGCCCAATCGGCATCACTATAAGCACTCAGTTTAGGAGCAATTCCAGTGGGAAAGAATAAACCACAATGAGAGCTTCCCTTCAGGTAACGAATTATGCGACGAACTGCTGCCAAGTGAAGATGACGAGGAGAGTGCATGAATTGACTTACTTGTTGAACAGCAAAAGATATGTCAGGGCGAGTAATAGTCAGGTAATTAAGGTTACCCACGAGTTGACGATACAATAAGGGATCAGACAAGAGATCACCATCATCACGATGATATTTAACATTAACCTCAAGAGGAGTATCCACTGGATTAGCCGATTGTAGACCAGCCATAGAAATTAAATCTGTGGCATACTTGTGTTAATGGAGGAATATGCCCTTGGATGTAGGATGAACCTCAAGACCAAGAAAGTAATGCAAATTACCAAGATCTTTCATATGAAACGATGCTTGTAACTGTTGTTTAAGGCTTTGAATCGAAGCATGATCAGAACCAGTAATAATCATATCATCAACATACAAAAGAAGTAGGACAATTCCAGTAGAAGTTCTATGAATAAATAGAGAAGAATCATATTGACTCTGAGTAAAGGAGAACCCAAGTAGAGTTGAGCGGAATTTTTCATACCATGCTCTAGGCGCTTGTTTCAAACCATATAAGGAGCGTTTGAGCTTGCACACACCCTTAGATGACAAGAATAAACCTTGAGGAGGAGTCATATAAATATCTTCTGTTAGGTCACCATGAAGAAAAGCATTTTTCACATCCATTTGATGAAGAGACCACCCGTTAGAAGCAGCTATGGAGAGTATTGTACGAACAGATGTCATTTTGGCAACCGGTGCAAATGTCTCATCATAATCAATTCCATATTCTTGCTTATTTCCTAAGGCAACCAATCGAGCCTTGAAACGATTGAGAGACCCATCAGAATTTAGTTTCACATAATACACCCATTTGCAACCTATGGGTTTGATATCAGGGGGACAAGAGACAATATCCCATGTAAAATTCTCTTGAAGAGCCTGAAGTTCCTCATTCATTGCTTTTATCCAGCGCACGTCTTTAACAGCCTGTGCATAACAAGTAGGAATAGATATGCTAGACAGTGAGGCGGTCAGAGAAGTATGTGAGGAATCATACCTGTCTGGTGAATATCTATCTGGTGCTTTAGATATTCGACTAGAACGTCGTTGTTTGACCGGTTCAGGATCAGGTGGCGGATCTGTGTCGGGAGGGGCAGTGGGAACCTGTTTTCTGCGTTGTCTGACATATGTGATTCCTGGTTTGTAACATTCTATAGATCGAGGCATATCAGAAAAATTAGGAAGAATAGCAATTTCATTTGTGACAGGAGAAAGAGAATGAAACATAAATTGATTATCAAAAAATGTAACATTCCTAGAAACTCGAAAGCGGTGATTAGACACATCATAACACACAAAACCCTTATGAGAATTGTTATACCCCATAAATGCACATTGAATAGACTGTGCTCCAAGCTTATTTCGTTCAAACTGAGGTAAGTGAACAAAACACACACATTCAAAAGTATGTAAATAACTATAATCAAGCTGAGTTTTAAAAAGACGAAAGAAAGGAGAATCAAAATCAATAACCGTAGAAGGAAGACGATTGATCAAGAATACAGCTGTGGAAAGAGCCTCTACCCAAAATCGGGATGGCACAGAAGCTTGAAGAAGTAAAGTGTGCGTTACATCAAGCAAATGACGATTCTTTCGCTCTGCCATCCCGTTTTGTTGGGGGGTATTGGGACAAGATCGTTGAGATAAGATCCCTTTTTGTTGAAGGTACTCCTGAAACTCATGAGACATATACTCACCTCCAGAGTCAGATCGAAAAAAATTCACACTTGCTTGAAATTGAGTTTCAACATATGTCAAAAACTTCTTAAACATAGAAAACACTTTAGACTTAGATCGAAGAAAATATATCCAAGTGAAACGACTGTAGTCATCAATAAATGTGACAAAATATTTATAGTGAGCATGAGATGCTGCAGGAGACATTCCCCACACATCACTATGAATCATCTCAAAACAAGTGGAGGCACGATGAGCACCTGATGGAAAAGGAAGTGTTTTACTTTTAGCCAATTTGCAAACAGAACATGAAATAGAAGCAGTACAAACATGTTTATTTCCCAACAAAACAGTTTTAAATAAATGAGACAAAACAACAGAATTTGGATGACCCAATTTTCTATGTCAATCCTCATAAGAGTTCAAAACACTATTACTAGCGAAAGATAAATGATTAGAGCTAAACTAGAGCGGAAACAATCTTCCCACTTTAGGCCCCTTCGCGATCACCTTCCCCGACACCTGCTCCTGCACAAGACAACCAACTCGAGAAAAATTAACATTATAATTGTTATCCACCAATTGACCAACTGACAATAAGTTGGAAGCAAGTCCGGGTGATACAAGCACGTCACGAAAGTTAGAGTTTATGTCACCAACATCAGTGATAGTGAGTTTATTACCATCAGCAATTTGAATTTGTTGATTGCCATTATAAGAATGTAAATTGTGCAAGTATTCAGAGGAGCCCGTCATGTGATTGGATGCACCAGAATCAAGAAACCACGGTTGAGAAATATTAGAAGACTTACCCTGAATTCCCAAGGCTGAAAGAGCAGAATGTACCATTTGTTGAATCATTTCAGGTTGTATAACACCGCCATTAGATGCACCAGTACTGAGAGGACCAACTGTAGAGTTGGTAGTGGCATGGAATGCTTGGCCTGGACGTGGTGCTGGTCGGGGAGGACGCGTGGGACAGTCAGAGATGATATGCCCCTGTTTTTTGCAATAGTTGCAAAACTTCTTACTGCAGCTGCGAGCAATATGTCCAAATTGTTTGCAAGAAAAACATTGGACTTGTCGCATATCACGACCCTTTCCTCTGCTCTGAGCAGCATATGCAATTGCCACGGGTTCGGAACTGACAACATCATGAGACATAGCTCCTTGAGTAATCAGACGTTGTTCTTCCCTGAGAAGTTCACCAACACAAGTATCCAAAGAAGGAACAGGATTCCTATTTAACAAAGCACCTCTGACAACCTCAAATTCTGAACGAAGTTTCATGAGAAATTGATCTCGCCCACTGGTGTTGTAAACTTCTTGAACAGCTGCGAGGGAGGTCTTGGGAACCTTAGCGTGTATAATAGCGGAGTGTTCTGTCCAGAGATTTAGAAACCCAGAATAGTATTCTTGAATAGACAAGTCACATTGTTTATAGTTGGCTATGTCTAACTCTAACTGAAATCATTTTGCCGAATTCTCCTGGTTATAAATGCGCTTCAAGTAATTCCACATTTCTTGAGCAGTTGAAAAAGAACGCAAATTATTGATCATCTGAGGATCAATACTGTTGAGAATCCAAGTGATGATTTGAGCATCTTTAGTTTCCCACACATCTAAAGCAGTTTTCTCCGTCGGTGCCTTAGAAACATCATCTAAGTGACTCCATAATCCCTTTCCTCTAACATACATCTTAAATTGAAATTCCCATGCTGAATAATTTTTGCCGGTAAAACGGACACAAAAATTATCTCTTTCTTTTTCGGAAGTCATCTAAGTTAGTATGCAACAAGATTCAACCTCACTAATTGATAAATTATTATAATAATAATTCTTATTATAATAATTATTATGATTATAATAATAATCCAGCAACAGTAAACAAACCAAATACTCCACGAACAGTATAGTGTCCACAATCCACAAACAGTGCAACAAGAAGATAACCAAGATAATCCACGAACCGAACAATCCACAAACAAAGCAAATGCGATTTTGAAGAAGCGGCAGAATCAAAAGATAATCACGATCAAGAATCTCAAACCAAGAACATCCAAGAACAAAAAAAATCAAAATTGCAACCGAAAAAAAACCAAACACGACCGAGAATCACGATTTGGGAAAAGAATCGCAAAACAAACCGAAGCTCTGATACCATGTCAGGAAAATAGGTTTGATACCTCTTTCATTATTATTTCTGGTATATATAAAGATTATAGGGTTATACAAGTAATTACACTAATTAATTACATTTAATGAGAACAAATCAATTTCTGATTTGTTTCCTTTATTCTAGGAACAAACTCTATGAATAAACTAATTCCTATTGACACTTATTTGTTTCCCTTATTCTAGGAACAAACCCTTAATCTATGAATAAACTAATTCCTATTCACAACTAGTATTAGAGATATGATCATGACTAGTTATTAATCAAGATGTTGTGACAATGTTTTTTTTTGTTAAATGTACCCTCCAATCTATGCAAAGATTTCATGTACAAATGTTCTTTCTACTCTTAACACTAACAATGATTAAACATTTCAACATATATAGACTAAAGAGTTTCAATGCATGAGGTTATAATCACATACAAACATAAAATAGGAGGAAAGAGAGAGTATGTCAAACCTGTAAAATTTTCTCTTTCAAAATACTTGTGACTTGACAATTCATTCCAATTTGAAAAGAAACTTGAAGGAGTATTTTGATCCTGAAATGTGTGCTTGACGGCAATGTTGAATTAATTCATTACCAGTTGCTGCAGTTGATTCCAATTCCGTAGAAACAGTGGCATATAAAGCATCCTAAATTATCTTTGCATCTAGAGAAAGTTGATTTCAGATTTGCAATCTAACCAAAGACATCAAAGTCTAGGAAGGTGGTTTGAAAGTGATGATAGTTCAAGGGAATGACTAACTGGTATATATAAAACAAGAAATGACATGAGAGAAGATGTTTGAAATCAGAATGGAAGGTTATATGTAGGTGACATGACTTGAAAATAAGGTTTATTATTGAATAATTTGAGAGATTAACTCTCAACTTGATCTTACTTATATTGAATACTGTACAAGAAAATAAATCAATACACAATCAATCCTAATGAACACGTAATTATATACAAATCAGTGCATATCTCAACATCCAAGGCCAAATGATAGATGGAAACACATCAAGTGAAAATCCCTCATAGCAGCACCTAGAAATATATCCAATGCTTTTTGAACTTACTACTGAAAAGAATGCTCTTGTTCTTGCTGTGTAATATTCAAGGAGAGTGGTTGAAAATTCTACTTTTTCTTCTTCCAACTTTTCAATGTTTAAACAACCCGAAAGAAGGAGAGTTTTCAGAGATTTCAACTCATAGATGCTTCTTGGGAGGCTACGTAGGCGAATACAATCTTCCAAATTTATCAGAAGAATTTTATTGAGATGTCCAATGGTAGGAGAAACCTCAGACAACAATGGACAATCTTTGAGTACCAGCTTTTCAAGATTAGGCATGCTTGAAAAGTCAGGGCTTCGAGTGAGAAAGTGAGAATGACTAAGATTGAGAATTTTTAGCTTCTCCATTCTCTGCAACAACATAAATATTAAATAAAACATGAGAAAGGATTACAATGCATCACAAACCATGAGAATGGAAAGTAAAACATTTACATTAGTGCATAGTTATTATTTTAAAATAGCACTGGAAAATCTTTGAAAAAGGCAAATTTCTGTATATAACCCGGGGTCTTAGAATTCTATTGAGAGTTCATAAATTTGAAATTTAAATCTAAAGTTTCTTTAATCAAGTGGTCTTAAAAAATGCTACCATTTGGCCCCTTCTATTAACTATATCAAACTTTTTACACAAAATTTATAATGATATGTTTGGCCTGCAGTAGTTGAAGTAGCTTTCATGGTGTACACTAAGTATATAGATAAAATCCATTTTGATTCATGTTTAGTGCAAAACTTCCTTGCACGACAATCCAATAATATACTTACAAAGTTTAACTTAAAAGGTCATCATTTTTAAATTTAAATTTCAACCATAAATTTGAGAAGTGATAAGAACTCATGAAGTGTGAAAATCTAAAATCAAAAGTCATACCGGAATCTTCTTCCACAGAAGTTTGACTTTGTTGTTCTCTAGTTCGATGGAAACTAAATTTTCTCTATGGAAATTTGTAGGCATTTGGCTTAATCCATTCCATGACAGCCATCTCAGATCTCTAGAAACGTATTCAAAATCTCCAATAAGTTTTACCTCATCAAGTTGAAGGAATCTGAGTCTCTGCATCTTCTCAAATGCTTTAGTGCTAAAATAGTGTGCATTACCTCTAGAAAGCTTCAAAGCCAGTCCCAAAACACCTTCTTTTCCCTATGAAGTATAAAGAAACAATAAGCAAAAAAAAAATCACAAATGAAAGCAACAAGGTGAATATAAAACTTGCCACGAAACCAATCCTATTACTAACTATAAGTCAGGATGGATAAAAAAATCCACCGCCAAAATAATTTCCAATGATCCATTGATAATCAACAAACATATATGGATCTTGACAACTAAAATATAAATGTTCCTTTTAATTTCTTCAGCTTTATTTATTTTGAATCTATAGTTTTACTGAAATAGTATATGAAGTTCTTACATTTTCTCTAGACAGTACATCAATCACATCCTTACGAAACCACAACCTGCTACGTTCCTCGGGCTTCCTTGGTGATTCCTCACGAATGATTTCTCTTCCCATATCTCGCATCAAACCATGCATTCCAAGAATGTTATTATCATCAACAGTCACAAGGCTTCGCCCAACAAGGACACTTATTCCAATTTCAGCAGAAAGTCCACAGCCATTTAATACAAGTATAACATCATTTTTGTCCATCCCAATAAAGAAACAAGCTATGTCAAGGAATATTTCTTGCTCATCGTCATCATTTAAACCATCATAACTTATTCTTAACTTCTTCTGCACTTGGTTATTAGGAATTCTTTTGAGTTTCTCCAATACAAGATCCCACTCTGACTCCGTTTTATTATACAAATAAGACCCAAGGACTTCAAGGGCTAGCGGTAATCCCTCAGAATATTCAACTACATTTCTGGAAATTCTATCAAAATCTTCTGTAGGACTCGCTTGCTTGAATGCATTCCAACTAAAAAGCTCAATTGATTCACTTTCATTCATTATTGTCATTTTGTATATACTGTCAACTCTCCCTTTAAGCAAATGTATATCTCTCGTCGTGATTATTATTATACTCCCTGGACCAAACCATCTGCGACTTCCACAGAAAGTATACAATTGGTCTAATGTATTCACATCATCAAGTACAATGAGTACTTTTTTATGACAGAGTATAGACTGTAATGTTTCTATTCCCGACTCAACGTTTGGTATCTTCATTGTAATTTTATATTTGCAAATATCAAATAGAAGTTGCTCTTGTAAACCCACCAGTCCCGCCATTTTCTCCCCAACTTCCCTAATATTTGCAAGGAAGCTCCTATTTTTAAAATTGCGGCCAATTTTATTGTAGATGGCTTTTGCAATGGTTGTTTTTCCAATTCCCCCCATACCCCACATCCCTAGTAGTAGAACATCTTTTGATGGAATGGGTTGAAGAAGTCGAATGACATCTTGCACTCGAGATTCAACTCCCACGGGATTATGCGCAATAAACAAGTCTGTCTTGTTGAGCAAATGTGAAACTTCGTCAACAATTCTTTTGATATCCTCACTTTCATTCCTACACAAATACAATGTATGCTCATATATATATATATATATCAACAGTAGATCGAGGGGAAGTTTGAGTAAAAAATGTATAAACATTATGATTAAGTTAACCAAAATTGTTGGCAGAAATGTTGAATGAAATTACCTAGAGTTTAGTATTACGAATCCTGCGGTGTCAGCTGCCCGACAAAGTATCCCTCTCCACCTCCTTTCTGTTTCACGACCTAAAGTGAAAGAAACCTCGTTTTTCATTCGGTTCAAAAGACGTTGAAAAGCCACTCCAAACTCGCCTCTCTGATGACGCACTTCAGAGGGATCTATGTGGTAGAACACTGGCAAAGTCACTTGTCTTAGTCTTGTATGAGTACTACACTCAGTTATTTTTTCCAATTCATCGAGACACCATCGTGAATCGGCATAATTTATAGAGAAAACAATTATAGCAATCTGAGACTGCACGATTGCACGGTATAATGATGGTGAAATGTGATCTCCTCTTTGAAGGTCATTATCGTCAATAAAAACCTTAATTCCGGCATTCTGAAGATCTGCACAGAGGTGTGAAGTGAAGCAAGCACGAGTATCTTCTCCTCTGAAACTTAAGAACACGTCATGGATCCATACGCGATCTGGTTCCGGTTCTGGCCGATAAACTATTTCTATAAAAAAAAAAAAAGAGAAAGAGAATAAATAAATGTATGGCTTCAAACTAAATTGACATAATGTAAAATTAAATAAAAATAATCAATTCTTCACCTGGTTGGGTGGTTGGAAGTCCCAACTTTGATGAAGATGATGTGGAAGGCTTTGTATCCTCCATTTTAATTTTATCCATTTTATCTATTTAGTTTTGGATCAGAAAATGGCGGAAAAGAAAAGGTGAGAGAGCGAAACCTTTCTAACGAAATAACTATGAATTTCAGAAGAATTAGAAAAGATGGAAAGGAAGAGGATAAGCAATTGTGTGAACTTCAAGTCAGTCAGGGTTACTGTTTTGGGTCAACGCCAGCGGCAGAAGCTTTAAAATATCAATCTCAAGTAGATCTAAATCCAGTTGACCATACTCGTTTGTTTAATTCAAATTAGAGAAATATAGGATTACACTTTAAATGACAACTACACCGTATTTATATACCATTACATGTACATTTTCTTATTTTAATATTTTTTATAACTCTTAAAATGTTTTGAAAAAATTATGTATAGATACGATGTATAAAATTTGGTGTCAACATAGCGCAAATATATATATATATATATATATATATATATATATATATATATATATATATATATATATATATATATATATATATATATATATATATGTGTGTGTTATGTTCTAGAATAAAATATTGATATAGTTGAAAAACTGGTGATCTTGAACGATGGTTACGTTCCTTTTGGGAACCAAAAATAGATGCAGTTGAAGAACGATGATTTTGAACGATGGCTTCGATCTCTTTTACGTCAGTGCGGGTGGATCTAGATGGTTAGCACCCAAATGCTCAAGTCAGTTTAAGATTCAAGATAAGTGTAGTGAAAAATGGAGATTAGAGATTGTGCCTTGCTCGTAGCGTGTGAACTGGTTTTATACATTGGCTCAAATTGAGCAGATTTGAGATGGATTGCCTTAGTCATTTAGGCGTTTGGCCAATCCAGAACAGTTGCCCCAAGGTTTTGCTAGACATTGAAGGAGTCGAGGGAAGCCTTAAATGATATTGGTCGGCTTCCAAGACGTTGTTTGATGTTATACAGAATGGTGGGATTAGATGAAAAAGTAATGGCGAACAAGCGCATTAAAGTGTCCCCATCGTCCACTTTATGAATGCATGCTCAAAAGAATAGGATTGTGGCTGCCATTTTCTGACTTTGAGGTAGTCTCCCAAAAGTATTAAAAGTTTCTCCTTTCCAACTTCATCCAAGGTGCCAAGCACAAATCTCTAAAGCCCTCTCTTAGATTATTCTTCAATCTTTTCCATCCGAGGTGCACTTCTCAGGATAGTTTTAATAATCAGAGGCTTATTTGCTTTCATCGGGTCAATCCTTGGTTCAACCCATTTGCTCTGGACTAGGGCGACTTCCTTGGGCGTTTCTTATTGGTAAAACCCCTCATACCCGCGACCCATCTCATTTTTTCCTATATCCCTACCGATTATCCTCGCTTATGTCAGACTTTGTATTCAAAATATTAGTCTAAGGTCCACCTTAACTGGGAGGCTCACTCCTATTATACCAAGTTGGGTCCTCTTTCTCCGGACGAGGTGACAATGAAGGAGGAAATGCAATTTTGGTTTCAAGGGTTAGGCTATGAGGAAGGGTTTGGTCCTTGTGAGGTGCCCCTACCGAGGTGAGAAAAAAGAGGATTTACATTCATGTTATTTTGAGTGCAGTTAGCCTGGAGGAAAGGAGAAATATTTTTTGTGAGAGTGGAGTCTTCGTGCCTTTTTTTACATGCATGATTGAGTTTTATAGATAGCATAGAAAAGGTGAACAAGTTGAAGTTGTTCTATAGCCTTGAAAATGCTCAAGGTATTTAGTTTGTGATGAATACTAAGAATTCTACCTCTGCCCCCAACTTCTCAGGCAACCAATGTTCCTGCTCTGGCCCCTTCTCCTATCCCGACCACAAAGGTTTCTGCTTCTGTTCCCGAGGTGGATCAACTTATGGACTAAGGCCACTTTAATTATGGAGGAATTAACTATGCCTTCAGTTTCAAAAAAGAGGTTTCTAAATGAAGATCAACAATTCCCTTGGATGTGGGTTCTCCAAAACAAACTCGTGTCTCCGAGGGTCGTGCTTATGGGGACGTAACTTTATTCTTGAAGATGTTGCATGTCTTTCCTTCCAGGATTTTTCAAACTCTTGAGGAGGCGACTACTGTAACACCCTTCTAAAATACCCCAAATATTTAATTAAAATAGCAATATATCAATCAGAGTAATTATGCAATTAAGGGTGTCACACAATCGTTTCACACCATTCACCATAATAACTGTCATGCTCTTTTATTAATTCAAAACATCAATCATTTGCACAAGACGCAGCGGATAGAAATCAAATCAATCATGCAAAACATGTAACACATTACATGTAAAATTATTCAACAAGGTAAAACATCCCGTCCCGATGTTACATCTATCAGAGCATGACCCACTAAGGAGACTACACTAGACTCCAAGCACTAGCTTCTACTCAATCACTGCTCGTTACCTGAAAAATAGTTGTAAGGGTGAGTTCCTCAATCGATATAATAAGCATTATAAAATATCATGCAATGTTAAGTAAATAACACATTAATCACCCTAATCATATCACACATTCGGTAACGGCAACCTCAACTCAAATGGCATACTCAATACCAACACAATTCATACTCATACCCAATGCCAACACAAACACACGTATAATATTGGAATACATCCATTCATATTATACGTCATACATACATTATGCAATGAGACTCCATGCATGCGGTACCGACTATTCGTGAACATATAGTTCACCTCACCGATCAAATCCAGATACGGCTACCAAGCCCACTAGTCCCACTCATTTGAGACCTAGTGACTCACTCACTAATTCCTCACCACGGGAATTAGCTACCACCAACTCACTAATTCCTCACTATGGGAATTAGCTACCACCATAAAGACTACAATATGCATGCTAAATCACCTAGCAATGCAAAATCATCAACAATAATCCACAATGATTTACTCACTAATTCCTCACCATGGGAATTAGCTACCACCATAAAGGCCACAATATGCATGCTAATTCACCTAGCAATGCAACATCATTAACAACAATCCACAATGGACATATGCTCACACTCTAAGCCATAAAACAGTCCATTCACCAACACATGCATAATATATACATTCACAACATTATGCATATTTTCACACATCATCAGCACATATATCAAAACATCATATCATGTCAAATAATTAATCACAGTATTAGCACACTCCACTAATACCTATACTGCTCAAAACAGCGGGAATTAATCCCTATTACATCATACGCCAATATAGGCCAAACACCAATTATGCACACATTATTCAAATATTAATTTTTTCCAATTTCCAACAGTGTTAACCGGTTAACGCCCTGGGTTAACCGGTTAACGCAACACAGAACACGCTTTCTGGCAAAACTCAACAGTGTTAACCGGTTAACGCCCTGGGTTAACCGGTTAACGCAGACAGAACAGCAATATTTTCACAACTCACAACAGTGTTAACCGGTTAACGCCCTGGGTTAACCGGTTAACGCAAGCAAAACAGCAATACCTCACAATTCCTAACAGTGTTAACCGGTTAACACCCTGGGTTAACCGGTTAACGCAAGACAGAAAGCTGTTCCTGCGCTAACACGAAGCAGAATGCAGAATTCTCCGCAATTTCCGCCGTTGGAGGACTTCCGGACCTCCGATTCCGATTCCGTAAAAAGCTATACGTTCGGGAAATCACTACCCATCCAATTACAGATCCAATTACAGCTTTAACACAACTTATCCAACACAATTTTTCAGCATTCAACATCCCAATTAGGGTCAATTCAACGGTTTATCACTACCCATTACATGTTAACCCATAATACCCATTAAACGACGATAAACCCCCCTTACCTGAGTTAATCCGGCAATCCTTTAGCCTCAAGCTCTTCTCTTTTCCAACCTTCTTCCTCTTGCTCTGCCTCTTTGCCCTTTTCCTCTTTTTGAGCCGCTTCTCTGTTTTCACGTGAAAACTCTTTTTACCAAAAATGGAACTCTTTTTCCTTATTTCCAACTTATATATTTTCCAATAATTATTATTCCAATAATAATAATAATAATAATCCAATAATTCCAATTATTTAATTAAATTAATAAATATAATATTAACTTAAATTAAATAATTATCTTATTTTTATCGGGGTGTTACAACTCTCCCCCACTAAAAGAGTTTTCGTCCTCGAAAACATACCTCAAGCGAATAACTCCGGATAAGACTCCTTCATCTGACTCTCAAGTTCCCAAGTCACATTGCCACCTGCTGGTCCTCCCCAAGCTACCTTTACCAAAGCAATCTCTTTACCCCGCAACTACTTCAACTCTCGATCCTCGATCCTCATAGGTGATGTTTCAACAGTCAGGTTATCTCTCACCTGTACATCATCTACTTGGACAACATGCGACGGATCAGGAATGTACCTCCTCAACTGAGACACATGAAAAACCTCATGCAAATTCGCAAGTGACGGCGGTAAAGCGATACGATAGGCTACCTCTCCTATCCTCTCCAAAATCTGATAAGGACCAATAAATCGAGGTGTCAACTTCTTCGACTTCAAAGCTCGACCAATTCCAGTTATCGGAGTAACACGAAGAAACACATGATCTCCCTCTTGGAATTCAAGTGACTTCCTCCTCTTGTCGTGATAACTCTTCTGACGACTCTGAGCAATCTTCATCTTCTCCTGAATCATCTTAATCTTTTCCGTAGTTTGTTGAACAATCTCCGGTCCAACCACAGCACTCTCACCGGACTCATACCAACATAAAGGTGTCCGACATCTCCTACCATACAAAGCTTCAAACGGTGTCATACCAATGCTCGAATGAAAACTATTGTTGTAGGTAAACTCAATCAAAGGTAAGTAACAATCCCAAGCACCTCCCTTTTCCAAAACACAAGCCCTCAAAAGATCCTCTAGTGACTGAATCGTCCTCTCAATCTGACCATCAGTCTGCGGATGATATGCAGAACTCAATCTCAGCTTAGTTCCCAAAGCCCTCTGCAAACCTTCCCAGAACTTCGATGTAAATCTAGGATCTCTGTCCGAAACAATACTCGACGGAATACCATGCAAACTTACAATCTTCTCAATATACAACTCAGCTAATCTCTCTAACGGATAATCCATTCTGATCGGAATGAAATGAGCCGATTTTGTCAATCTGTCAACAATCACCCAAATAGCTTCAAAATTCTTAATTGTCCTCGGTAAACCAGAAACAAAATCCATACTGATACTATCCCACTTCCACTCTGGAATAGCCAACGGTTGCATTAGCCCAGACGGCTTCTGATGCTCAATCTTCGACTTCTGACAAGTCAAACAAGAATAAACAAAACTCGCAATTTCTCTTTTCATTCCCGACCACCAAAATAACTTTTTCAAATCATGATACATCTTCGTAGCTCCAGGATGAATACTCAGGCCACTACGATGTCCTTCCTCAAGAATACTCTTCTTAAGCTCGGTAACATCCGGAATACACACCCGATTACCAAATTTCAAAACACCATTCTCATCAACTCTGAATTCACCACCTTGATCTTGATTCACTAGGGTCAACTTATCAACCAAAAGCACATCGGATTTCTGACCCTCTCTAATCTCATCCAGAATACTACTCGTTAACTTCAACATTCCCAGTTTAACACTATTGTGAGTACTCTCACACACCAAACTCAAGTCTCTAAACTGCTCAATCAAATCCAATTCTTTAACCATTAACATAGACATATGCAATGATTTCCGACTCAATGCATCAGCCACTACGTTTGCTTTACCCGGATGGTAATTCAAACCAAAGTCATAATCCTTCAGAAACTCTAACCATCTCCTCTGTCTCATATTCAGCTCTTTCTGATCAAACAAATACCTTAAACTTTTATGGTCACTGAAAACCTCAAATCTGGACCCGTACAAGTAATGCCTCCATAACTTCAGAACAAATACCACGGCTGCCAATTCTAAATCGTGTGTCGGATAGTTCCTCTCATGAACCCTCACTTGTCTCGAAGCATAAGCTATAACCTGCTTATTCTGCATCAACACACCACCCAAACCCAACAATGAAGCATCACAGTAAACCTCAAATGGTTCTGACGAACTCGGTAATATCAGAATAGGAGCAGTAGTTAACCTTCTCTTTAACTCTTGGAAACCTTCTTCACATTTTGAGTCCCAAACAAACGCTTGCCCCTTTCTAGTCAACATCGTCAACGGTAACGCCAACTTAGAAAATCCCTCGATGAACTTCCTATAATAACCATCCAAACCAAGAAAACTCCTTATCTCAGAAACTGACTTCGGAGCTTCCCACTTAGATACCGCTTCTATCTTAGAAGGATCAACAGCAACACCATCTCTTGAAATCACATGACCAAGAAAACTAACCTCTTCTAACCAAAATTCACACTTTGACAGTTTAGCAAATAACTTCTTTTCTCGTAGAACTCCTAAAACCGCTCTCAAATGTTCAGCATGCTCTTCTTCAGATTTCGAATACACCAAAATATCGTCAATAAACACCACAACAAACTTGTCTAGGTACGGATGGAAAATCCTATTCATATACTCCATAAACACTCCAGGCGCATTAGTCACACCAAAAGGCATTACAGAATACTCATAATGTCCATACCTCGTTCTGAAAGCAGTCTTCTGAATATCCTCAGTTTTCACACGTATCTGATGATATCCCGACCTCAAATCTATTTTGCTGAACACACTCGCACCAACCAACTGATCCATCAAATCATCAATCCTCGGCAAAGGATACCGATTCTTGATCGTCACTTTATTCAGTTGCCTGTAGTCCACACACAACCTCATAGTACCTTCTTTCTTCTTAACCAATAACACTGGTGCACCCCACGGTGACACACTCGGACGAATAAATTTCTTATCCAACAGATCTTCCAACTGACTCTTCAATTCAGTTAACTCAACAGCAGACATACGGTACGAAGCCATCGACACCGGCCTAGTACCAGGTACCAAATCAATCGAGAACTCAACTTCACGCTCTGGCGGTAATTCATTCACTTCTTCCGGAAACACATCAGGAAAATCACACACTACAGCTAGATCGCAAATCACCAGTTTATCTTTAGCCTCCAAAGTCGCTAACAGCATAAACAACTCTGCCCCATCTGCTACTGCTTCATTCCCCTGCCTTGCAGATAGAAACAAACTCTTCCCTTCCTCAATCTCAGGAAAGATCACCGTCTTATCAAAACAATTGATATAGACTCGGTTAAACACCAACCAGTTCATACCCAAGATAACATCAATCTGCACTAGTGGAAGACACACTAGATCCATCCCAAAGTCTCTACCAAAAATACTCAAAGGACAATTTAAACAAACTGAAGTAGTAGTCACTGAACCCTTCGCAGGAGTATCAATCACCATACCCCCATGCATCTCAGATATCTCTAACTTAAGTTTCACAACACAATCCAAAGATATAAAGGAATGAGTCGCACCTGTGTCAATAATAGCCACAAGAGGAAAGCCATTAATATAACACGTACCTCGGATCAAACGATCATCTGCAGAAGTCTCAGAACCCGATAAAGCAAAGACCTTGCCTCCCGACTGGTTCTCTTTCTTCGGCTTAGGACACTGTGGACTAATATGACCCAACTCTCCACAGTTGAAACAAGTCACAGTCTTCGACCGGCACTCTGCAGCCAAATGACCACCTTTTCCACACTTGAAACACTTCCTCTCAGCACTGGTACACTCATGGACACGATGTCCAGCCTGACCACATCTGTAACACTTAGCAGGGGCACTAGAGTCTCCCCCACTAGGCCTCTTCATCCCACTCTGTCTCTGGAAACCTTTGCCAGCTGCATACGGTTTCCCACGATCATTCTGATTCTTGCCTTTCCTATCAACCCTCTGCTGATAGCTTTCCGCTCTGGCCTTGGTATCCTGTTCAAAAATCCTGCAACAGTCAACCAAATCAGAAAACACTCTAATCCGCTGATATCCAATAGCCTGCTTGATCTCGGGACGCAACCCGTTCTCAAACTTCACACATTTTGAAAGTTCCCCAGTAGCCTCATCATAGGGAGTGTAATACTTCGACAGCTCTGTGAACTTAGCAGCATACTCAGTAACAGACCGATTGCCCTGCTTCAATTCTAAGAACTCTATCTCTTTCTTTCCTCTGACATCCTCTGGAAAGTACTTCCTCAGGAATCTCTCTCTGAACACAGCCCAAGTGATCTCAGCATTCCCAGCAGATTCCAACTCAGTGCGGGTAGCAACCCACCAATCATCTGCTTCTTCTGACAGCATATGCGTACCGAACCTGACCTTCTGGTTATCGGCACACTCAGTCACTCGGAAGATCCTCTCGATCTCCTTCAACCACTTCTGAGCACCATCTGGATCGTATGCTCCCTTGAACATTGGAGGATTGTTCTTCTGGAACTCACTCAGTTGACGAGCAGCTCCCATTCCCACAACATTCGGATTTCCCCCAAGTACTCCAGCTAGCATACCCAGAGCCTCAGCAATCGCAGCATCATCTCTACCTCTTCCAGCCATCTCTATTCTGAGTTAATCCAACAAGATAAAACAATAAGTACTGATAGGGTTACACAAAACCTATCCCGTACAGGGAAACAGAATAATTACGACTCGACCGACTATGCTCTGATACCACTAATGTAACACCCTTCTAAAATACCCCAAATATTTAATTAAAATAGCAATATATCAATCAGAGTAATTATGCAATTAAGGGTGTCACACAATCGTTTCACACCATTCACCATAATAACTGTCATGCTCTTTTATTAATTCAAAACATCAATCATTTGCACAAGACGCATCGGATAGAAATCAAATCAATCATGCAAAACATGTAACACATTACATGTAAAATTATTCAACAAGGTAAAACATCCCGTCCCGATGTTACATCTATCAGAGCATGACCCACTAAGGAGACTACACTAGACTCCAACCACTAGCTTCTACTCAATCACTGCTCGTTACCTGAAAAATAGTTGTAAGGGTGAGTTCCTCAATCGATATAATAAGCATTATAAAATATCATGCAATGTTAAGTAAATAACACATTAATCACCCTAATCATATCACACATTCGGTAACGGCAACCTCAACTCAAATGGCATACTCAATACCAACACAATTCATACTCATACCCAATGCCAACACAAACACACGTATAATATTGGAATACATCCATTCATATTATACGTCATACATACATTATGCAATGAGACTCCATGCATGCGGTACCGACTATTCGTGAACATATAGTTCACCTCACCGATCAAATCCAGATACGGCTACCAAGCCCACTAGTCCCACTCATTTGAGACCTAGTGACTCACTCACTAATTCCTCACCACGGGAATTAGCTACCACCAACTCACTAATTCCTCACTATGGGAATTAGCTACCACCATAAAGACTACAATATGCATGCTAAATCACCTAGCAATGCAAAATCATCAACAATAATCCACAATGATTTACTCACTAATTCCTCACCATGGGAATTAGCTACCACCATAAAGGCCACAATATGCATGCTAATTCACCTAGCAATGCAACATCATTAACAACAATCCACAATGGACATATGCTCACACTCTAAGCCATAAAACAGTCCATTCACCAACACATGCATAATATATACATTCACAACATTATGCATATTTTCACACATCATCAGCACATGTATCAAAACATCATATCATGTCAAATAATTAATCACAGTATTAGCACACTCCACTAATACCTATACTGCTCAAAACAGCGGGAATTAATCCCTATTACATCATACGCCAATATAGGCCAAACACCAATTATGCACACATTATTCAAATATTAATTTTTTCCAATTTCCAACAGTGTTAACCGGTTAACGCCCTGGGTTAACCGGTTAACGCAACACAGAACACGCTTTCTGGCAAAACTCAACAGTGTTAACTGGTTAACGCCCTGGGTTAACCGGTTAACGCAGACAGAACAGCAATATTTTCACAACTCACAACAGTGTTAACCGGTTAACGCCCTGGGTTAACCGGTTAACGCAAGCAAAACAGCAATACCTCACAATTCCTAACAGTGTTAACCGGTTAACACCCTGGGTTAACCGGTTAACGCAAGACAGAAAGCTGTTCCTGCGCTAACACGAAGCAGAATGCAGAATTCTCCGCAATTTCCGCCGTTGGAGGACTTCCGGACCTCCGATTCCGATTCCGTAAAAAGCTATACGTTCGGGAAATCACTACCCATCCAATTACAGATCCAATTACAACTTTAACACAACTTATCCAACACAATTTTTCAGCATTCAACATCCCAATTAGGGTCAATTCAACGGTTTATCACTACCCATTACATGTTAACCCATAATACCCATTAAACGACGATAAACCCCCCTTACCTGAGTTAATCCGGCAATCCTTTAGCCTCAAGCTCTTCTCTTTTCCAACCTTCTTCCTCTTGCTCTGCCTCTTTGCCCTTTTCCTCTTTTTGAGCCGCTTCTCTGTTTTCACGTGAAAACTCTTTTTACCAAAAATGGAACTCTTTTTCCTTATTTCCAACTTATATATTTTCCAATAATTATTATTCCAATAATAATCCAATAATTCCAATTATTTAATTAAATTAATAAATATAATATTAACTTAAATTAAATAATTATCTTATTTTTATCAGGGTGTTACAACTACTACTGTTTCGACGTTGAATTTATCCTTCATTCAGAATCTCCCTGAAGATAGAAGAAATTGTGAAAGTAGGAACTATAGACAATGAGACACCGATTGATAAAAGAAAATATCAAAGGTTGGTTGAAAAGCTCATTTTATTTGTATCAAACTAGACCATGCATTAGTTTTACAGCAAGTACAACGGGTCGATTCATAAATTGCCTTACACAAGAACATATGGAAGCAATATTAAGGATTATAAGGTATTTGAAAATGACACCAGCTCAAGGACTACTTTTTTTAAAGACTACAAATAGAGAAATTAAAATATTCACAAATGCTAGTTGGGCAGGTTCTGTGACTGACAAACACTCTACATCGGGTTATTGCACTTTGTTTGGGGAATTTTAGTCACATGGAGGAGTAAAAAGCAACTAGTTGAGCTCATAGTTCAGCCGAAGCCAACACTACTACAAAAAGTGCTTTTAACGTCGCACGCGGAATAAATTTTACCTTGGCTGCAGTAGCTAGGTAACGAAGGGCGTCATGAAAAGTTGTCACTTATCACCTCGATAATTTAAAAACCTATGTGCAATGTTATATGTACATGAGTAATGGCAGATTCTTGAGCATTGATAAACATTAAATGGACGACAAAGATTTGTTTAAGGGCGTTGAATATAGTAAAAAAATGCTTAAGTATCTCTTCGGTCACGAAGAAAACCAAGGTGAATAAGTTGTTGTTTTTTAATTACATTATTTACAAGAATATTAAAAATACATTGTAAAATCTGTTTTCCAATGAGAATTTTTATTTTCCATGTGCATGTCCCATGTGAGATGCTAGAGATCTGTTTCTCAATGAGATTTTTATTTTCTGCACTTGCAATCTATCCCAGAGTTTTGTATTAGCAACTCATAATCAAATGGACGGTGATGAATATCTCTTCAAACAAATATTCATCAAAACTCTTCCAGCGGATCTCCAGGATAAAATAAAGTTTGATGAATATCTCTTCGGGACAGCTACATATAAGTTAGTCTTAAGGTAAAATCTATTTAACGAGTGTTTTATAGTAAAATATGATTATTAAACACCTCAGCTTTATTATAAAACTGAGGTGAATAATTCTTTTTTTTTAAATTACATTGTTTGCACATAATATTAAAATACCTTGTTTATAACAAATCTTTGGTGATATCCAAATTTTGTTGCATACCCTTTAAAACAAAAATTTTGAAACAACAATGATTTTCTGCACTTGCAATTTATCAACTGAGTACTCTTCAAAGGTTGAGCTCCCTTCTTTAATTGGGGGTTATTCCAAAAATACAAAAACGACAACATCAACATCATTATGTGAGATAGATTGCAATGACAGAAATGTTTTTTGTTCAAGATAGAAGAACATTGAAGATTTTTTCTGTCTTGCAATTCATCCCAAACAATGATGCTTGCGAGTTTGAGGCGGCTTCATATTAGTAAGGATTAGGGTAAAATCTATTTAATGAGTGTTTTTATAGTAAAATCTTATTATTTTATGTCTCGGTTAAATAGAAAATTGAAAGGTTAGAACATTTTGTTTACACTTATAAAAAAATAAAATCATAATTTGTGATAGTTAGGAATGAGAGCTCGTACTGAGTTGTTTTTTCACCTTGGTATTTTGAAAATCCGAGGAAATATATGATTTTTTATTTTTTATTTTAAATAATAAAAAATAGCGTCTTTGACTTTATATGATTTTTTATTGTTCAAAATGAAAAACTTCATCATGAAAAATATTATTTATTGTAGTGCAAATTTAGAGTTTGGTTTCAAGGTATTTGTGAGAGAATATGATTAAAATGGATGTTTCATGAAATTGGAGTCCTCTATTTTAGTCATATAAAAATGTTTGTGATAATCAATCTACCATCAACATTGACGGTTCATCACAACATAACAAAACAGGTTGAGATTGATCGTCATTTTATCAAAGAGAATATTAAAAATGGGACCATACCACTTCAATATACTCCTACAAGTCAAGAGACTACAAACATTCTCACCAAATCAATACCTACAAGTCAGGAGACTACAAACATTCTCACCAAATCAATACTAAGAAAAATATTTGACAATGTTACATCGAAGATAGGATTGCTCAACATCTAGCTTGAAAATGAATGTGAAAATATGTCATATAAATGTTGATTATTCAGCATTGTTTATTACCTAAAATATAAGGAATTTGATAATTATATTACCTTATATCCTCATTATTTATTTTTAAATATTTATTTTTCTTAATCGAGAAATTATTGTTTTCCTTTTGTTTATTTGATTGAGGATGATTTTGTGCATCCTCTCTCTATGTAATTATTGTAACCTTTTTGTTCGAAAATAAGAGAATACATAATTTATATTCTCTAAAATTCTACCAACACAATTATATTATTTTCTTTGTACCTTTTATTTGAATGTCTATAGTACATGGCAAGGGATTGCAAACTATTAGCAGAAGTAAATTACTAAGAAAACACGAAATAAAATATTGGCACTACACAAACATCACAAATTATATGTAAATTATATGTTTATAATTCATTAGTCAAGAGTCAAGAGTCAAACGAAGATGATAAGTATAATGACATTTGCTTCCTCCAAAAATTTTAACCCAACTTGTGATATATATAAAGAGTTTAATTGAAATATATCGACCGTGTAAAAGGATTTTACACCGTCAGTTAATCATAGACGTTGGATATTAAAAGAAGTTTGATTTTTATTTTAAGAATCTATGAAATAATACAAACGGATGATGGTGATGAATCGACAGTATAAAACTTTTTATCCTAAGAATGTATAGTAATTAATCTCATACATAAATAACAAAACTATAAAAAAAAATCAATAACAGAGACATTGATATAATTATTGCGACACTTAACAAAAAAAAATACTATATGCAATTTATTTATTTCTTTGGTATCACAATGCTTTCACTTTTAGAGCGTGGTTGGTTCTCAAGAGAAAATGTGAAGAAAGAAATAGCAAAAAGAGAGCGTAAGAAGGGAGAAAAATTGTGAGAAATAGAGTATATTTGAAGTATTGTTTGGTACAATAGAAAGAGAAAAGAAATAAAGAAAGAAACATAATAACTTTTGAAATGACAAATAAGCTCCTATATACTAAAAATATATTAAAAAATTATTTTATGTCAAATTTCATATAATGTTTTCTTAACCTCTTAGTTTCTATTTTAAAAAAATGTTATTATCAATTGCTGAATGTAATAAATTATAAAAATTCAAGTTAAACATAAATATATTGTAGGCGATTAATAAAAAAATCTCAAAATATAATAACTTTTTATATGCTTTATAATATCATCACATAACACATCATTTTGCAATAATAAACTTACTTTAATAAAAAAAATGATACATGTGAACAATCAAAATTAAAAGCTAAGGATAGAATTGTAATTGTAATCATCAATCACAAATTTCCCTCTTTTTTCTTCGCTGTACTGAAAGAAAGTTCCACTCCTAAAATGTGAATTGAATCTTAACTCGGATGAGAAGAATATGTGCTCTTATGTTCTTTTCAATGTGAATTTTTGCATTTACTGCATGAACAGAGCCTTCATCACCTTCTCTAGAATTATACTGGACAGTTTAGTATAATAGAAGTACTATTCAAATATATAGTTTGAAAATATAAAAAAGTAGAATAAATAATAATTCACTTAGCTGCACCATGCCAACTCTTTATACATCCTAGTGTTGCTGTGTAATTTAAAAAACAACATCCTTAATATTTGATCTTAAAACATATACCACAGTACAAGAGTAGTACTAAATTCGTTTCAAAATTATTGGTCTTTAAGATTTTTGCATACAGAATAATAAAAGCAATAATATTGTCATAAGATATTATATTTTTATTAAATTAGTCTATTGATGCGTTGGAAATAGTGTAAAGAGTAATAATTAAAAGACATGATTAAAAAAAGTAACAATTATTTATACAATAAAATGTGAGAATGACATTCATTTTGAAATAAATTTATTTGTTAAAACGACAGTAATTTTAAAATATAGGGAGTAGCAAAACTTCCGCATGAGCATATTAATTGAGAGAAAACAAACAAACACTTTTGCATTACACCCAACAAAATCCAGTTCCTGCATAAGAAGTTGTTTCGATCTGTAGCCTCAAACTGTTGGAACTTTAAACCATAAGATTAGTAAACAATGATGGAGAAAATTAAGAGAGAGAGAGAGAGAGAGAGAGAGAGAGAGAGAGAGAGAGAGAGAGAGAGAGAGAGAGAGAGAGAGAGAGAGAGAGAGAGAGAGAGAGAGAGAGAGAGAGAGAGAGAGAGAGAGAGAGAGAGAGAGAGGAGTGATATTCACATTAACTCATTAACTCATTAACTCAGATGAGAATGCCTCCAAGGCATTTATACAAATGTTACAAAATGATTGGGGCCCAATATAAGCAATTATACAATTGAAAAACACAAAAACTCATGTCTATAACTGGTTACACTAAACCTGTAACCAATTAAGTTGACACTAAAATAAAAATACTTTCAATGGTAATCAGTTAAACTCAAATGTTAACAGGTTACACCCTCGAAGTTTTGCCTGGTTCTTCAGTCCATAAGTGAAATTGATCTTGTTGTAATCGGTTACAACACTTGAATTACTAAAAGTTCCTTTAACACACCACATTAATTCAAGTGCTCTAAGTCTTCCATGCCCATGTTCATCTTCAACCTCTTGAACTCATCATTTATAACTCCCTTAACCAACAAATCAGCCACTTGATCTTCACTTCTACAATATCTCAATCTTAACCTTCATTCACTAACAAGCTCCCTAAAGTAGTACAACCTCATCTCAATATGCTTGCTTCTCCCATGTGCAATTGAGTTCTTAGCAAGATTAAACGCGAAAAAGTTGTCAACCATGAGCGTAACAGCCTTACCCTCACTGCCGCTCAGCTCCTCCAATAGATTCATAAGCAACACACCTTGGCACATACATAACAAAACAACAATGTACTCGGCCTCACAAGATGAAAGTGAAACTACTGGTTCCGTATTTGAATACCATGAGATTGGTGTTCCACCGAACATAAAGATGTATCCAATTGTAGACTTTCGATCATCTTTATCTCTGCACCAATTGTAATCGATAAAACCGAGCAAATTACATTTCTTGTTCGTATCCACTACGGGAAAGAGAATTTCGTAGTCGACAGAACCTTTGATATATATTAGGATCCTTTTGACTGTTGCCAAGTGAGACACCTTCAGTTTTCCCATGAATCTACTCACAATACTGACACTAAACGCCAAGTCCGATAGTGTACTGCACAAATAATGCAAGGATCCAATCAGCCTCATATACTAATTTGGATCAATATCATGCTCGTCCTCATTCTTCGACAACTGTAACCTTGGGTCATCGGGAGTAATTGTGGTATTACAATGCTCTATTTCAAACTTCTTTAATAACTCAAGCGCATATCTTCTTTGATGTATGAGTTGTCCTTTTTTGGACTAGTGGAACGCAATGCCAATGAATTATATCATGAGACCAAGGCCGATCATCTCGAATTATTTCATAAGTTCACCCTTAAACTTAGAAATGCACTTTCTGTTGCTGCCTGTTATTAACAAGTCGTCTACATATAGACAAAGGATAATCACTCATTCCCTTGTATCTGTCTTCACATACACTTCATGCTCGGATACACATTTCTTGAAGCCAACCTCTTTTAGAAAACCATTTATTCTTTTGTTTCAAGCTCTTAGAGCTTACTTCAAACCATATAAATATTTCTTCAACTTGTAGAACTTCAGCTCTTGGTTTCTCACAACAAAACCAAGGGGTTGTTCTATATATACCTCTTCTTCAAGCGTCAGTTCAAAAACGCATATTTGACATCCATTTGGTAGGTGGGACAATTATTGTTATTCACAATAACAACAACTATCTTTATGGTTTCAATCCTAGCAACCAGTGATATTACCTCTTCAAATTATATTCCTTCTCTTTGCAAAAATCCCTTTGCAACTAATCGAGCCTTATGCTTGATTATTTCACCATTCAGATATGTCTTTACTTTGAACACCCATCTCACACCAATTGGCTTTTTTCCATCTAGTAGATCAACCAACTCCCAAGTGTTTTTCTTCTCAATGGGTTTCAGCTCCTCCTTCATAACACAAATCCATTTTAGATCACTTAAAGCCTTTTCTGTTTTAATGGGTTCAAATTCGACCATAATTTCAAAATGGACGAAATCAGCATAATCATAGACTTTGTTGTCCCTGAGCAACTCACAATCTTGGAGTCTTTAAGTAAAACCTCTTTTCCTTGTTGATCTTCTGACATTCTCTTCATTTTGGGCTTCGACAACAGAAGTTTCAGCTTTTTCTGTTTCTGCATAATTTGAATTTTCAAAGCTATAACCGGTTATAGCTTTTACGTAACCGGTTACAAGTTGCTACAACTCCTTGATTTCGTCAACAATGATGTATCAGCTGATCACAACCCTCATCTTTGTTGCATCAAATAACTTGTAACCACCGGTAGAGTGATACCCTACAAGTATCATCATTTATCCCTTATCATCCAGCTTCTTTCTAAGCTGCCCCAGAACATGTCGATACACTATAGAACCAAAGACTCTAAAATGGTTCATATTTGGTTTGAATCTCGACCATGTTTCCTCCTGCGTTACCTTTTCAAGCTTCTTTATTGAACACCTATTCAACTAATATAAAGTTGTAGATACTGTTTCTCCCCATAACTATTTCGACAAGTTCCTCCCCTTTAACATGTTTCTCACCATGTTCATGATCGATTGATTCTTCCTTTCGACAACATCGTTTTATTGCAGTGTATAAGGTGGTACTACCTCATGTACAATCTCTTCTTGATCACAAAATCTCTCAAAGTATTTTAAGACATATTCTCCCCCATCATCCGTTTTGAGCAATTTGAGTTTGTGACCGCTTTGCCTCTTAACCATGGACTTGAACTTCTTAAACACTTCAAATACCTCATACTTTCTCTTGATTAGGTATGTCCATAGCTTTCTGATATGATCTTCGATGAATGTGATAAAGTATTTATTGTCACCAATGAAATCTACTTGTATCGGTCTACATACACCTGAATACCCCACCTTAAGGTGATTCTTGGTTCTATAAATTGCATCCTTGCTGAATTTACTCTTATGTTTCTTTGCTTGCACATAGTAATCTGAATTTTTGATAAATATGTAAAATGGAATTGTATATGTATCAATATATGGATTGATCTTCTCCTTATAACAAATAAATCTCTCAATGTTACACAAGTGTTCACTATGAATGGAATGAAACTTATAATGGTTTTCTATGAAGGTTAAGTGCAGAAAGTTTCACTCTAAAAATTCTAGTTTTGAACACTTAGAAAATATTTTGAACTGAAAATGGATTTATAATGAAATGAAAAACTATGTTTTAATGCATCAAATCATTTTAATGTATCATGGCGTGAATGGATAATATTTTGAACACTTGTATACACAAGGAGAAATTGAGTGTTATATACCTTAAAATTGAAGATCAATTCCTAACCAATTCTTCAAGACTTTGATAAAACTTGAAAATGTTGTCTTTTTGCAAAGAGTCTCGATCCATTCCTTTTTGCTAGTCTTGACTTGCTTGTAAAATGTCTTCATCAAAACATATTAAGAAGAATACCTTCATATTCTCCCCCTTTTTGATGATGACAAACTTTTCTTGAAAATTAGCTTCATTATTGTTTTCTTTAACACATAGACTCCCCCTTGATCAAAGCTCCCCCTTGATCCATGATTGAGAGTTTTTAAAGCATTTTTTACTAGCTGCATTTTTGTGTTAGATAAAAGCATGCATACAATACACAAATAATTCTTCTCCCCCTTTGTCATTAACAAAAAGGATGGGCAAAGATGATAAAGTGAAAATTATATCCATACAACATAAATAGTATGCACAAAAACATATAGTGCACAAACAAGTGACATAAAATGCAAACACATATAAATATAGCAACACAACAACCAAAGTATTCTAACAAAACATGAAAACACAAACTTAGTCCGAAAAGTAAATTTAAAGACATAACAGAAATATAAAGACATAAGCAATACAAAATACAGTCCTAATCACTTTCCGCCATCTCCACATTATCACCTTCCTCATCGCTTTCTTCCTCATAAGCCCCTTGCCTTTGGTTCTTTAAAATGGTTCTCATGATGTGCTTAAGGGAGGCCATTTCAAACTTGTGTTCTCGATGTTGGTTATGCATTATGGTTTCAATCGAGCAAAGTTTGTTGTACAAAACTTCATTAGTAAATCCACCTTCCGGAACCGGTGGACGAGCATTAGCCATAACTTCATCCTTGTACCGACAAATACCATTTTAATCAATGATGATACTAGTGTTCCTTAAAGAGGTACCATCATTAATCTCACAATCTCTAGCCGACATAATAATCTTAGGTTCTCTCTTAAGGGCAAAGCCACAAGATTCCAACAATTTAGAAATTAATCTAGCTTAAGGTAATCCTCCGCTAAGAGAGTGTTGATGTTGCATATGATGTAAAATCGTAAAACTCCAATTTACCTTCATCTTTTTCTTGATAGCAAAAATAGTTTGCAACTCAAAATCATTGATTTGCGAGTGGTTAGAATGCTTTGGCAACAAGAGATAAGCAACAACATAGTGGAGCATGCGGTCACTTACCGAAAGATTTTTTATGAACAAGAGAAACCGCGAAGAAGCTAGAATCTTCCGGCTTAATATATCAGCTTGGCTACCCCGACATATTTCGAAAAAATATTCCATTTTGTTGTACGTTTCCCAACCATCCGAAGTCGGTTTATATCCTTGTAAGAGAGATACGCCTGTAGTGGGTATCCCTATAGTTGTACAAAAAGATTCTAAATGTATACTTATCTCCATGTTCTTAACTTTAGAGGTGAAAGTGGGATCTCCAAATTCATCAGTACCAAAATTCAGATTAACATAAAAATCTTTCACCAAATTGGGATAATAAGCACCACAATCAGAAACTAAGTTATCAATCCCTTGGTATTTTAGCAGCTCAGGGAAGTTAAAGTTATGTTCAGGAAAAGTTGAAAGTTTGCAATATTTTACCGGCATTAGTGACAGATTTCTGAAGTCGAAATCCAACCTTCGAGACTTTGTAGAAGGTGTTTGTTTCTCAACTTCAACTTGTTCTCCACTCGATTCACTAACCTTGAGCTTGCCCTTTTCTCTTCTAGTGGAAGCCATGGAAGAAGCTTGAAAGTTAGGGTTTTAGAAAAGGATTTTCAGATTTGGAAGGGGGTAACTTGTTGTGATGAAGGATTTGAGGTGAATGAGGTATATAATGAGAAATTAGATGAGTGGGTTTTAATGAGGGAGGAGGAATTTGGAAGGAGATGATTATGAGAGTTGAAGAGAGTGAAGAGTACCAATGCAAGAGTTGGAAAGTGATGGAGACTAGGTCAACTAATCACTTAAAACACAAGACCAAACTTAAAACACACAAAAAATAAGATAAAATAAATAAATAAAGTGGCTGAAATTTACAGGGTTAATCGATTAACACCAGTGTGTTAATCGGTTAACGCGTTTGAAAAAGCTAAAAATACGTTAAAAAAAAGAGACATGTTAATCGATTAACCTGTATGTGTTAACCGATTAACACATACCAAAAAGTAGTAGCTTTGTATTTTCCAGTATATAATAAAAATTTTAAAATAGCCACTTTGATATATTATAATATACCATAATGCAACTTTGTATGTACCAAACATGTAATAAGAATACATGGAGCAACATGTAATATGAAAAAATTTAGAAAAACATGAAAAACTCATATACTTAGAAATTTAATAAATTTTTGAAAATAAATTTTAGATAGTACCTTTGATTCATTATAGATTATAATGAATAAATATTGAAGAATTAAAGGTCACCTTCATCTAAAATGCCAAACTCCCGCCGAATTTTGTAAAAAGGTTTCTTTGTGAGAGGTTTGGTTTCCTTCCTTTGAAGAGTTCATAAGGGGTCTTTTTTAAGATAGGTCTAATAATAATTGTATTACTTACATAGCATATTGTGCTCACCGCATCCGCCCAAAAATACTTTGGAAGATTTGAGTCGCTAAGCATTATTCTTGCAAGTTCCACAAGTTACCTATTCTTTCTCTCCACCACTCCATTTTTGTTGAGGAGTCCTTGGTGCCGAGAAATTATGAAATATTCCATGTTCTTTGCAAAACTCTTCGAATGAGGTATTTTGGAATTCTTCACCAAGGTCGCTTCTTATGGGGGAAATAGTTAGAGATTTCTCATTTTGAATTTGCTTTGCATATTTCTTGAACGCCTTGAATGCATCACTTTTCTGCACGAAGAAGAATGTTCAAGTGTATCTAGAGAAATCATCAACAATAACTAAAGCATACACATTACCTCCGAAGCTTCTTGTTCTTGATGGACTAAATAAGTCCATATGCAACAATTGTAGTGGCCTTGTACTGGACACCACATTCTTTGATATGAAAGTTGATTTGGTTTGTTTTCCCTTTTGGGATGCATCACATAATCTATCTTTGACAAAATTTATCTTAGGAAATCCAATAACAAGATCATGCTTTATTAGTTTATTCAAATGTTCCATATGAATATGAGCGAATCTTTTATGCCAAAGCCATGACACATTATTGTTTGTCATAAGACATTTTACCTTCAAAGACACATTATCAAGGGAAATCATAAATATATTATTAAATCTCGTACCTTTGAGTTTTACCTCATGTGTGACTTCATCTTCAATCAAGCATTCATCCTTGGTGAACTTGATTTTGGAGCCTTTGTCACAAAGTTGGCTAATACTTAGAAGATTGTGCTTTAGTCCTTCGACATAAAGAACATCTTCAATGGATGTGAAAGGTGGTGCTCCAACTTTTCCTATATAAAGAATCCTCCCTTTGTTGTTATCACCATATGTGACATAACCCTTGGCTTTTAATGCTAGATTTGAAAATTTGTTAAAATCTCCCGTCATATGCTTGGAACAACCACTATCAAGATACCGAAGATTTGATGTGGTTTTCAACCATACCTACAAAACAAATTAAGTTTTGTTTGGTACCCAAATTTATTTGGGTCCTTCATAATTAGTACCTTTCTTTACCCATACGTAATGCTCACTTGTTATGCTAAAATTTCTAACATAGCATGCATTAGGTGTATGACCAACTATTCCACAATAAAAACAAGTAGGTTCAAAATTGCTTCTATATCTAGGAACATAAGATTTATTTTTAGAAATTCTTTTCCTTTTAGGATAGTGATGAACATCTTTTAGCTTATTCACTTTCTCTTTGGATGGTTGGTCATTAGCTTTAACAAAGATAGTTTTACTAGAGCTTGGTTTGGAAAACTTTGAATAACCAAGTCCACTTTTGTCATTGGAATATCTTTGTTGGCTAAGGACACCTTCCAACCCAATTTGTCCTTTCTTATACCTTTCAAGAACCCTTTTTAATTGGATAATTTGGACAAAAAGTGATTCACAATTTTTACATACAAAATTCTGTTTTTCACTAATCATCTTTTGTTTTTCATCATCAATATCTTTTTTCATTGTCACGACTTTTTCTTCTAGAGATGAAATTAGTTTCTTTTAAGATGATATCGTTTTATACAGAATTTTGCATTCTTTAAGAAGTTAATTTATATCACCTTGTGCATCTCTATCATAAAGAGAAAAATTGTTACTAACCTCATCTTCTTCATCATCGGAGTGGTGTGAAGCCATTAATGTTAAATTTGCATATCCGTCGTTTTTTGATCCGGATGAAGAGTTTATCTCATTATCTTCCCATGCAACATATTCCTTTTTATTCTTGAATTCCTTCTTGACTTTAAATCCACCTTTCTTGGAGATTTTCAGACAATCCAGCTTTATATGACCTTGATTTCCATATTCATAGCATGTGACATCTTATGTAGATGTTGAAGCCTCCTTTTTCCTGAAATGTTTATTTCTTTTTACATAAAAGGATTTGTCATTTTTACCAAAAACCTTACCAAGCCTTTTAACAAGGAGCACGAAATTTTCATCTTCCTCTGGCGTGTCATCATCTTTATCTTCCTTTGAGTCTACCTTCAAAGCAATTCCTTTGGATTTTTTCTCTTGACTTTCATGCTTTTCAAGTGTTCCAAGTTGAAGTTCATGTTCTTGGAGTTTTTCGAATAATGATGCGGGCGTCATAATAGAAAGACTTTTCTTCTCCGATATAGCTGTTACTTTTGGTTCTCATTCTCTAGTCAAGGATCTTAGCACTTTAAGGTTGAGATCATCATTTGAAAAGGTTTTTCCTAGAGTAATTAAATGATTCGTCAAGTGAACAAATCTTTTCTGCAATGCAACAATGGATTCTCCAGGCTGTATTCTGAATATTTCATATTTTTGACTCAATGTGTTTAATTTGGACCTTTTAACTTCAGTGGTTCCTTCGTGAGTCTTCACCAAAGTGTCCCATATTTCTTTTTCCGATTTACATTAAGATATGCGGAAGAACTCATCCATACTTAATGCACTTTGAAGAATATTGATAGCTTTCTTTTTATTAAGTATTCTTTTCTTATTGTCTTCATCATATGAACTTTTAACCTTTGGAGTGCCAACACCATTGACCACACTAGTTGGATCATGTGGACCATTTTCAACGGTTTCCCATATACCATCTCCTTGTGCTTCTAAATATGCTTTCATGCGAATTTTCCAGAAATCAAAATATTCTCCAGAAAATAGAGGGGGTTTGTTGCTACTACCACCATCTTTGAAAATCGGGTGTGCGCTTGTGGAAGCCATCTTCTGGATCTAAGGAGTCAGTTACCAATAATCCGCTCTGATGCCAAATGTAAGTTGAGTGTGCGCCTAAGAGGGGGTGAATTAGGTACTATGAATTTTTTTCCGGTTTTGACTTGTTTTAAGAATCTTTCCTTAGAGATTACTATGTGATGAATACGGTAAATGCTGAAAGATAAAGAACACACAGAGATATCTTGGTTCCCCTCACAGATCGAGAGTACTGATTGGGAAAATAGCAAGTGTACTATTTTGCCAATATAGTAAAATAGGGACATTTCCTAAATATCGATCTCGAGAACTGTGCAGCAATATGAGTTTAAATTGTGATTTAATTGAACAAAACAAATAATTGGGGATTTATAAAAAGTCACTATATAAGGGATTGAGAAATGAAAGCAGAATAAGTTTATAAAAATATGCCAAGGATGGTGTATGAATATCTCCTGTAATGACCTTGAATGTATATCTCCTTAAATAGTTCAAAATTTGCAATTATCGGATCTTAAAATTGTTTCCTCCTAAGACCTCAGAGGGAAACCTTTGGTCATTCATTCTAATCTTTAAGTCCTTAGGCGATTACAATGAAACCAAGCCGTATGAAATAACAAGATATAACCGGTAACCATAGGGTATCCCTAGCCGTAGGTATATCTACTATAGTTTCACTATACAAAAACCTTAACAATTGCAATCCCGCAAATTGTTAACCATATAACAATCCTTATTTTTCTGATAAAGAAAGCATTAAAAACATTGCACAATGAAATTGACAAACAAATAACATATATTAAGGAAATTATCAATTCAGAGTCATTACACGATCAATTCAGGGACACCCCCTGGCATTGGGGGGTTTAGCCACTCATATTATTCAAATAAGATACAATATAAAATTTAGACATTACAAGAATAAGAGAATCTCGTTGATCTTCAATCGCATCCGCTCTTGAAGGACCTTCGTTCTCCGCAGCTCTTGATCGCTTCAATCTTAATCGTACCAAATCTGTATTGTCTCAAAAGTCCCGTTCTCTGTCTCCAAAAATCCCCTAAATAGTTCTTGATCAAATATTTGATGTAGAAAATGTCCATAATACCCTCCGAGATCAGCAGTGCCAAAACACAGGAAAAAATAGAAAATGAGGTGTCCAAGCCAACACTGGTCGTGTCAGGCAACACGACCGGCCGCGTTGGCTGGCTGGTCCACCGCTCCAACACGCCCCTTCCAGGGTTGCTGACATGGGTCGTGTCAGATGGCTCCCCTTCTCCTGACCCGGGCCGTGTTGGGCAACACTGGTGGTCATGTCAGGGTTACTGTACCATCAAATTTCTTCTTCCGACGAGCCTGGAACGTCTGATTCCCTTGGCGAGTCCTTGGGTATTCTTGCTTACACCTGAAACCAATAAAACTACCACAAGGAGACATAAAATGTAGTATAATAAAAGAAACCAAAGATAATCATCAAACTGAAATAGAAATATAAACATCTAACTTACTAAAAAAAATAACATAACAGGTAGAATAATCTGTTATCGACTTCGTGAAATTGTGCTGAATGAGTGTCAGAAAACAAGTAGAATTGGAGGCCGATCACAACCCTAAACTTATCTCATTGCTTGTCCTCAAGTGATGCTCGAGACATCAGGATGGTCACCGCCAAATTTTCTTCCACAATACTAATGTGATCTTTTGCGATTCCCTTTTCACTTTTCATTCACTGTTTTACTCTTCCCAGACTTCCGACGTTCTACTACACTTTCACATTGACGTACCTTCTGACCTGTAGCTTTTTACACTCTCACCAAATCGCTTGGGGTCAAAGTGTTTTCACTCAAAAGCAGAGCATGCAAAGTCAACTCTTAGGTTTGAATAACAGATACCTTCATAACAAAAACATACCACAGACAATATTTGAGGGCTTTTTAGGTTGTAATGGGGCTTAGGTGCAAGGTGGGAAAAACTAAAAAAAAAAGGGAAAAACTAGTGGTTCAGGCTCAGAGTCCGTGTTGCTATCCTCATTATTATGTTCAATCGTTCAATCAAGAGGTTTTTCTTTTGGACATCGTTCCTATTAGGATTCAATGGCTCTTTTTTTTATGCGCTCTTTTGAGCACGCTTTTTGCCAACCTCAATATTTCTAGATAAGTGCTTTCTTATACTTCTCATAATTTTTCATTTCTCTTTTTTTTTTCTTTTGAAGTTTCAGACTTTTCTATTTATTTATTTTCAACTGCACTTATCTAGTCCTCATCGGTGTCCCTAAAAAAATAAGAAACCCCAAACTTAGGATTTTCCACAGATCTAGAGTCAACAACACTTATCCAAGTAAGGTAAGATAGTGTTTGGGCTTACGGTTATTTACAGCGGTTAAAAAAAACAAACAAAAGGAAATATGGCTCGAATTGGATAAACGAAGGGTAATAATGGCGGGTTGGCTAGAAAGGCTCGGGGTTAAAACAAAAAAATGCCTCAGTGTGTACATGTGTGTTATGAAATTCTAACATCTATTACGCAAACTCAGAGTGATAGAGAAATACCTGAAAAGCTCTCATGATGATAAGTGTTTGGCTTTTTGTAGTTCTCACCATGTTTGGTATAGCATACAGGTTTCCAAAATACTTCTCAGTGTGATGTAGCTTCATCTTTGCTTCGAGTACAGAGTATTCCTGTGTAGTCCAGTGACAAAAAATCACGTCTGATTATTCAGATCAGCAGCATCAACTTTCGGGGGTTTCCAAAAGAGCAAGTAGAGGAGTGTGTCTTTCATCTGATCACTCCAAGCCTCATCATTCATCCGACACGAATATCCTCTATTTGTCACACACAAAATACCACACAACTAATTACTTAAACAAAATAATAAAATCCTGAAAATACTAAGAGCAAATAATAACCCCCCCCCCCCCCACACACACACACACACTTGAACCAAACAATGTCCGCAATGTTTAATCCAAGATAGAGGGGGACTCACACAGCCTCACTGCGGTGGAGGAAATTGCAACATCAGTCGTTGCATCATCGCATGCATCCCATCCATAATAGTCCCTTGACGGGCTTGATCTATGCCTTGGCGTGTTTGCTACGCTCGAAGATTGCCAATCTTCGTCTGCATCCACGACCATTAGTCCGGTATCACATATGACGACCCGAAACTTGTATGTGTGGTGTCCTCTGGAGGAGAAACAAACTGCTCATGCTCATGTTCCTGCACCTCTTCCTCGTGTTGGTCACCTGCAACAAATGGGTAAGCATTGTGCTCGTCCATATCGCCTTGGACGGCACTCTCATATAGCCAATTGGCAGTGTTGGCAATGCCTATTCTTGCAGGTTCAGGAAGAGCTATGATAAATTGACTAAAACTCATCAAAGCATAATAATGAGAGATTTGGGATATCATACCTTGTTGAACCAATGCGTTCATGTCTAGTTTATGCTTACCTGACACCGGTGTCTCATTTAGTGCAGCAGGGTCATAACCGAAATGGTGGGCAATCTGTGTGATTATTCCCCCAATGGAAATTCCCCCTTGAGCCGCTATGCCCACTCTTCCGAGGTAGTCCGCTGCAAATGCTCCAATGCTCACAGTAACTCGGCTTCCCATGGCAAATAGAAAGAGAAGCTCCCTCTGGGTAGCCACGCGTGTATTATCACCCCTACCGAAAAGCGTGAAAGCCAATACCTTCTGAGCATACCTGATCACCTGGATTTCAACTTTCTGGGAAAGAGTTTTAACCTGGAATTGAACAAGAGCATCAATTACCCCTCAAGAAACTCCTTTCTCTGTAGCTTCTAATCATGCCATTTTTTTGTCTTATCATTATAGAGTTTGGCATTCTCATAGGCTTGATTCCTAAACTCTTCTAACTCGTGGAGCTGAAGAATTCGGGATTCACCAGCTTTGGCAAGATCATAATTTAAGAATTTGGATGCCCAAAACGCTTTGTGCTCCAACTCTAGTGGCGAGTGACAAGCTTTACCGTAAACTAATTGATACGGAGACATACCTATAGGCATTTTAAATATCGTTATGTATGCCCATAATGCATCTTCTAACTTCACTACCCAATCTTTTCAAGATGCGCATACAGTCTTTTCCAGTATTTGTTTTATCTGCATGTTGGACACTTCGATTTGGCCACTCGTTTGCGGGTGATACGGAATGGTGATATTGTGTTTAACATTATATTTCTTCAGCAGATTCTCCATCAGTTTGTTTAAAAAATGAGTACCTTCATCACTGATAAGTGCTATCGGTATTCCAAATCTCAAAAAAATATTATTCTTCAGAAAGGTCACAACCATTTTAGAATCATTGGTGGGCAATGCCACCGCTTCCACCCACTTTGATACGTAGTCCACTGCTACCAATATGTAATTCTTTCCAAATGAGGGTGGAAACGGCCTCATGAAGTCTATTCCCCATACGTCAAACAATTCAACTTCCAGCATAGCGTTTTGCAACATTTGATTCCTCTTATAAATATTCCCCGTTCTTTGACATATGTCGCACTCCTTGACTATGTCTTGGGCATCTTTGAACAGTGTGGGTCAATATAGACCAGATTGAAGGACTTTAGTTGTTGTTTTGTCACCACTGAAGTGTCCTCCATAATCCGAGTCATGACAAGCTCTGAGTACATCCCTTTGTTCCTGTAAGACCCCAATTTTGTCCCTAAGATCCCTCATGGCATCATATCATATCATATCATTGCCTTAAGGATCATTGTGCACCTTTGCTTGCCTCCTAGTGGGTGGGTATCTTGTGAGTGTGGTTCTTGATCACCAAGCATGTATTGCATTTGTATATCATTGCTTTTCATTTGTTTACTAACCAAAAGTACAAAAATATTGTCATCTAACCATGTTACTTGCAGATGAAGCAATCGACAGTCAATCAGTCAAAATCAGCCATTGAGCAATGGATGGTGGCCATTCTTGAAGAGTTTGGGCACCATGATCATTAATTAAGAGTTCATATGAGTTGTGATCAAGATCTCAAGTGGTAGGGGCTTGGAATTCATCAGAATATGGTTCAGTCAACCAAAACCCTAGCAAAGTCAACTGTAGTCAACTGTGGTCAACTGTGCATTTAATCAGGGATTTGATGGTGGGAATTGGTTTGAGAGGTCTCATTCATGTCCATACAAGCCTCATATAACATGTCAAACATCCACAGTGAAGGATTTGAGGTCAGACAAAAAGTTTCCAAAAATAGTAAGTTGACCTGTAATTGGAAATTGCCAAAAATGGAAAGTTCTTCTCCTCAAAATTATTTCATCATACAAGCTTCAAATGAATTTTTGCCCAACATGAAAGTTGAATATCTTGTTCTCCCATTTCCAAAAAGTCCAAGAACACTCATTTCTCATGTGTGGTTGGCAAGTTATGATCAAATCATTCTCAAGAATTTTTGAACTTCAAAGTGGCATAACTTCCAAACCATTTGGCCAAATTGAGTGAGGTTTTTTGCTACAAGTCACATTTGACATGCTTTATCCAAATCCTTCATCACATTTCATCAAAAATCATCCAATCAAAATGGCCTTTTTCAAGTGCATTGAATTAAAAAAGGGAGAGGTGAAAAATTGACTTTCAAATTAAGCCTTGCCTACACTTTCAACCAATTGCAAATGATCAAAAACCATATTTGGAATATGTTTAGGCCCATTTTCGCACTGTAGCATGCCATGCACATGCAACATGAGTGATTTCACTAATTGGCCAAAACACCTCCATTGAGCTAATTTCATTTACCATCTTATTAACCAAGTTTAGGCATTGTTAATCAGGAGTATATATTGCATATTTCAGACTGAAAACCCTAGCCACAATTTACAAAACTGAGATTCAAACTTTTTCTCTCAAAAAACTCTCAATTCTTCACTTGGATTTTTTCTGAAAAATCTCCAAAGAACTCGTGTCATGGTTCATTGATTCTTCACCTACTATCCTTTTGGGAGCTTTTGCTAGCTGAATTTCACAACTGTAGAGCAAGAACCAGCACTGTTGCATCCAAGTACCTTCCATGGCAGTTCGAATTTTGAGCATCACCAAGCACTGCTGAGCTAAGGGCTTCACTCATTCACTTTCTGGAGCTTGAAGGAACTTCTGTTTCAACTCAACACGGCCTGAAAACCACGGTTCCATCTCCGTTCTTCACATCAGGTAGAAATTTGAACCATGCCATTGTTAAAATCATGCTATGCTTCTTGTCGATCCTGTTGCCATGAGTACAATGAACTTTAAATCGTGGAATATGATTGAGTATTAAGAGAGATACGCTGATTTAAAGTTTGGTTATCAAATGTTGTGTTGCTTATTTCTTCCATGATAGTTTGATTTAGGTTAAATAATTGTTGTTTTGTTGATGTACATGATGAGATGAACACATTGGTATATCGTTTGTTGATTTTGGTTGCAAAATGTTCTTCCTGGAAAATTTGATGAAGAACACTTGAATGCTTGCTTAAACCCTAATTTTCTGAACCCAGATTCATGTTTAATCCTTTGGAATTTCGTCTGCATGTGTTTTCGCGTTTTTCTGCCATGCACCAATCAGCACAAGACACGCCCTTAAGTGAAACGCGGCGTTTCACTTAAGTGGCCGCTTAATTACCAAAATGCCATTATCCATGTTTATTTCATTTATTTTAATTTCCATCTTCAATTTTATTTCATTTGGTATGCTGATTTTAGAAAATTCATAACTCTTCTAATACTTGTCCAAATAATATGGGAGTTTTTTGTGAAATGCTCCTCTTGATCTCTAGTTTTTATGGTGATTTTTCCAGATTTTTTGCACGTGTGGATTTTAAAAAATGCCTAGGGTTTGTTCATGTGTGTCCATTTTGTGTATGCCTTGCCATTTTGCTTATGAAATGATGATACTTAATCCAATGCCTCTCAAATTTTTTGTGCTTAAACTATACATGTTCATGGTCATTTTGGTGTAGAGTTTGTGATTTTATCATTGCTGGTTGATGGGATATGATTTTTTGAATAGAGGTGTGACAATTTGTGTCACACCATTCATGTCCAACTTCTTGATTTTTGTTACCATGCTTATTAGACTCAAAATGGTCTGGATTTTTGCATGAAGATACTTGTGGATGTCTAGTTTGCTTGTGAATTTTCCTGGAATTTTTGAATGCATTTCCTATTTGTTTGATAATTCCTCCCCTGTGTGACCAATTGTTGACCTTCTTGTGATATATGTTTTTACATGACTTGTGAAATTCTCATGCCTTATCACATGAAGCTGAAATTTTGTGGATTGTTTCTTAACATGTTTAACTTCATTTTGGATTTGGTCTCATTCATTTATCAATTGTTTCCACTGTTTTATGATTGCTTAAAGTTGATACATGATTTGTGGCATTGTTTGAGCTTGTATTTGCATACCATGACTTGATGAATTTAATTTCCATACCTCCTCTTGTCCAAATAGCATGAAATTTGGTGTGCTGTTCATTGAATGTGTCCTGTTTAGGCATGATTTTTATTGGAATTTACTGAACTACTTTGGTATTTATTTGATTGTGATCATTCTGTTGGCTCCAATGTGTTGCAATTTTGCCTAGTTTGACATGTTTTGTTCATAAAATGGATTTGGTGCATAGTTTTGATGTGAGACCAATTGGATTCTATTCTTGCTTGATTAATCTTGGTTTTGATCAATTTTCACTTGCTGTTTTGAATTTTTCACCTCCTTTTGACCCTAGGCTTGTCCCAGTGGTCTTGTTTCTCATGTTTGAGTTTGCTTTTCAGGTTAAGAAGCAAAATGCTTTAAGGAGATTAATGCAAGTTGATTGAGTTTGGTTTACTTGATTGTTATGAACTGACTTGTTTGTTTTGTAGGATGCTTAGCTCATATGCTTTGAGCTTTGTGCTTTGCACATGAGATGGATTGTGTTGACTATTGATCCTTATCTTATATTGGTTTTGACTTTGAGTTGTATACTGATTATGTTTGATTGGTTTCAGGTACCATTAGTTGCTAATAGTTCTTTGAGAACTTGCATTGCTTTGCTTGATAGCATTTGCATTGAGGTATAGCACTTTCTTCTTCATGTAGTCTGGAAGACCTGGCTTGTTACTTAGCCAGGCAACTGTCTGAAGTCCTCCTTAAGAGGCGATGTTTGTGCTTGTTTACTTTTGTCCCAAGCAGGAAAAGTCCTTTGAATAAGGCAATTGGTAGAACACAAGAGATATGTAACCTATCTCCTACTATTCTGTGTGTCACTCACCTTCCTCACACCACATGTGTTGATGCATAGTGAGTAAAAGCCCAAGATCTATCGAGTCAATAATCTGTGGAGAGAGTTCCTACTTTCTGAACTCCCACACCTTCTATCATTTGAAGCTCTCCCTGACCAGGGATAAGAGCATGGCACACCCCTCATATCCTTTCATCTGCTTCACCTTGGCTCTCAATGTCAAGGTTAAGAGCACCATTAACCCTATTCCAGTTGGCTTCAATGCCTAACCCTTTGTATGAGCCTGATGCTTGGTTATAGAGTGTGCTAAATGACTTTGGTTGATTGATTACTTAGTTCATCTGTACATGTCTGCTTGTATGATTTGTGCATTTATCATCATTAATTGCTCATTAGTGCATGATCATTTCATTTGTCTTTGTGACATATCCTTGTTGATTGCCCATTGAGGACAATTGTAAGACCACTCATTGGCCATTGTTCCTATGATATGGAAGTGAGTATAAGACCATTTCATTGGCCACTCATCTTCTCTTTGCTTGATGCATTTGCTTGTTGTATGTGAGGATGCAATTGTAAGTCCGTGTAATTTGGCATTTGTTTTCCTATGATCATATGTTGGAGGTTAGAGTAAGCCCAGATAGATTGGCATCTGACGTCCATGTCTTATTGTGTTTTGTTGGAGATTGGTATAAGTCCAGATAGATTGGCATCCGGTATCCACTTTTTATTTCTTTGTTGAGGAGATTGGTATAAGTCCATAGAGTGGCCTCTGATATCCAGTTTTGCTTTAGGAGATTGGTATAAGTCCAGTGATTGGCATCCGGTATCCGCTTTTGTTGACTTTCTTCCTTTCCTTTACTTGTTTGTTATTGCTCATTGCCTATTCCAAAGGACACACTTGAGTCATCTTCTATATGATTTCAAGAGGTGAACCTTCTAGGAAGTTTTACACTCCATCTTCATCCATTCATCCCTCTTTGTCCTAAACCTTTTCACACGTTGCTTTCAAAACTTGAGATAAATATTGTGCAAACATCTTCATGCTTTCAAATTAGAAACTTGGACCCTAAGTCCTTGACTTTTCAAACTCCATTTCATAATACTTCTTTTGAATCAATCTTAATCATACTTTGACCCTCCTTTTGTAAATACTCATAATCAATTAACTTCACCCATTCAATTGTTTTGTGGCTTTGTCCATTCTTGTTAAGTTTTCATACATTAGCCATAGGTTTGATTTATCCTAGTTGGTTGATGTTAATCTCACCTATTTGTCCTTAGTTGATTGAATTGTAAGTCTTCCTTGCTTATTATAGGGTTAACCCCTCACTAGCAAGTTGAAGCTTTTCTCACATGGTGGACTCGTTGTTTCATAAGGTTGAGTTTTCTCCTGTGGATAACGTAAGGCCTTAGGGCTTGTGTTTAAAATTGAATCTACTAACTTTTGGAAATCTTTTAGCCGAACTACGGCGTTTTGATCCTTACCTTTGATGGAAGGTACGTAGGCAACGGGTTCATCCGTTCAAACACAAAAACAATAAAAATTGTATATTCTTTTCTCATCATCCCATTCATGTTTGCACAATAAATATTTCATAACAAATAACAATTTAGTACAACAAGTGTGAAAAGGGCTCCCTAGGAGTACCTAGGACGTTTTGGGTGCCTAACACCTTCCCATTGCGTAATTTACCCCTTACCCAGACTCTCTGATCTTTTCATTAGTTTTCTATGTGTAAAACTTCTTAGGCTTTTGTTCGCTTTTTAGCCAGTCCTTTGGATAAATAAAAATGCGGTGGCGACTCGATTCATTGTATGCTTTGCTTTTGATTTAATCAATAAATCATATAGCGACGAATACACCGCTACAGGAAAGTGGCGACTCTGCTGGGGAAAACATTATACCTTCCCTGGTGGTATTGCCTACTTTTCACCCTTGTTGTATGATATTTGTTTATGTGTTATTTGACATATTTTTGTACAATTTGGGATAACTGTATTGATTGTAATGTTTGAATTGCTTGATATACAATTGCTGTTTGCTTTGGTGATCTCTGTGAGATAAGTTCTATACCCGAACTCGAGTGCACTCTAGGATAGGAGAATGGCGTAGTCTTGTCGACTGGTGTGGAGTATTCCTTAGCTAGTTGACTTGCGAGTCCATTCACTTGGTGGAGGTCATGTTGAATTAATAATGTCACACAAGTTATTTGTGGTTAGGCATTATTCTTTCAATCATGTGCCTTAGAAGCCAAGGACCGTAGTTTACCAAGCCCATCTTGGCCTATTTTTAGAACGTAGTGCGGAGGTCGTTCAGATGTAAGTTCTGATGCGATTGTTACGCGATACTACACTCATAAGAGTCTCTCTCGAGAATATTTTTGGAATACGAGTATTCGTTCCTCCGATAATATCCGAGAGATGGGACGATGATTATGGGAACCTCTGGTAGAACATGTCTGGCAGGTTTAAACCCTAGTACACTCCCTTTGGGTGGTTCTTAACCGAGACTCCATGCTCGTGACTCTCAGTAAACCCGTGATTCGTGGTTGAGTCGTTCAAACATCGTTAATATCAATGGAACTTGGGTGTTGATAAGGTGTAAACCATAATCCGCCAAAATGGATGATTGATATTAAGGATGTTAGAGCCGGTTCATGTACCGTTAATATCAATGGAACTTGAGTGTCGATAAGGTGAAAACCTAAATCCACCAAAATGGATGATTGATATTAGGGATACAATGAGCTTTCCCACGACCTTTGTTTGGTGTGACTTGCTTGATCCTTGAGTGTGATTGTTGCATTCATGCATTCATGCATTCATCTGCATTTCATGTCATCAGAAAAATAAGAAAATTTTCAAGGAACTCAAAGGAGTTTATTTGCAAAAAATTTCAAACATGGAAAAAACCGGAAAAAAAAATCACCTGATGTATCTGATGAGATATTCTCATATATGATCAAAATGTTAATATTTCAAAGTTTGCAAATAAAACCCTCGGGTTCCTTTGAAATAAAAGACAAGCATATGCACAAACACTTCATGCATCATTTGCATAAGCGGGTATTCTGTTCCGGTCTCCCGTCCTGTGGTCTGACCCTGCGATCTTCATTTATTTTGAAGACGCACTTTGCCGGTACTACACCAGAGCCAACTCTGCCAGATTTATGGACCGTCTTAAGCAAGAGGATTGTGAACTCGAGGAGGATTTGCCAGACTAAGTGCTTTTGATGGATTTATTCCTGGTTAGCCACTTGTCTTCTTTCTCATATATTGATGCTGAGGATGAAGTTGGAACTCCGTTCCAAGCTTTATCTATTGATGAACCGATTGAGAAGAAGTCTCCTTCATTCGTTTCCTACAAAGATGCGAAACTGGCCATTGAATGTGGTGCAGTTGCTGGTTTAGGGAAGGTGATTGAGTTGGAAGATAACAGATCCCGAGCTAGCATTGGCTAATTTGTTGTAAGAGTATATCTTCGGCAAATATTTTTGTATCGTATCCACAGAGATTGGGTAACATTACCGCCGTTCTATAATTCAAATGTTATAAGTTTAGAAAGTAACAGGGTTGTTTTGTTTGGAGAAATATTTTGTAAGTGAAAGTTAACAAAAACTATTAAGTGGTTTAGTCAAATATAAAAGTTTGGCAAGATTGGAGTTCACTATTTCAAATGTCTATGATTCCCTATGATAAATAAATCGATTCAAGATTATTGATGATGTTCAAATATCCTCTCAAAGTCATTTATGTCTAAATGATATCGTGATAATCACTATATTGATCCTTAGACGATCTCTCCACCTAACTATCAATATAGCAATCTTTAATGTTCAATATCAAAGAATAGTAATGAATAAATCTATCTCTACAACTTATTCATTACTTGAAAATCTGTTTTATGTCTAAACTCGAGTACTCTCTCTCGACAACTACTCAAATCTGGTTTTCAACTTAAAGCAAAAACAGTGTTCAATACATCAACAATCTTTATCTCATATATAAATCAAAGTGAATACATAAACAAATGAGAATAGCTACTACCTCCAATCTCGACAAAAGGGATTTAGCTCCTCATCACCATTGTTACAAAGCAGAATGTTAAAGAAGAGAAAACTTTGTCTTCTCCCTTACAAAATATCTCAATGTACAATGTATGAATGATAATGAATAATGTTTCAAAGCCCTAGGTTAAACTATTTTGTCTCTACCAAAAAGGTTGACATTTCCCTAATTGGACTTTGTCATCTAAAGCAGAAAAGCAATTCCCAGGCAGACATCAAAATGGCAATTAACTTTTCCTGCACAGCAGCACTTTTGACCCTTGGTCAGCTTGCTGGATTCGCAGCCTTCGCGGCGCGAAGGAAGTTCGCGGCGCGAACTGTTGCTTCTCCAGCTTCCTTGTTTGGCAAGCTTCCTCCAAAATGTATTGTTGCAATCCAAGGTCTTGCTTATCCACAATTCTACAAAACTAACAAAAAATGTGAAATAACTATTCAAAACAAAATAAATTAAACCTAATTGCATTTATAAAAAATAGTGAAGATAAAAGTGTGTAATTACATCAAAACTTGGTAAAAGGGACCAATAAAATGGTATAAAAAGTAGTATTAATTGGTCCCTAACAACTCTCCCCAACTTAGCATTTTGTTTGTCCATAAACAAAAGTTTCCACCCTTACAACCAAAGTCATGACACAAAAGATTTAAACAAGAATTCATCAAGGACATTCAAATGGTTCAAAAGCGTTTGGCGTTTTCTCAATTCACTTATCTCAACTCTAGACAAAACATAAATAAGGGAAATGGTAAAGTGCAAAAATCATTCCAAGGATTTCAAAGTCATACATGTCAAAATTGAATCAAACTTACACACACATCAATATCGATGAATAACATGAAGGGTTACTTTCACTCATCCAAGCAGTTAAATCAACAACAACTCAAATCATGCGGTTATCACAACAAGTACCAAATTATGTGAAAAATGAGAATCAAGAGGTCTTTCAAAGGTTGTAATGTGGCTTAGGTTACAAGAAAGGATAAGATTAAGGGAATTCAACCAAATTGCCTATCCTAAGGGAGCATTCCCAAAGATTCAACTCTACACAAGTTCCTTTTCCTTGGTCCCTATCTTTTTCTTTTTCTTTTTCTTTTCAACTCCACACAACCATGAGCATTTACTTTGCTTTTCTTTTTCTCTATTTTTTTTTTATTTTTTTTTTATGCTCTATGGTTTCAAGGGTGATTTCTTTTTCTTGTTTCTTTTCATATTCTTACCCTTTCATAGAAACTCACTTTTCCAAGTTTCTAATCAACTTTTCACTTTACTCTCCCCAACTTTAGATTCCAAAACCAAATTTATTCAAAAATGCTCCCTACTTAGACATAAGCAAAAGGCAAAATTTTGCAAACAACTCGGTTTGAGGTTTCAACTGATACGAAAGAAATTAGAATTCATTTATTCCACAATTTTCAATTGATTTTCCAATGATCAATCAAATGAATCCTAAAATAAGCTCAAAGGGGGTTAACTAAGGATTACTCCTCACAAGGTTAGTTGATTTAAGCTTTTTGGTCAAGTGGTTTTTCTCACAAACAATGCCTCTATCATTTTCAAAAATTTCACATAACATTAGATTGATGCATGATTTAGCATGATAAGAATGAGTCAAAATAATGCTCGGTTTCCCGCTTTTTTAGTGCACAATGGAAAGCTTCCTCACAAATGGTTAAGTCCTATTTTGATTCACACTGACATATACTTCAATGAAATTATGAACTGAAATTTGCACACACCATTAAACTACTCATGTTAAGTCTAGAAAGCGATAAAGTGTACCTTGAAATGCCGACACTAATTCTTATCATCACCACTCGAAGTATCCTATGCTTCTTTCTTTGCGAACAATTCTTGGTTGCTTTAGGCTTGACTTAAGCGTAAGAACGATTAAATAGAACTGTTGGTAAACCAATTTGATTAAAAACACACTTAAATTTCAAAAAGTACTCATGCAATTATAAAAATACTAAAGAAAAATTAAAGTGCTAAGATAAAGTCATGGTGAACTAGAGCCACCAAAAAGTACATTACAAAATTCCCAAAAACAAAAACAGAATTAGTAAAAAGAAACTCAAACAAACAATACTCTCAAAACTCCACAAATTCAATCCTCCTCCTCTTCATCACCACCTACACTTCCGAGAACATCTTCCATCTCCTCATTTGGGTCAGCACTACCTCCTGCACCCCCCATAAAATTTGGCCTGCCCACAGGCCAATTAGCATAAGCTGCATAGTCAGCTTGCGATGGAAAAGTTCGGGCCTCTGGTGCCAGAAACGTGTTCTGGAACTGCTGCTGCATGGCATCGAAAAGAAAGGATTGAGACCTCCTGGAGGCCTCAAAGTTCTCACAGCAGTAGTTGGCAAAAGCCATCTGATCAAAACCTGGGGTACTTTGAGGTTGAGGTTGAGGTCGGGATCTGGCTCGGGCTCGAGAGGAAGAAGTACCAGATGCATCAGTCTTCTCATTCGGGTTTTGCAGAAACCTGTTCAAATAAGCGTCACTGATCACACTGGTGATCGAGAAGTGTACTTCCTCAGGGATGGGAACATTGGCCCTACGGCACAGTCCCATGATAAGTCCTGGATAAGCTAGCACACCAGCTTTGCCCCCGAAATTGGTTCCGCTTAACACTATCTTTCTTAATTCTCCTGCAATGAGGGCTGCGACATCCACCGACTTCCCGATCATGATGCAGTACAATAGACACCCGACATCCATAGGAATTGTGGTGGTGTGGCTTCTTGGTCTGATATTAGTCAACAGTAGCACCAAAAAAGCCCTAGCTTCCAAATTGAAATTTTCCCTCTTCCACAATTTCGGATGCCCTTGATCATTCACTTCATAAGATTTTCCACTGAGACAAAGGGTGGCATTGACCGCTTCCAGATTCCACCTGTTGGCTACCTCCATGATACTGTACTCACAACTCTCACCCTCTCCAAGAGTTAAGGGATGACCTAGATAAGAATTAATGTCATCCCTTCCAAATGACACAATCTTGCCCCTTACCCTGGACCGGTAAATGAAAGTCGTACCCTCCTCGCGATGCATCGTATTCGCATAAAATTCTCGAACAAGGTCGTAGTTGATTGCGGCTTCCGGCTCGCATAACTTCATCCATTTTCGTTGCTCAAAAGCCGCAACCACTCTGTGATACACCCCGGTTGGAGCTAGCCGAATAAACCTTTCGGGCAAAATGGTTCTCTTGACGAGGCTCTCAAATCGTGCTTCGTGTTCCTCACTGATGAACCTTCGGATTGAACGGGCCTGAGGAGGTGTCATGGTTTTAGTTCTCTTGGACATCTGCAATCAACACCAGAACAACCACAGAACACATATGAACAGCATTAGCCAATAAGTAACAAAAAGAAAATGTTGCTGGAATTCACAGTTCGCGGCGCGAAGGGTAGTTCGCGGCGCGAACTCTGCGAATTCAGGAAATCCCCAAACTTCCTAGGGTTCCACCATTGAGGGATTAAACTACTCCCAACCAGCCAAAATGCTCAACCCTACACTAATCCTATTCTAATTCAAGCATGCAAAGTGATTTCAAACAGCATTCAACAGAGAAAATTGATTTCTAACCAACCCTAATTGAAAAACCCAAAAAGGGATTGGAAAAGAGAAATTCAAACATACATACCTTTTGAATTGCTAGAGCTTGCTAAAGATGAAGATTTGAACAAGGGAAAATGAATGATTTTAAGATTTGGTGGGGTTTTGAGATTGGGGCGAAAGCGCGGCAAAATGATTTGAAATGAGGAAGGTTTGAAATGAAAAAGAATTGACCTAAACAGTATTTAAATGAGTTCTGTCACGCAAAGTTCGCGGCGCGAACAGGGGGTCGCGGCGCGAACAGCAGAAAACAGAATCAATTAAAAATTTTTCATTCAGTTCGTGGCGCGAACTGCAAAAAACAGAACCCACTCAAATTTATTCAATCAGTTCGCGGCGCGAACCGGAGGTCGCGGCGCGAACTGCAAAAAACAGAACTTCAAATTTTTTTATTTTTTTTTTAAGGATTAACAGAGCAGAAAATCACAGAAAAGAGAAAATTAAAATGCAACTAACAACGTTGGGTTGCCTCCCAACCAGCGCTTTGTTTAACGTCGTTAAGAGCTCGACGGTACCTCGATTAGCTTGATGCAGATAAGGAAAGGACACACACATCACGGTTTATGTCACCGCTATGATAGACTTTCAGTCTTTGACCATTAACAGTCCAGCTTTCTTGCGACTTTGGGTCCTCTATCACAATGGCTCCATAATTCCGTACTTCCTTGACAACAAATGGTCCAGACCATTTAGACTTCAATTTACCCGGAAACAACTTCAACCTTGAGTTAAAAAGCAATACCATCTGTCCAACATGAAACTCTTTATGGCGGACCTTTCCATCATGGTATGCTTTTGTCTTCTCCTTGCACAGCTTATTAGAATGGTATGCATCGTTCCTTAGTTCCTCCAACTCATGGAGTTGACCTTTCCTTTTTTCTCCAGCTAGAGTGGAGTCGAAGTTCAAGAACTTAAGAGCCCATAATGCTCTATGCTCCATTTCAACTGGAAGATGACAAGTCTTCCCATACACCAGTTGAAACGGAGTCAGCCCAATAGGTGCTTTGTAAGCAGTGTGATACGCCCACAAAGCCTCATCAAGTTTTAAGGACCAATCCTTTCTTGAGTTCGAAACTGTTTTCTCAAGGATCCGTTTAATTTCCCGGTTTGAAACCTCAGTTTGACCGTTCGCTTGTGGGTGGTAGGGAGTGGTCACCTTATGCTTTACACCATAATGTTGCAGAACTTTTTCTAAGGGTGTATTGCAGAAGTGTGAGCCTCCATCACTCACCAACACTCGAGGCACACCAAAACGTGAGAATATGTTCTTCTTTAAAAATTTGATCACAGTTTTGGCATCGGCCTTGGGTGAGGCAATTGCTTCCACCCACTTCGAAACATAATCGACAGCTACTAAGATGTACTCATTTGAGAAAGAAGAGGGGAATGGGCCAACGAAATCAATACCCCAACAATCAAAAACTTCTACTTCTAGCATGTTGGTTAGAGGCATTTCATCCCGTTTTCCTATTCCACCACTCCGTTGGCATGCATCACAACTCTTCGCATGTTCGTGCGCATCTTTGAATAAAGATGGCCAATAAAAACCCGATTGGAGTACTTTAGTGGCTGTTCTCAAACCACTATAGTGACCTCCATACGGAGAGTTATGACAGTGCCACAGAATGTCTCTTGACTCCTCAATTGTTACACATCTTCTCAAAATATTGTCTGCTCCTACTTTAAAAAGATAAGGGTCATCCCAGACATAATATTTTGCATCAGCTAAGAATTTCCTTCTTTGATTGCAAGTGAGGTCTTCCGGTGTTAAACCAGTTGCTTTGTAATTAGCAAAATCAGCAAACCAAGGCCTCACTTGAATCGCATAGAGTTTTTCATCTGGAAATTCTTCTCTCACCTCTTCTTCTTTGTTTGTAATTTCTACATTGACCAATCGAGACAAATGATCTGCTACCAAGTTCTCGGAACCTTTTTTATCCCGAATCTCTAGATCAAACTCTTGTAATAAAAGGATCCAACGAATAAGCCTTTGTTTTGAATCCGGCTTGGTAAGCAGATACTTTATTGCAGAATGGTCAGTGTAGATTACAACTCTTGAACCAATCAAATAAACTCTAAATTTTTCCAGTGCATATACTATGGCTAGCAATTCTTTTTCAGTTGTTGCATAATTAACTTGCGCATCATTCAACACCTTACTAGCATAGTGTATGGCATGGAAAACTTTATCGCTTCTTTGTCCTAACACCGCACCCACTGCATAATCGCTAGCATCACACATGAGTTCAAAAGCAAGGTTCCAGTTTGGTGCTACGATTATTGGTGCGGTGATCAACTTTTCTTTCAAATCTAAGAAAGCTTTAAGACATGACTCATCAAAAAGAAAAGGCGTACCTTTGTTGAGCAAATTACTCAATGGTTTTGCGATCTTTGAGAAGTCTTGTATGAATCTCCGGTAGAAACCGGCATGTCCTAGAAAGCTTCTTATTCCTTTAATATTAGTTGGAGGTGGCAGTTTTTCAATAACCTCCACCTTGGCCTTGTCCACCTCTAGCCCTTCAGAAGAAATCTTGTGACCAAGTACTATACCCTCAGTGACCATGAAATTACATTTTTCCCAGTTGAGCACTAGGTTGGTCTCCACGCATCTCCTCAGAACTACATCAAGGTGCTTTAAGCACATTTCAAAAGATGATCCATAAACAGAAAAATCGTCCATGAACACCTCAATGCATTCTTCTATCAAGTCTGAAAAGATAGCTTGCATACACCGTTGAAATGTGGCTGGTGCGTTACATAGTCCAAAAGGCATTCTTCGGTAAGCAAAGATGCCAAAAGGACATGTAAATGCTGTTTTCTCATGGTCTGCCGGATTTACTGAAATTTGATTATACCCCGAATATCCGTCCAAGAAACAGTAGAAATTTTTGCCGGCGAGCCGCTCCAACATTTGGTCCATGAAAGGTAGTGGGAAATGATCTTTCCTTGTGGCTTGGTTCAACCTTCTATAGTCGATGCACATCCTCCACCCTGTCACTGTTCTCGTCGGAATCAACTCATTTTTATCGTTTTTAATCACCGCCATTCCGCCTTTCTTGGGGACCACTTGTACCGGACTCACCCATGCACTATCAGATATAGGATAAATCATTCCGGCTTCTAAAAGTTTGACAACTTCCTTACGAACCACCTCTTTCATTGATGGATTCGGACGCCTCTGAGGTTGCGCAACAGGTTTGAAATTTTCCTCCATCATTATCTTGTGCATGCAATAGGCCGGACTAATACCCTTCAAATCGGATAGCACCCACCCTATCGCACCTTGGTTCTTTTTCAAAACTTGAATCAACTTATCTTCCTCTTGCGTGGACAATGTGTTGCTTATAATCACTGGTTTAGTACACTCATCTCCAAGAAACACATACTTCAAGTGTGACGGAAGCATTTTCAATTCTAATTTTTGCTCTTCAGTTTCCTTCTTTGCATCCAAATCTTCCACTAATTCTTCTTGATAGGCCAGCTCACCACAAGATTCTAGCTCGTGCAACATCGCTTCGATCTCTCGTTCCTCATTGTCGGTTAACACATTGTATGCTCCGATAAGGGATCTTTCCAAAGGATTAGAAATATGGATTTGATTCACGACCTGCACTACTTCCTCTTCACTTGCATCGATTCGAAAAGAATCATGCTTGTCGGTTGGATGTTTCATTGCTTCGAAAAGGTTAAAGGTCACCTCTTCATCTTGCACTCTCACCTTCATTAGCCCATCATCTATGTCGATCATCATCCGAGCTGTCTTCATAAAAGGTCTTCCAAGAATTAGGGGTACATCGCGTTCCTCATCCATCTCCACTATTACAAAGTCCACCGGAAACAAAAATTTATCCACTTTTACGAGCATGTCTTGGGCGATTCCGTATGGTGAGGTTGTAGACTTGTCTGCTAGTTGTAGGGTCATTCTTGTTGATTTAATCTCCACATTTCCCAATCGTTTGACAATGGAAAGGGGGATTAAATTTATACTAGAGCCCAAATTTATCAAACCATTCCCAACGTATGTGCTTCCAATGGTTACCGGTAGAACAACCCGGCCCGGGTCGGACTCCTTCCTTGGTAAAGTCTTCTGGATGATGGCGCTACACCGTGCATCAAGAATTATGGTCTCATCTTCCACGTGTCGCCTTTTCTTGGTAAGAATGTCCTTCATAAATTTAGCATACCGTGGCATTTGTTCTAATGCATCAGCAAATGGAATGTTGATTTGGAGTTGTTTGAAGATGTCCATGAACCGTGCATAGTGCCTAGCATTGTCTTTCCTTGATGGAGCATGTGGATAGGGTAGATGTTGAGTTGGAATGACGCTCACTCCCTTCTCAGATTTCTTCTTTCTCTTTAATTCAGCATCTTTTTTCCCTTCTAAATCAGTCTGCACAGCAGTGGGCAAAACCTGCTCTTTTCGCGGCGCGAAGGTGGTTCGCGGCGCGAACTGAGCATTTCCAGAAGCATTTTCCCCTTCACCAACTATATATGTTTCTTCCAGCATCCCATCAGTGGTGTTCTCTTCTACAATTTCTTCACCTTTTTCACTTACTAACGCTTTACCGCTCCTTGTGACGACTGCTTTGCAATGCTCCTTTGGGTTTGGTTGAGTGTTAGCAGAGAAAGAAGGCCCTGCGTTTTGTTCCGACAGTTGCTTCGCGAGTTGGCCTACTTGATTTTCCAGATTTTTAATTGCCGCCTCGTTACTCTTCTGATTTGCCATGGAAGCTTGCATGAATTGTTGAAGAGTGTCTTCTAGCTTGGAATTTCCTCCTTGCGACTGCTGACCTTGAGAGTTTGGCTGTTGGTAAGGGCTTTGCTGCTGATAATTCTGATTGTTGAACCTTGACGGTTGGTAGCCTTGATTGTTTCTTGGTTGATAGCCTTGATTGTTAGGCTGTTGTCTTTGATATCCCTGATTTTGATTATTCACATAACTCACTTCTTCTTGGGGTGGAGGACAAAAACCAGTAGGATGATCTCCTTGACATAACTCGCAACATGCTACTTGATGCTGAACTTGAAACCCTTGAATCTCTTTTATTTGCTGTGGAAGCTTGGCCATTTGTTGAGTAAGAAGCTCCACTTGTTGAGAGAGTAGCTTGTTTTGAGCAAGGATGGCATCATTGGTATTCAACTCTAAAACTCCAGGCTTACGTTGTGAAGGGCTACGATCATGTTGACCTTGATGATCATTGCGGGCCATCCGTTCAATAATGACTTTAGCTTCTTCCGCAGTTTTTGATATAAGCGACCCACCCGCGGTGGCGTCCAGAAGTGTCTTATGAGTTGACTGGAGACCATTCAAAAAAATATGAATTTGAGTGAGCTCATCAAAACCATGTCCCTTACATTTCCTCAACATTGATTTGAATCTCTCCCAAGCTTCATTTAGAGATTCGTTGCCTCCTTGAGTGAATACCGCAATAGCCGTTTTGGCTTCCATGAATCGGGATTGAGGGAAGTATCTTTCTAAGAACTTTTCTTCTAACAAATTCCAATCCGTCATCACTCTTGATTCTTGATCAAGATACCACTCTTTTGCCTTTCCCACTAAGGAGTGTGGGAACATCCTCTTGAATAATGTTTCTTCACCCGCTTCGTCTATTCCCGTAGAACCCGCAATCTCATAGAATTTGATGAGATGGGTATACGGATCTTCGTGATCCATTCCGGTGAATGGAGTTGCATAGAGAAGTTGGAGGATTCCGGTCTTCATCTCCGTATTTCTTCCTCCACGGGCAAATTGAGCATTCCTTCTTGGACTATTAGCGGACATTTCGGTATGATTATCCTCCGCCATGTTTCCTTCACAAGCCTCTACAACCACTTCTTCGATTGGAACAAGTGCGGAAGTAGATGCTTCTTCTCTCCGGTTCCTCTCTTCGGCTAGTTTCCTTCTTCTTCGTGTTTTGCTATTGAGCTTCCGAAGTGTTCTTTCAATTTCAGGATCGAATTGAAGTTGCTCCTCGGTTGCTTTTCCTCGCATGCACTAGAATCTACAAAACTAACAAACCAAGTGAAACAAAAGAGGGATAGTAATAAATGTAACACAACTTAAAACAAAGAATTATTGCAATGCTTGTAATATCGACACCAATCCCCGGCAACGGCGCCAATTTGTTGTAAGAGTATATCTTCGGCAAATACTTTTGTATCGTATCCACAGAGATTGGGTAACATTACCGCCGTTCTATAATTCAAATGTTATAAGTTTAGAAAGTAACAGGGTTGTTTTGTTTGGAGAAATATTTTGTAAGTGAAAGTTAACAAAAACTATTAAGTGGTTTAGTCAAATATAAAAGTTTGGCAAGATTGGAGTTCACTATTTCAAATGTCTATGATTCCCTATGATAAATAAATCGATTCAAGATTATTGATGATGTTCAAATATCCTCTCAAAGTCATTTATGTCTAAATGATATCGTGATAATCACTATATTGATCCTTAGACGATCTCTCCACCTAACTATCAATATAGCAATCTTTAATGTTCAATATCAAAGAATAGTAATGAATAAATCTATCTCTACAACTTATTCATTACTTGAAAATCTGTTTTATGTCTAAACTCGAGTACTCTCTCTCGACAACTACTCAAATCTGGTTTTCAACTTAAAGCAAAAACAGTGTTCAATACATCAACAATCTTTATCTCATATATAAATCAAAGTGAATACATAAACAAATGAGAATAGCTACTACCTCCAATCTCGACAAAAGGGATTTAGCTCCTCATCACCATTGTTACAAAGCAGAATGTTAAAGAAGAGAAAACTTTGTCTTCTCCCTTACAAAATATCTCAATGTACAATGTATGAATGATAATGAATAATGTTTCAAAGCCCTAGGTTAAACTATTTTGTCTCTACCAAAAAAGGTTGACATTTCCCTAATTGGACTTTGTCATCTAAAGCAGAAAAGCAATTCCCAGGCAGACATCAAAATGGCAATTAACTTTTCCTGCACAGCAGCACTTTTGACCCTTGGTCAGCTTGCTGGATTCGCAGCCTTCGCGGCGCGAAGGAAGTTCGCGGCGCGAACTGTTGCTTCTCCAGCTTCCTTGTTTGGCAAGCTTCCTCCAAAATGTATTGTTGCAATCCAAGGTCTTGCTTATCCACAATTCTACAAAACTAACAAAAAATGTGAAATAACTATTCAAAACAAAATAAATTAAACCTAATTGCATTTATAAAAAATAGTGAAGATAAAAGTGTGTAATTACATCAAAACTTGGTAAAAGGGACCAATAAAATGGTATAAAAAGTAGTACTAATTGGTCCCTAACAGATCTTCATTTATTTTGAAGACGCACTTTGCCGGTACTACACCAGAGCCAACTCTGCCAGATTTATGGACCATCTTGAGCAAGAGGATTGTGAACTCGAGGAGGATTTGCCAGACTAAGTGCTTTTGATGGATTTATTCCTGGTTAGCCACTTGTCTTCTTTCTCATATATTGATGCTGAGGATGAAGTTGGAACTCCGTTCCAAGCTTTATCTATTGATGAACCGATTGAGAAGAAGTCTCCTTCATTCGTTTCCTACAAAGATGCGAAACTGGCCATTGAATGTGGTGCAGTTGCTGGTTTAGGGAAGGTGATTGAGTTGGAAGATAACAGATCCCGAGCTAGCATTGGCTATTCGTCTGGGGCGTTTAATGAGCAAGGTTTGTTCACGAGTGGAGGATTCATCCATAACGATCAACCTGAGGAAGAAGTCGCTGCTATCTTGGAAGAGGATGCAGAGAAATTTGAACAATTTCATCATACCTGGTGGTGTCTGCCACAATTGGGTCGCTGTAGATGTTCCTACAATCATCCATAGATCAGAGTAATTGTTCACCTTGTTTAAAACCCTTCTCCCATGCCAAAAGGAGAAGTGATGACATTGTTGGCAGCATTTAATACAATGATGTTTTCATTCAATTAATGCATTGTTAAACATTTGTTTTTCCATTTGTTTTCACTTTTTGCTTTTTGCATGAAATCAGTGATCACAAAAAAACCCTGAAAAACAAGAAAACAGTCTTTTCATCTCCATAAATGATTTGCTTGTTTAAATTCAAAAGCTTTTCATTATCCAAAATCATTATGCAGGGATTTCTAAACCCATTGAACATAATGATCCAACGCCATCTCCCAATCTTGAATTCTTTGTATTCGAAGCAGAGGAAGATGATGTTGAAGGGATTCCTGATGAGATTACCCGCCTTCTTGAGCACCAAAAGAGGCTCATCCAGCTGTATCATGAGAATCAGCAAAACAGTCAAACTGGGGCATTACAAATGTAATGTAAAAAAAAGAGAAGAGGGTGAAAAAAGAAGAAAAAATCAAAAATCAGGAAAAAAATTTCAAATCTTTTCAAAAGAACAAAGAAAAAGTATACCCTCAAATCCCTAGTTGATTGATGCTGAATGGATTCAGAGTCGTTATGACCAGTTGAATCTGATTGAAGAGAAGCGATTAACTGCCATGTGCCATGGTCAGTTATATCAGCAGAGAATGAAGAAAGCATTCGATAAAAAGGTCAAGCCTCGTGTCTTCCGGGAAGGTGACCTCGTGCTCAAGAAAGTCTTGTCTTTCGTGCCCGATTCCAGGGGCAAGTGGACTCCAAACTACGAGGGTCCATATGTTGTTAAGAGAGCCTTTTCAGGCGGTGCTTTGATGCTTACAACAATGGATGGGGAGGATTTCACTCGTCCTGTGAATTCAGATGCAGTCAAGAGATACTTCGCCTAAAAAAAGTATATGCAAAAGAAAAAACAGAATAGCTCGCTAAGTTGAAAACCCGAAAGGGCGGCTTAGGCAAAAATGAGCGTCTCGGTGGAGAACCTGCAAGGGTAATCCAGGCAAAAATTAGAGACTTGAAAAAAAGAGAATATTTGCATCCCGCTAGATTGAGTACCTCACCCTGGGGCAATCTAGGCAAAAATTAGGGATTTGGCAAGTAACTGCATCCTGACAAGACTTTCTGTTTCACCAGCTGTCTTTTCGTCAGAGGATTCTCGACTCGTCGTCAACTGAAGCTTCGAATACATCGAGATTCAAATTGGTAGAGAAAGGATCATTATGTTCAATGTAGCCCTCTTCCAATATATATCACTGATTTCAAATTTGTACAGATCTATGGAGTCTTGCCATTTGCAGGCTACCATTCCATCAAATCAATTTGAGCTTTTTATCCAATTATTTGCACTCTTATTTGTTTCAATTCAACAAATGTTTTGCATGTTTTAATTGATAAAATGTCATTGTTTTAAACGAACAGATTTTTCAAAATTGTTGTTTTAAACAAAGTGAATATTCACAATGTTGAAAGGATACTCAAGAATATCTTAGTGCTCTCCCGAGGGTGGCATGATCTCCAACAGGTAAGACATTGGTTCATATTCCTGGTTTGGTTGTATCTTCTTTCTTCAGATCTTTGTTGGGGTTGTTCCTCAAGCAGAGTTGTTGGTAGGGTTGTTCCCCAAGCAGAGTGTTGTTGAAGACTTTGTTTTCTCCAGCAGCAGTCTTCCCCAGCATGGGTGCTCTCCTTGTGGAAGATTCGGTGGTTGATGGTTTGCCATCCTGGTGCCCCGTCACCTTCTCCAGTGGGTCGACATCCCCAGACTTTATTTGTCTCCTCAGCACAGTCGCGAGCAGAGTTGTTGTCACTCTCCCCAGCGCAGTTGCCAGTAGAGTTGTTGCTTTCTCTCTATCAGAGCGTTTGTTCCCCTCAGCAGAGCAGGATTTATTTTCCTACTCAGTGGTTGATTGGGTTGGTATCCCAGTATTTTCACCCATTCTTTCCCGACATAGTCTGCAGAGTGGTTGTCGGGGCAGTTTTGCCTGTTGAATACTCCTTCAATCCCCGGTATGGTCGGATGATGGCTCCATCATCCAGAGATTGGATTGATTTCCTGATTTGCTTTTGATCCTCAGTAGAGTGGCTTGTGTTGCAAAATCTACCGATGTGACCCGTCGGATGTGTGTTCTCCCCAAGTAGGTTGGTTTGTTGCCGAAGCTACTTGTGTGATCTGTCCTCCCTCAGTGGGTTGTTCCCCAAGAGAGTAGCTGACAGTTTTTCCCCCCATTAGATTCGCTTATGCAGTTAGATTCTACTTGGATGATGTTGTTCTCCTTCAGTGGGTTGTTCCCCGGAGTTGTTCGGAGTTGCAGAACTCTTTGTTTCTCAGTTGATGCTGAGATCCCCTGCGGATCTTCGAGATTTTCTTTTGTTCCTCAATAGATTCGTCTTGGTGGCTGTTTTACCCATTATGACTTTCTGTACCCTGGTTGGTTTGTTTGTTGATCCAGCATTCAGAGATTTGGTGTGCCCTGATATCTCTAAGCCTCTGCTTCCCCAGCAGTACCCGCAGATCTATGCTTTATAGCATGTAGATCTCCGCAGATTGGATTTCCAGTTGGTTTTTCCCTTGGAAGTATAGTACCGGGCGTTTGATTCCTGGACCTGTTTGTGTTAGATATGTCTGTTTTGTCAGCATTCATCAAAACATAAATCACGCATATTCATGCATATTCATAACCATTCAGATATTCATGTTGCATTTCTCGCCATATATCTCTTGTTGATTATTCCTTGCTATGGTGATGCAGATCCCCAATAGATCTCCCCTAGCAGATGTCGGGTGTTAAATCTCTCCATATAGAGTCAACCCCGTAAGCAGAAAATGTCTGTTGTCTTTCTTTCTGCAGTTCCCCATTGAGATATTTCCTCGTGGATGACGGTTTCTTCCGTTTCCTCCCCAACATATATATTGGGATGGATTTTCCTATTTGAGTTACATCCTCATTAGGACGTGTCTTGATTCAGTCTGTCTTCTCGGATTGATCCCAAATTGGCTATTTGTCAACTGTCTTGTGCTTCCCAGTGGGTTGTTCCCCAGCGGAGTTTTTTCGGGCCTCTACCCTTATACCGGTAGTTGTAAGTCCTATTTTCTTTGCCCTTTTCAGCGGAATTGGTGGTTATATACCTTTTATTTCTCGGCAAGTTTTTTTGGTTTTCTACCTTGTACTCGGTAGATGTAAACTCTAATTCATAGTTATCCCCACCAGAGTATGGCTATTACCCCGTATTCGGTAGTTGTAAGTCCTATCTCTTTTCCCCTAACAGAGATAACCTTTGTGGTTCGTCCTGATTGTAAGTGGATTTCTGTTGTTGTGGTTTTATCCCTAACAGAGTTGGTGTCTCCCTGTGGTGATTTCTATCCCCAGTTGAGTTTGTGGTCTTCTACCCCGTATTCGGTGGTTGTAAATCCCAGGTGTTGATTCTTTCTCCCCAGCGGAGTTTGTGCCTTGTGGTATAGTTGGATAATTGCCGTTTGCTAGCAATTTTATCCTCAGCTGAGTCTTTGGTTCATACCCAGTAGTCGGTATTCTTAACCTCTCGTTTCCTCAGCCAGATTTTTGGTATTCTACCTCGTATTCGGTAGCTGTAAACCCTAATTTCTCCCTTTTGCAGAGTTAACCTTGTTGTTCATCCTAACCGATGATGGTTACTCCTTGTGTTTATCTTCATTCGTTGTTCGATGTTGATATTCCCTGTTGCTTCTGGGTAATTGCCGGATGCTAGCAATTGTTTCCCCAGCAAGCAATCTTCTGGATCATTGCCGTATGCTCGCAGTGTTATCCCTTTTGAAGTCGCCAGTGGGTCTTTTCACCGTTTGCTAGTGATTTGTTCCCCGGATCATTGATTGTTTATCAATGCATCCCCAGCTTTTGTGGATAATTGCCGGATGCTTGCAATTTATCCCCAGTGGGTCTTCTTTCATTTACCCTTGTGTTGGTAATGATGTTGTTCCCTCTGATCGGTCATCATTATATACCTAGTTTGGTATCCCGATGCCTTTCTTTTCGGTCGATTTATCCTTTATTAACCCAGTAACTGGTTGTGGATAATCTTCCTTGCGAGTATGTTATTCACGGTCTGCCGGTAATGAATAATACATCTCATGCACTCTTCAGTCGAAGCCTTTCGTGTTTCCCTGATCGAGTAAGATTCGTTTTTTTTCACTTTGTGGAATCGAATATTCTTTGTTGAGTTGGATAATTGTCGGATGCTTGCAATTTATCCCTTTGAGTTGTCTTTCGTTTACCCGGATGCTTGGTATCGATTGTCTCTCTTCTTGGTTAGTCACCTATTATATACTTCGGTATCTCTGGTGTCTTTTCCTTTCGAGTATATTATTCACGGTCTGCCGGTAATGAATAATATGTCTCATGCGCTCTTTGGTTGGAGTCCTTTGTTGATCTTCCCCAGTCGAGTGAGATTCGTATTCTTTGTAGAATCGAATATCCATCCTTTAACCAGTTTGTGTTTCGGATGATGAGTGTGTTGGCACATATACCAATTCACGTTTTCGGTAGATCACCTATTATATACTTCGGTATCTCTGGTGTTGCTTACCATGCGAGTTTATTATCTACGTTCTGACGGTAATAGATAATATATCTCATGCGAGTATTCTATCCACATTCTGACGGTAATGGATATTGTATCTCATGCACTCTTTGGGTTTGTGTCCCCATTTTGAGTAAGATTCGTTTTCCCGTTGTGGATTCGAATGTCCATCCTGTAAGTCGATTTGCTTCTTCAAGCCCTCCTTTCGGATGATGAGTGTTTTGGCATATATACCAATTCGCTTTTCGGTCGGTCACCTATTATATGCCTCGGTATCCCTGGTGTTCCTTCCTTTCTGCTCCCTATTATGACCTCGGTCCCCTGCGGAGTCAGATTTTCCTGAGTTTATGTACCTTTTCAGGTCTTTCTCAGATGTTTGGTTGATTGATATCTCTCACCCTTATACCGGTCTTAGATATTCATTCTTCCTGAGTTTGTTACCCTTATATCGGTAACACCTCATTGTTTGGTGCTTCCCCAGTGGAGTTCCCTGTTGCTTCTCCCCAGGAGTCAGCTTGTGTCTTTCCAATGGATGTTTTGTCCTTTGGAATATTCTTTTCCCCAGTGTGAGTCCTTCACTCCCCAGTGAGGTCTCCGGTTTGACTTTTGTTATTCCCTAATCAGAGTCGTGTCTTGTTCACGCTGTGTCAGTTTTGTTTTCCCCAACTCAGAGTCGTGTCCTGCTCACGCATTCTTTTTTCTTTTACTATCCCCAACAAGAGTCTTGTTAGAGTCTCTGTTCCTGGTGAGTGTATTACTCCGACGGATCGTCTTTTCTTCTGTGTGAATCATATTCCCCACAGAGTTTGTGTCTTTTGCATACATACATTTGCATCATGAGGTCTCTTAGGGACCAAAATTTGTCTCATTACTGTTATTTAAGCCCATTCTACCGCGTCGAGATGAAGATTTCTAAACTTCACTTCTCCGGATAGAATGACCTTAAATAGGGGCATCTGTAAGACCCCAATTTTGTCCCTAAGATCCCTCATGGCATCATATCATATCATATCATTGCCTTAAGGATCATTGTGCACCTTTGATTGCCTCCTAGTGGGTGGGTATCTTGTGAGTGTGGTTCTTGATCACCAAGCATGTATTGCATTTGTATATCATTGCTTTTCATTTGTTTACTAACCAAAAGTACAAAAATATTGTCATCTAACCATGTTACTTGCAGATGAAGCAATCGACAGTCATTCAGTCAAAAACAGCCATTGAGCAATGGATGGTGGCCATTCTTGAAGAATTTGGGCACCATGATCATTAATTAAGAGTTCATATGAGTTGTGATAACATTTTGAATCAAGATCTCAAGTGGTAGGGGCTTGGAATTCATCAGAATATGGTTTAGTCAACCAAAACCCTAGCAAAGTCAACTGTAGTCAACTGTGGTCAACTGTGCATTTAATCAGGGATTTAATGGTGGGAATTGGTTTGAGAGGTCTCATTCATGTCCATACAAGCCTCATATAACATGTCAAACATCCACAGTGAAGGATTTGAGGTCAGACAAAAAGTTTCCAAAAATAGTAAGTTGACCTGTAATTGGAAATTGCCAAAAATGGAAAGTTCTTCTCCTCAAAATTACTTCATCATACAAGCTTCAAATGAATTTTTGCCCAACATGAAAGTTGAATATCTTGTTCTCCCATTTCCAAAAAGTCCAAGAACACTCATTTCTCATGTGTGGTTGGCAAGTTATGAAGAAATCATTCTCAAGAATTTTTGAACTTCAAAGTGGCATAACTTCCAAACCATTTGGCCAAATTGAGTGAGGTTTTTTGCTACAAGTCATATTTGACATGCTCTATCCAAATCCTTCATCACATTTCATCAAAAATCATCCAATAAAAATGGCCTTTTTCAAGTGCATTGAATTAAAAAAGGGAGAGGTGAAAAATTGACTTTCAAATTAAGCCTTGCCTACACTTTCTACCAATTGCAAATGATCAAAAACCATATTTGGAATATGTTTAGGCCCATTTTCGCACTGTAGCATGCCATGCACATGCAACATGAGTGATTTCACTAATTGGCCAAAACACCTCCATTGAGCTAATTTCATTTACCATCTTATTAACCAAGTTTAGGCATTGTTAATCAGGAGTATATATTGCATATTTCAGACTGAAAACCCTAGCCACAATTTACAAAACTGAGATTCAAACTTTTTCTCTCAAAAAACTCTCAATTCTTCACTTGGATTTTTTCTGAAAAATCTCCAAAGAACTCGTGTCATGGTTCATTGATTCTTCACCTACTATCCTTTTGGAAGCTTTTGCTAGCTGAATTTCACAACTGTAGAGCAAGAACCAGCACTGTTGCATCCAAGTACCTTCCATGGCAGTTCGAATTTTGAGCATCACCAAGCACTGCTGAGCTAAGGGCTTCACTCATTCACTTTCTGGAGCTTGAAGGAACTTCTGTTTCAACTCAACACGGCCTGAAAACCACGGTTCCATCTCCGTTCTTCACATCAGGTAGAAATTCGAACCATGCCATTGTTAAAATCATGATATGCTTCTTGTAGATCCTGTTGCCATGAGTACAATGAACTTTAAATCGTGGAATATGGTTGAGTATTAAGAGAGATACGCTGATTTAAAGTTTGGTTATCAAATGTTGTGTTGCTTATTTCTTCCATGATAGTTTGATTTAGGTTAAATAATTGTTGTTTTGTTGATGTACATGATGAGATGAACACATTGGTATATTGTTTGTTGATTTTGGTTGCAAAATGTTCTTGCTGGAAAATTTGATGAAGAACACTTGAATGCTTGCTTAAACCCTAATTTTCTGAACCCAGATTTATGTTTAATCCTTTGGAATTTCGTCTGCATGTGTTTTCGCGTTTTTCTGCCATGCACCAATCAGCACAAGACACGCCCTTAAGTGAAACGCGGCGTTTCACTTAAGTGGCCGCTTAATTACCAAAATGCCATTATCCATGTTTATTTCATTTATTTTAATTTCCATCTTCAATTTTATTTCATTTGGTATGCTGATTTTAGAAAATTCATAACTCTTCCAATACTTGTCCAAATAATATGGGATTTTTTGTGAAATGCTCCTCTTGATCTCTAGTTTTTATGGTGATTTTTCCAGATTTTTTGCACGTGTGGATTTTAAAAAATGCCTAGGGTTTGTTCATGTGTGTCCATTTTGTGTATGCCTTGCCATTTTGCTTATGAAATGATGATACTTAATCCAATGCCTCTCAAATGTTTTGTGCTTAAACTATACATGTTCTTGGTCATTTTGGTGTAGAGTTTGTGATTTTATCATTGCTGGTTGATGGGATATGATTTTTTGAATAGAGGTGTGACAATTTGTGTCACACCATTCATATCCAACTTCTTGATTTTTGTTACCATGCTTATTAGACTCAAAATGGTCTGGATTTTTGCATGAAGATACTTGTGGATGTCTAGTTTGCTTGTGAATTTTCCTGGAATTTTTGAATGCATTTCCTATTTGTTTGATAATTCCTCCCCTGTTTGACCAATTGTTGACCTTCTTGTGATATATGTTTTTACATGACTTGTGAAATTCTCATGCCTTATCACATGAAGCTGAAATTTTGTGGATTGTTTCTTAACATGTTTAACTTCATTTTGGATTTGGTCTCATTCATTTATCAATTGTTTCCACTGTTTTATGATTGCTTAAAGTTGATACATGATTTGTGGCATTGTTTGAGCTTGTATTTGCATACCATGACTTGATGAATTTAATTTCCATACCTCCTCTTGTCCAAATAGCATGAAATTTGGTGTGCTGTTCATTGAATGTGTCCTGTTTAGGCATGATTTTTATTGGAATTTATTGAACTACTTTGGTATTTATTTGATTGTGATCATTCTGTTGGCTCCAATGTGTTGCAATTTTGCCTAGTTTGACATGTTTTGTTCATAAAATGGATTTGGTGCATAGTTTTGATGTGAGACCAATTGGATTCTATTCTTGCTTGATTAATCTTGGTTTTGATCAATTTTCACTTGCTGTTTTGAATTTTTCACCTCCTTTTGACCCTAGGCTTGTCCCAGTGGTCTTGTTTCTCATGTTTGAGTTTGCTTTTCAGGTTAAGAAGAAAAATGCTTTAAGGAGATTAATGCAAGTTGATTGAGTTTGGTTTACTTGATTGTTATGAACTGACTTGTTTGTTTTGTAGGATGCTTAGCTCATATGCTTTGAGCTTTGTGCTTTGCACATGAGATGGATTGTGTTGACTATTGATCCTTATCTTATATTGGTTTTGACTTTGAGTTGTATACTGATTATGTTTGATTGGTTTCAGGTACCATTAGTTGCTAATAGTTCTTTGAGAACTTGCATTGCTTTGCTTGATAGCATTTGCATTGAGGTATAGCACTTTCTTCTTCATGTAGTCTGGAAGACCTGGCTTGTTACTTAGCCAGGCAACTGTCTGAAGTCCTCCTTAAGAGGCGATGTTTGTGCTTGTTTACTTTTGTCCCAAGCAGGAAAAGTCCTTTGAATAAGGCAATTGGTAGAAGACAAGAGATATGTAACCTATCTCCTACTATTTTGTGTGTCACTCACCTTCCTCACACCACATGTGTTGATGAATAGTGAGTAAAAGCCCAAGATCTATCGAGTCAATAATCTATGGAGAGAGTTCCTACTTTCTGAACTCCCACACCTTCTATCATTTGAAGCTCTCCCTGACCAGGGATAAGAGCATGAGGCACACCCCTTATATCCTTTCATCTGCTTCACCTTGGCTCTCAATGTCAAGGTTAAGAGCACCATTAACCCTATTCCAGTTGGCTTCAATGCCTAACCCTTTGTATGAGCCTGATGCTTGGTTATAGAGTGTGCTAAATGACTTTGGTTGATTGATTACTTAGTTCATCTGTACATGTCTGCTTGTATGATTTATGCATTTATCATCATTAATTGCTCATTAGTGCATGATCATTTCATTTGTCTTTGTGACATATCCTTGTTGATTGCCCATTGAGGACAATTGTAAGACCACTCATTGGCCATTGTTCCTATGATATGGAAGTGAGTATAAGACCATTTCATTGGCCACTCATCTTCTCTTTGCTTGATGCATTTGCTTGTTGTATGTGAGGATGCAATTGTAAGTCCGTGTAATTTGGCATTTGTTTTCCTATGATCATATGTTGGAGGTTAGAGTAAGCCCAGATAGATTGGCATCTGACGTCCATGTCTTATTGTGTTTTGTTGGAGATTGGTATAAGTCCAGATAGATTGGCATCCGGTATCCACTTTTTATTTATTTGTTGAGGAGATTGGTATAAGTCCATAGAGTGGCCTCTGATATTCAGTTTTGCTTTAGGAGATTGGTATAAGTCCAGTGATTGGCATCCGGTATCCGCTTTTGTTGACTTTCTTCCTTTCCTTTACTTGTTTGTTATTGCTCATTGCCTATTCCAAAGGACACACTTGAGTCATCTTCTATATGATTTCAAGAGGTGAACCTTCTAGGAAGTTTTACACTCCATCTTCATCCATTCATCCCTCTTTGTCCTAAACCTTTTCACACGTTGCTTTCAAAACTTGAGATAAATATTGTGCAAACATCTTCATGCTTTCAAATTAGAAACTTGGACCCTAAGTCCTTGACTTTTCAAACTCCATTTCATAATACTTATTTTGAATCAATCTTAATCATACTTTGACCCTCCTTTTGTAAATACTCATAATCAATTAACTTCACCCATTCAATTGTTTTGTGGCTTTGTCCATTCTTGTTAAGTTTTCATACATTAGCCATAGGTTTGATTTATCCTAGTCGGTTGATGTTAATCTCACCTATTTGTCCTTAGTTGATTGAATTGTAAGTCTTCCTTGCTTATTATAAGGTTAACCCCTCACTAGCAAGTTGAAGCTTTTCTCACATGGTGGACTCGTTGTTTCATAAGGTTGAGTTTTCTCCTATGGATAACGTAAGGCCTTAGGGCTTTTGTTTAAAATTGAATCTACTAACTTTTGGAAATCTTTTAGCCGAACTACGGCGTTTTGATCCTTACCTTTGATGGAAGGTACGTAGGCAACGGGTTCATCCGTTCAAACACAAAAACAATAAAAATTGTATATTCTTTTCTCATCATCCCATTCATGTTTGCACAATAAATATTTCATAACAAATAACAATTTAGTACAACAAGTGTGAAAAGGGCTCCCTAGGAGTACCTAGGACGTTTTGGGTGCCTAACACCTTCCCATTGCGTAATTTACCCCTTACCCAGACTCTCTGATCTTTTCATTAGTTTTCTATGTGTAAAACTTCTTAGGCTTTTGTTCGCTTTTTAGCCAGTCCTTTGGATAAATAAAAATGCGGTGGCGACTCGATTCATTGTATGCTTTGCTTTTGATTTAATCAATAAATCATATAGCGACGAATACACCGCTATAGTTCCTCTTCTGGGACGCATCTTCTGACCAGCCTATCTACTCCTCTCTTGTATAGGAATGGGTCATCCCACAAGTAGAACCTACAGTCATGAACAAACTTTTTCTTCTTGTTAGAATCAAAATCGTTAGGGATTACACCCTCACCAAATAATTTGCATAGTCTATGAACCACAGGATACCGATGACAACGAGGATGTGTTCATCAGTGAACTCATCCTTTATTGGTCTCTTCTCTTCCGTTTCTTCAATTGGTGACATTCGGGATAGATGATCCGCTACTGATTTTTCATATTCCCTTTTGTCCCTAATCTCTACATAAAATTCTTGGAGGAGTAAGATCCACCTGAGAAGCCTCGGCTTAGAATCCTGTTTAGCAAACAAATATTTCAAAGCGGCATGGTCAGTATAAATGACAACCTTCGATCCTAACAAGTATTGCCTGAATTTGTCAAATGCATAAACCACGACCAATAACTCTTTCGTAGTTGTATAGTTCATCTGTGCAGGGTTTAGCACATGACTAGCATAGTATATAACATGTAGTAACTTCTCTCTTCGTTGTCCTAGAACTACCCCTACAGCAATATCACTAGCATCGCACATGATCTCAAACGGGAGAGACCAATCTGGGGCAATAAAAATCGGTGCTGAAATCAATTTGTTCTTCAATGTCTCAAAAGGTGTGGTGCATTCTTTGTCGAGCATAAAAGCCTTATCCTTAACCAATAGATGGTCAATGGTTTTGAGATTTTAGAGAAATCTCTTATGAACTTGCGGTAAAAACCCGCGTGTCCTAAGAAACTCCTGATACCCTTCTCATTAACAGGAGACGGGAGTTTAGATATCACTTTCACCTTTTCTTGGTCAACTTCAATTCCTTTGTAGGAAATTTTGTGACCCAATACTATCCCTTCTCGCACCATGAAGTGACATTTCTCCCAGTTCAGAATTAAATTATTTTTTTGGCACCTGTCTAAAACAAGAGAAAGGTTAGTTAAATAGTTATCAAACGAGGATCCAAAGACCGAAAAGTCATCAATGAACACTTCCATATGCTTTTCAAGCATGTCAGCAAAGATGGAAGTCATGTAGTGTTGGAAAGTGGATGGGGCATTACACAGCCCGAACGGCATTCTTCTGTACGCAAACACGTCATAAGGGCATGTGAATGTTGTCTTCTCGTGGTCTTCTGGAGCAACTGCAATCTGATTATATCTGGAGTATCCATCTAGAAAATAGTAATGATCATGTCCAGCTAGCCTTTCCAACGTTTGGTCAATGAATGGCAACGGGAAGTGGTCCTTCTTAGTCGCTATGTTTAACCTCATGTAGTCAATACACACACGCCAATCGGTAATTCTCCTTGTAGGGGTTAACACATTCTTTTCGTTTCTTATTACGGTGGTCCCTCCCTTTTTTGGAACCACGTGCACCAGACTCACCCAAGGGCTATCAGAAATAGGATATATAAGACTTGCGTCTAACAATTTCACCACCTCTTTCTGAACTACTTCTTTCATTGTTGGGTTGAGTCTTCTCTACGGTTGGACCACCGGTTTGTGGTCTTCTTCCATGAGAATTTTATGCATGCACACCGTAAGGCTAATACCTTTCAAATCCTCAATTGCTCATCCAATAGCATTTTTGTATTTTTTTAGGACTTGGATGAGCTTCTCTTCTTGGATATTCTTGAGGCTCGAATTTATGATAGTTGGCCATTTACCTTTAGAGTCGAGAAAGACATATTTGAGATTCTCAGAAAGTTGTTTCAACTTCGTTCCCTTCTTGGGCTCTTTATCCTTCTCACTAGTTTGAGGTAGTTGTAAATCTTCTCACCGGTGTGGTCGAGATCCTTTCCATGGGGGTTGTGCATCCATCAAGGCCAGCACTTCGGATTCCCCGTTGTTCACTTCTTTATCACTGTCGAAAATGGACAAACTCAACACTCTTTCCAAAGGTAATTGTGGTGCATTCAAAGGACTACCATACGTCATTACTTGATCCAGAACCTCTATAGTATGACTGGTACAAATATCATCTTTGTATTTCATGGTGTTTCGAACATCAATCTTTAATTCCTCATCATAAACCTTCAACGTCATAGTCCCTTCTTCTATGTTTATCAAACATCTTCCCGTCTCTAAAAAGGGTATCCCAAGAATGAGAGGGATCTCTTCATCTTCAGGCATTTCTAGAATCATGAAATCCACCGGGAATACAAACTTGTCAATTTTCACTAGAACATCTTCAACAATACCATAAGGTTTCTTGACCAAATGATCGGCGAATTAGAGTGTCATCTTGGTATCTTGCACAACCCTTATACCGAGCTTCTTGTAAATGGATAATGGCGTGAGACTCACACTTGCTCCTAGATCAATAAGAGCCTTTTTGAATGGCCTATCTCCAATGGTACAAGGAATAGTGACTGCTCCTCGATCTTTCTTCTTCATTGGGATCTTCATACCCTACAAAATAGCACTACAAGTTTCAGTTAGAATAACCGGGTTGGTGTCGATGGCACGCCTCTTTGAAATGATGTCATTCATGAACTTGGCATAAGTAGGCATTTGTTCAAGTGCTTCCAAAAGCGGAATGTTAATTTCTAACTTCTTGAACAACTCTAGGAACTTCTCAATGTTTTTCTCATGTTGCCCCTTTTTCTTGTTTCTGGTGGGAAAAGGAAGCTTAATGACCGGCTTAGGCTCAATGATTGTTTCTTTCACTACTGGTTTCGGTGCCACCAATTCTTCCCTTACAGCTAGCTTCATTTTCTTTGATCTCAAGATCCACTTTGATCAATCGATCTTCCTCTTCAGCCATATCCTCAAGTACTTCATCAGATTTACCATTTCTTGTTGTCATAGCGCTCACATTATTATGCTCTATAGGATTTGTCACAGTTGCACTAGGTAGAGCACCTTGTGCTTGAGAACTCGAGGCTAATTATTGTGTTATTTGACCCATCTGGACTTCAAGATTTTTTATGGACACGGTGGTGTTTTTCTGATTGTTTCGGGTTTCTTCTTGGAATTGAACATTATGAGTTGTCATTCTTTCAATGGAAATCTCCCAATCATCTTTCTTAGGGGCTTGTTGTTACCGTTGTTGTTGATATTGAGTTTGGTATTGACCGTGTTCAGGAGCGTTCCCTTTCTGGTCTTTCCATGAGAAGTTGGGATGATTCTTCCAACCCGGATTGTACGTGTTGGAATAGGGATTATTCTGCTTCAAAAAATTTATTTCCTTAACTTGTTGAGGAGTTACAAAACAATACACCATTTGGTGCGGACCATTACAAATCTAACAACAGATAGTAGGAGCCGGTTGGACTTGCGCCACCTGTTGGGTATCTATATCCATCGCACTCAGCTTCTTCTCAACTTCAGCAGCTATAGTATCTTCGATACGGATTTTATTGGTTTCCAGCTTTAAATCAATAACCCCTTCTGGTTTACTTTGACATTTGTCGTACAACTCCAAGTGTTCATTAGCAGCAATAGCTTCAATGATCTTCTTGATACCGATGGCTATTGAGAAATTAGTAGAGCCACCGCCTGCGGTATTAATCAACGGTTTGATCTTTATTTTGAGACCATTCACAAACATCTGCATCTATTCGGTTGGATCCATATTATGAGTTTGGCAGGCTACCAGGACTCTCTTTAATCTCTTGTAGGCGTCTCCCAAAGTTTCCCCTCCTTCTACTTAAAATTCAGAATTTCATACCTCTTCCTCAGAAAAACCGACGCTGGAAAATACTCATTCAAGAAGGCTTTTTCCATCTCTCCCCCAGACGTGATGCTACCGGCTGGTAGAGAATAGAACCATTCTTTGGCTTCTTCCACTAAGGTGAACGAGAACATTCTCAACTTCTTAGCTTCTTCGGTGTGACCATCAATTTTTAGAGTGTTTCTCATGGTCAGAAACCTCTGCAAATGCTTGTTTTCATCTTCATTTACCTTTCCAGTGAAATGCTTCCTTTCAAGTTGATTAATAGTACTAGGATGTAACTGGAAATTAGCCACGTTCACTGGTTGGTTGACAATTGTTAATTTGTCGGTTGGTGCATTTGCACCTCCGTAGTCACCCAACAGTCTTTCTAGTGGCGGTGGATTCTCCCCCATTATTTTGATCTCTCTCTTTGAATCTGAATCTGAACCTGAATGAATGGAAGGTTGTTCTTCGTCTGATTCCATTCTTGCCAATCGAGCTTGTCTGAGTCTTGCCCGCAAAGTTCTTTCGATTTTTGCGTCAAAAGGAAAATCAGCTGAGGCATTACCTCGCATAAAAATATCAGACACAAATTAGTTAATATTAATCGAAATAAATTATTAAAATAACGGAAAATAAATTTTAGTTGCAGAGCAACAAAATTTCAATTGAAATAATTTAAACTTTATATTTGGCAGTCCCCGACAACGGCGCCAAAAACTTGATCGGGAAAATAGCAAGTGTACTATTTTGCCAATGTAGTAATAATAGGGACCTTTCCCAAATATCGATCTCGAGGACTGCGCAGCAATATGAGTTAAAATTGTGATTCAATTGAATAAAACAAATAATTGGGGGTTTGTAAAAAGTCACTATATAAGGGATTGAGAAATGAAAGCAGAATAAATCTTTTTCACAGTTTATAAAAATATGCCAAGGATGGTGTATGAATATCTCCTCTAATGACCTTGAATGTATATCTCCTTAAACAGTTCAAAATTTGCAATTACCGGATCTTAAAATTGTTTCCTCCTAAGACCTCAAAGGGAAACTTTTGGTCATTCATTCTAATCTCTAAGTTCTTAGGCAACCAAATCGTATGAAATAACAAGATATAACTGGTAACCATAGGGTATCCCTATCCCTAGGTGATATCTGCTATAGTTTCACTGTACAAAAACCTTAGCAATTGCAAACAGGCAAATTGTTAACCATATAACAATCCTTATTTTTCTGATAAAGAAAGCATTAAAAACATTGCACAATGAAATTGACAAATAAACAACATATATTAAGGAAATTATCAATTCAGAGTCATTACACGATCAATTCAGGGGCACCCCCTGGCATTACGGGGTTTAGCCACTCATATTATTCAAATAAAATACAATATAAAATGTATACATTACAAGAATAAGGGAATCACGTTGATCTTCAATCGCATCCGCTCTTGAAGGACCTTCGTTCTCCGCAGCTCTTGATCGCTTCAATCTTAATCGTATCAAATTTGTATTGTCTCAAAAGTCCCGTTCTCCGTCTCCAAAAATCCCCTAAATAGTTCCTGATCAAATATTTGATGTAGCAAATATCCATAATTCCCTTTGGGATCAGCAATGCCAAAACACAGGAAAAAATAGAAAATGAGGTGTCTAAGCCAACACTGGCCGTGTCAGGCAACACGGTCGGCCGTGTTGGCTGGCTGGTTCACTGTGTAGATGTTTGATTGGCTACATTGTATGGTAAAACACTAGATGGATTCTAATGTCTTGACTGATGTCATGACATGCTGACTGCATTGTATGTTAGAACATCTAACTGTACTCTGATGTCTTGACTGATGTCATGACATACTTGAGTTGTATGCTGTAGGTTTAGCTAATACAGGATCTACTTATTGTCAAACTATATGACATTCATCCCTATCAGCAGTTACTGAGGAATAGAACAGCTGGTGTTCTTTAATAACTCAGTATTTGTTTCCAGTCTGTTTATCAAGGGGATAACAGACCTGACACAAAGCCTGCTGTCTGAATGTCAAACTGGAAGTTATGACATTCATCATTGATAGCATATACTGAATAATAGGCAGGTTAGTTGTCTGCTACAGTTCAGTATATTTCTCAATCTACTTATCAAGAGGATAACAGACCTGACGTAAGGCTCATTGTGTAAATGTCAAATTGGATGCTTTGACATTTATGAATGTACGTTGTTACTGAAGTATGGACAGATTAGTCTTGTACAGTACAGCAAATTTGTACAGTCTGTTTTCATGAAGATAACAGACTTAGCATATGGTCTATGCTTTGGATGTCAAACTAAATGTTGTGACATTCACTCCAGGCAACATATGCTAAATTGTAGGTTGTTTAGTTTTTCTGTTTCAGCATTTTTCTCAGGCTATTCTTCAGGAAGTCAACAGCTGAGCTAAAATCCAGGAAACCAACAACCAAGCTACAATAAATGAACCTAACAAATAGCCTATTTGTTAGTAACCTAGTTGTGGAATTTAGGTTAACTCGCTTGACCTTAAATTCAGGAAATACAAGTACAAGGCCCAAGTGCTGCAATATAAAAGGATGGCAATCCTTCTTTCAAAACTCGGGGATTTTAGGCGTGAAGATTTTGTGTGTCCATCATACTTCACTGCTGTATTTTTGTGTGTCTTGTATTAGGTGTATCTTGTGAGCCAAGCTATTATCACTGAGATGATTGCATTGGTATAGGGTGTTCATTGAGTTGTAAGTGTTGTGTCACTCTAAGCTTTTAAGCGTGAGTGTTGTGTATCTTGATTAAAGCTGTTAAGCACAATCAAGAGTTGTTTGAAGTGTGACTTCACAATTGTCTCTAATCTTAATTAAAGGTTGTAATCACTGAGGTGATTGAGGGGGAGTGAGTAGGAACTCTGATCTTAGTGTAAGATTGAAATTGCATTGGGTAGGTATTAAGTGATAGGGTTAAACAGTTGGTTTAAGGTCTGAATTAATACTACTAATAGTGGATTTCCTCCCTGGCTTGGTAGCCCCCAGACGTAGGTCATGTTGGACCGAACTGGGTAAACAATTCCTTGTGTTATTTACTGCACTTACTTTTTAAGTTCTGCATAATTCTTGTATGCGCAGAATTGGATGTCATAACAACCCGTGTGACATCGAAAGTCTGTTAACTAGAATTTCAATTGGCATCAGAGCAGGCACCCTGCCTGTTAATTTCTGGGTGAGATCTAGGGAAGTTACTTTCTAGTACCATGGACAAGGATGTAGGACACTCAAATAGACCACCCATGCTGGATGGTTCTAACTATGATGACTGGAAGCCTCGTATGATAGACTTCTTAAGGTCTCTAGATAGCAAAGTCTGGAGAGCTGTCAACAAAGGATGGGAACATCCAACGAAGATAGGTAACGATGGAGTCAGTATGAAAATTCCTGAAGAAGAGTGGGACAAGGAGCAAGAGGCATTAGCCCTTGGAAATTCTAAGGCCTTGAATGCATTGTTCAATGGAATAAGCAAGAACATCTTCAGACTGGTGCACCACTGTGAGCTGGCCAAGGAAGTGTGGGATACCCTCAAGATAACTCATGTAGGTACCTCCAAGGTGAAGATGTCTAAACTTCAGATGCTGACCACCAAGTTTGAAAATCTGAGGATGAAAGAGGATGAGACTATTCATGACTTTCACATGAATATTCTTGAAATTGCCAACACCTCTGGTGGCTTAGGTGAGAAAATGGCTGAAGAGAAACTTGTAAGAAAGATTCTCAGGTCTTTACCTAAGAGATTTGCCATGAAGGTCACTGCTATAGAAGAGGCTCAGGAGACCTGCAATATGAAGGTGGATGAGCTCATTGGTTCTCTCCAAACCTTTGAAATGGGCTTCTGTGAGGATGCTGAAAAGAAGAACAAAAGCATAGCTTTTGTATCAAATACTGAAGAGAATTCAGAAGAAGGAAACATTGGAGGAAATGAAAGCATTTCAGAAGCCATAGTCATGCTTGGAAGACAGTTCAACAAGTTCATAAAGAAGGTTGATCAACAGGGTAGACCTAATGTCAAGAACTCTTCATATGACATCAGTAGAAAGTCAAAATATGAAGAAAAGGTCACTCAAGGCAAGGGAATCCAGTGCCATGGATGTGAAGGTTATGGTCATATTAAAGCCGAATGTCCTACCTTTCTCAAGATGTAAAAGAAAGGGATATCTATCACCTGGTCAGAAGGAGACTCTGAGAGTGAATCTGAAGGAGAATCTGAAGGAGAATCTGCTAAACATGTCACTGCTCTGACCAGTGTCTGTGCCTCAGATGATGACTCAAGCGGAGATGAACTTACCTTGGATGAACTTGCTGCTTCATATAAAGAACTATGTGTTAAAAGTGCAGAAGTGTGTATTGTAACACCCCGATAAAAATAAGATAATTATTTAATTTAAGTTAATATTATATTTATTAATTTAATTAAATAATTGGAATTATTGGAATATTATTATTATTATTATTGGAATAATAATTATTGGAATATATATATATATATAAGTTGGAAATAAGGAAAAAGAGTTTCATTTTGGTAAAAAGAGTTTTCACGTGAAAGCAGAGAAGCGGCTGAAAAGAGGAAAAGGGTAAAGAGGCAGAGCAAGAGGAAGAAGGTTGGAGAAGAGAAGAGCTTGAAGCTTAAAGATTCGCCGGATTAACTCAGGTAGGGGGGTTTATCGTCGTTTAATGGGTATTATGGGTTAACATGTAATGGGTAGTGATAAACCGTTGAATTGACCCTAATTGGGATGTTGAATGCTGAAAAATTGTGTTGGATAAACTGTGTTAAAGCTGTAATTGAGTCTGTAATTGTGTGAGTTGTGATTTCCCGAACGTATAGCTTTTTACGGAATCGGAATCGGAGGTCCGGAAGTCCTCCAACGGCGGAAAATGCGGAGAATTCTGCATTCTGCTTCGTGTTAGCGCAGGAACAGCTTTCTGTCTTGCGTTAACCGGTTAACCCAGGGTGTTAACCGGTTAACACTGTTAAGAATTGTGAGGTATTGCTGTTTTGCTTGCGTTAACCGGTTAACCCAGGGCGTTAACCGGTTAACACTGTTGTGAGTTGTGAAAATATTGCTGTTCTGTCTGCGTTAACCGGTTAACCCAGGGCGTTAACCGGTTAACACTGTTGAGGTTTGCCAGAAAGCGTGTTCTGTGTTGCGTTAACCGGTTAACACTGTTGGAAAAGTGAAAAATTAATATTTTAATGTTGTGTACATAATTGGTGATTGGCCTATATCGGTGTGTGATATAGTAGGGATTATTCCCGTTGTTTTGAGTAGGATAGGTATTAGTAGAGTGTGCTAATACTGTGACTGAATTATTTGGCATGACATGATATAATTATGTGATAAATATGCTGATGATATGTGAAAATATGCATAATGTTGTGAATGTATATATTATGTATGTAATTGTGGATGGACTGTTTTATGGCTTAGAGTGTGAGCATATGTCCATTGTGGATTGTTGTTGATGTTGCATGCTAGGTGATTTGGCATAGCATAATGTGGCCTGTATGGTGGTAGCTAATTCCCATGGTGAGGAATTAGTGATGTTAGTCATTTTGGACTGTTGTTGATGTTTGCATGCTAGGTGATTAGCGTGCATAGCATGGCCCTTGGGGTGGTAGCTAATTCCCATGGTGAGGAATTAGTGATGTGAGTCATTAGGTCTCAAATGAGTGGGACTAGTGAGCTTGGTAGCCGTACCTGGATTTGGTCGGTGAAGTTGAACTATATGTTCACGAATAGTCGGTACCGCATGCATGGAGTCTCATTGCATAATGTATGTATGACTCATAATATGAATGGATGTATTCCAATATTATACGTGTGTTTTGTGTTGGTGTTGAGTATGAATTGAGATTATACGTGTGCTTTATGTTGGTGTTGAGTATGATGTTTGAGTTGATGTGTCGTTACTGAATGTGTGTTATGATTAGGGTGATGAAATGTGTTAAATTACTTAACATTGCATGATACTTTATAATGCTTATTATATCGATTGAGGAACTCACCCTTACAACTATTTTTCAGGTAACGAGCAGTAATTTAGTAGGAGCTAGTGCTTGGAGTCTAGTGCAGTTCCTTAGTGGGTCATGCTCTGGTAGATGTAACATCGGGATGGGATGTTTTAAATGTTTATTGTTGGTTGTGAACCAGTTTACATGTAATATGCTACATGTTTTGCATGATTGATTTAATCTCTATCCGCTGCGTATTGTGCAAATGCTTTATGTTTTGAATTAATAAAAGAGCATGACAGTTATCATGGTGAATGGTGTGAAGTAATTGTGTGACACCCTTAATTGCATATCTACTCTGATTGATATATGTTGTTATTTTAATTAAATATTTGGGGTATTTTAGAAGGGTGTTACATTAGTGGTATCAGAGCATAGTCGGTCGAGTCGAGTCATAATTATTCTGTTTTCCCTGTACGGGATAGGTGTTGTGTAACCCTATCAGTACTTATTGTTTTATCTTGTTGGATTAACTCAGAATAGAGATGGCTGGAAGAGGTAGAGACGATGCTGCGATTGCTGAGGCTCTGGGTATGCTAGCTGGAGTACTTGGGGGAAATCCGAATGTTGTGGGAATGGGAGTTGCTCGTCAACTGAGTGAGTTCCAGAAGAACAATCCTCCAATGTTCAAGGGAGCATACGATCCAGATGGCGCTCAGAAGTGGTTGAAGGAGATTGAGAGGATCTTCCGAGTGACTGAGTGTGCCGAGAACCAGAAGGTCAGGTTCGGTACGCATATGCTGTCAGAAGAAGCAGATGATTGGTGGGTTGCTACCCGCACTGAGTTGGAATCTGCTGGGAATGCTGAGATCACTTGGGCTGTGTTCAGAGAGAGATTCCTGAGGAAGTATTTTCCAGAGGATGTTAGAGGAAAGAAAGAGATAGAGTTCTTGGAATTGAAGCAGGGCAACCGGTATGTTACTGAGTATGCTGCTAAGTTCACGGAGCTGTCGAAGTATTACACTCCCTATGATGAGGCTACTGGGGAATTCTCGAAATGTGTGAAGTTTGAGAACGGGTTACGCCCCGAGATCAAGCAGGCTATTGGGTATCAGCGGATTAGAGTGTTTTCTGATTTGGTTGACTGTTGCAGAATTTTTGAACAGGATACCAAGGCCAGAGCGGAGAGCTATCAGCAGAGGGTTGATAGGAAAGGCAAGAATCAGAATGATCGTGGGAAACCGTATGCAGCTGGCAAAGGTTTCCAGAGACAGAGTGGGATGAAGAGGCCTAGTGGGGGAGACTCCAGTGCCCCTGCTAAGTGTTACAGATGTGGTCAGGCTGGACATCGTTTCCATGAGTGTACCAGTGCTGAGAAGAAGTGTTTCAAGTGTGGCAAAGGTGGTCACTTGGCTGCAGAGTGCCGGTTGAAGACTATGACTTGTTTCAACTGTGGAGAGGTGGGTCATATTAGCCCACGGTGTCCTAAGCCGAAGAAAGAGAACCAGTCGGGAGGCAAGGTCTTCGCTTTAGCGGGTTCTGAGACTTATGCAGATGATCGTTTGATCCGAGGTACGTGTTATATTAATGGCTTTCCTCTTGTAGCTATTATTGACACCGGTGCGACTCATTCCTTTATATCTTTGGATTGTGCTGTGAAACTTAAATTAGAGATATCTGAGATGCATGGAAGTATGGTGATTGATACTCCTGCGAAGGGTTCAGTGACTACTACTTCAGTTTGCTTAAATTGTCCTTTGAGTATTTTTGGTAGAGACTTTGGGATGGACCTAGTGTGTCTTCCACTAGTGCAGATTGATGTTATTCTGGGTATGAACTGGTTGGTGTGTAACCGAGTTTATATCAACTGCTTTGATAAGACTGTGATCTTTCCTGAGATTGAGGAAGGAAAGAGTTTGTTTCTATCAGCAAGGCAGGTGAATGAGGAAGTAGCCGATGGGGCAGAGTTGTTTATGCTGTTAGCGACTTTGGAGGCTAAAGATAAACTAGTGATTTGCGATCTAGCTGTGGTGTGTGATTTTCCTGATGTGTTTCCTGAAGAAATGAATGAATTACCGCCAGAGCGTGGAGTTGAGTTCTCGATTGATTTGGTACCTGGTACTAGGCCGATGTCGATGGCTCCGTACCGTATGTCTGCTGTTGAGTTAACTGAATTGAAGAGTCAGTTGGAAGATCTGTTGGATAAGAAATTTATTCGTTCGAGTGTGTCACCGTGGGGTGCACCAGTGTTATTGGTTAAGAAGAAAGAAGGTACTATGAGGTTGTGTGTGGACTACAGGCAACTGAATAAAGTGACGATCAAGAATCGGTATCCTTTGCCGAGGATTGATGATTTGATGGATCAGTTAGTTGGTGCGAGTGTGTTCAGCAAAATAGATTTGAGGTCGGGATATCATCAGATACGTGTGAAAACTGAGGATATTCAGAAGACTGCTTTTAGAACAAGGTATGGACATTATGAGTATTCTGTAATGCCTTTTGGTGTGACTAATGCGCCTGGAGTATTTATGGAGTATATGAATAGGATTTTCCATCCGTACCTAGACAAGTTTGTTGTGGTATTTATTGACGATATTTTGGTGTATTCGAAATCTGAAGAAGAGCATGCTGTGCATTTGAGGGTGGTTTTAGGAGTTCTACGAGAAAAGAAGTTATTTGCTAAACTGTCCAAGTGTGAATTTTGGTTAGAAGAGGTTAGTTTTCTTGGTCATGTGATTTCAAGAGATGGTGTTGCTGTTGATCCTTCTAAGATAGAAGCGGTATCTAAGTGGGAAGCTCCGAAGTCAGTTTCTGAGATAAGGAGTTTTCTTGGACTTGCAGGATATTATAGGAAATTCATTGAGGGATTTTCTAAGTTGGCATTACCATTGACGATGTTGACTAGAAAGGGGCAAGCGTTTGTTTGGGACTCAAAATGTGAAGAAGGTTTCCAAGAGTTAAAGAGAAGGTTAACTATTGCTCCTGTTCTGATATTACCAAGTCCGTCAGAATTATTTGAGGTTTTCTGTGATGCTTCATTGTTGGGTTTGGGTGGTGTGTTGATGCAGAATAAGCAGGTTGTAGCTTATGCTTCGAGACAGCTGAGGGTTCATGAGAGGAACTATCCGACACACGATTTAGAGTTGGCAGCTGTGGTATTTGTTCTGAAGTTATGGAGGCATTACTTGTACGGGTCAAGATTTGAGGTTTTCAGTGACCATAAAAGTTTAAAGTATTTGTTTGATCAGAAAGAGCTGAATATGAGACAGAGGAGATGGTTAGAGTTTCTGAAGGATTATGACTTTGGTTTGAATTACCATCCGGGTAAAGCAAACGTAGTGGCTGATGCATTGAGTCGGAAATCATTGCATATGTCTATGTTAATGGTTAAGGAATTGGATTTAATTGAGCAGTTTAGAGACTTGAGTTTGGTGTGTGAGAGTACTCACAATAGTGTTAAATTGGGAATGTTGAAGTTAACAAGTGGTATTCTGGATGAGATTAGAGAGAGTCAGAAATCCGATGTGCTTTTGGTGGACAAGTTGACTCTAGTGAATCAAGGTCAAGGTGGTGAATTCAGAGTGGATGAGAATGGTGTTTTGAAATTTGGTAATCGGGTGTGTATTCCGGATGTTACCGAGCTTAAGAAGAGTATTCTTGAGGAAGGACATCGTAGTGGCCTGAGTATTCATCCTGGAGCTACGAAGATGTATCATGATTTGAAAAAGTTATTTTGGTGGCCGGGAATGAAAAGAGAAATTGCGAGTTTTGTTTATTCTTGTTTGACTTGTCAGAAGTCAAAGATTGAGCATCAGAAGCCGTCTGGGCTAATGCAACCGTTGGCTATTCTAGAGTGGAAGTGGGATAGTATCAGTATGGATTTTGTTTCGGGTTTACCGAGGACGATTAAGAATTTTGAAGCTATTTGGGTGATTGTTGACAGATTGACAAAATCGGCTCATTTCATTCCGATCAGAATGGATTATCCGTTAGTGAGATTTGCTGAATTGTATATTGAGAAAATTGTAAGTTTGCATGGCATTCCGTCGAGTATTGTTTCGGACAGAGATCCTAGATTTACATCGAAGTTCTGGGAAGGTTTGCAGAAGGCTTTGGGAACTAAGCTGAGATTGAGTTCTGCATATCATCCGCAGACTGATGGTCAGACTGAGAGGACGATTCAGTCACTGGAGGATCTTTTGAGAGCTTGTGTTTTGGAAAAGGGAGGTGCTTGGGATTGTTATTTGCCTTTGATTGAGTTTACCTACAACAATAGTTTTCATTCGAGCATTGGTATGGCACCGTTTGAAGCTTTGTATGGTAGGAGATGTCGGACACCTTTATGTTGGTATGAGTCCGGTGAGAGTGTTGTGGTTGGACCGGAGATTGTTCAACAAACTACGGAAAAGATTAAGATGATTCAGGAGAAGATGAGAATTGCTCAGAGTCGTCAGAAGAGTTATCACGACAAGAGGAGGAAGTCACTTGAGTTTCAAGAGGGAGATCATGTGTTTCTTCGTGTTACTCCGATAATTGGGGTTGGTCGAGCTTTGAAGTCGAAGAAGTTGACACCTCGATTTATTGGTCCTTATCAGATTTTGGAAAGGATAGGGGAAGTAGCCTATCGTATCGCTTTACCGTCGTCACTTGCGAATTTGCATGAGGTTTTTCATGTGTCTCAGTTGAGGAGATACATTCATGATCCGTCGCATGTGGTCCAAGTAGATGATGTACAGGTGAGAGATAACCTGACTGTTGAAACATCACCTATGAGGATCGAGGATCGAGAGTTGAAACAGTTGCGGGGTAAAGAGATTGCTTTGGTAAAGGTAGCTTGGGGAGGACCAGCAGGTGGCAATGTGACTTGGGAACTTGAGAGTCAGATGAAAGAGTCTTATCCAGAGTTATTCGCTTGAGGTATGTTTTCGAGGACGAAAACTCTTTTAGTGGGGGAGAGTTGTAACACCCCGATAAAAATAAGATAATTATTTAATTTAAGTTAATATTATATTTATTAATTTAATTAAATAATTGGAATTATTGGAATATTATTATTATTATTATTGGAATAATAATTATTGGAATATATATATAAGTTGGAAATAAGGAAAAAGAGTTCCATTTTGGTAAAAAGAGTTTTCACGTGAAAGTAGAGAAGCGGCTGAAAAGAGGAAAAGGGCAAAGAGGCAGAGCAAGAGGAAGAAGGTTGGAGAAGAGAAGAGCTTGAAGCTTAAAGATTCGCCGGATTAACTCAGGTAGGGGGGGTTTATCGTCGTTTAATGGGTATTATGGGTTAACATGTAATGGGTAGTGATAAACCGTTGAATTGACCCTAATTGGGATGTTGAATGCTGAAAAATTGTGTTGGATAAACTGTGTTAAAGCTGTAATTGAGTCTGTAATTGTGTGAGTTGTGATTTCCCGAACGTATAGCTTTTTACGGAATCGGAATCGGAGGTCCGGAAGTCCTCCAACGGCGGAAAATGCGGAGAATTCTGCATTCTGCTTCGTGTTAGCGCAGGAACAGCTTTCTGTCTTGCGTTAACCGGTTAACCCAGGGTGTTAACCGGTTAACACTGTTAAGAATTGTGAGGTATTGCTGTTTTGCTTGCGTTAACCGGTTAACCCAGGGCGTTAACCGGTTAACACTGTTGTGAGTTGTGAAAATATTGTTGTTCTGTCTGCGTTAACCGGTTAACCCAGGGTGTTAACCGGTTAACACTGTTAAGAATTGTGAGGTATTGCTGTTTTGCTTGCGTTAACCGGTTAACCCAGGGCGTTAACCGGTTAACACTGTTGTGAGTTGTGAAAATATTGCTGTTCTGTCTGCGTTAACCGGTTAACCCAGGGCGTTAACCGGTTAACACTGTTGAGGTTTGCCAGAAAGCGTGTTCTGTGTTGCGTTAACCGGTTAACCCAGGGCGTTAACCGGTTAACACTGTTGGAAAAGTGAAAAATTAATATTTTAATGTTGTGTACATAATTGGTGATTGGCCTATATCGGTGTGTGATATAGTAGGGATTATTCCCGTTGTTTTGAGTAGGATAGGTATTAGTAGAGTGTGCTAATACTGTGACTGAATTATTTGGCATGACATGATATAATTATGTGATAAATATGCTGATGATGTGTGAAAATATGCATAATGTTGTGAATGTATATATTATGTATGTAATTGTGGATGGACTGTTTTATGGCTTAGAGTGTGAGCATATGTCCATTGTGGATTGTTGTTGATGTTGCATGCTAGGTGATTTGGCATAGCATAATGTGGCCTGTATGGTGGTAGCTAATTCCCATGGTGAGGAATTAGTGATGTTAGTCATTTTGGACTGTTGTTGATGTTTGCATGCTAGGTGATTAGCGTGCATAGCATGGCCCTTGGGGTGGTAGCTAATTCCCATGGTGAGGAATTAGTGATGTGAGTCACTAGGTCTCAAATGAGTGGGACTAGTGAGCTTGGTAGCCGTACCTGGATTTGGTCGGTGAAGTTGAACTATATGTTCACGAATAATCGGTACCGCATGCATGGAGTCTCATTGCATAATGTATGTATGACGTATAATATGAATGGATGTATTCCAATATTATACGTGTGTTTTGTGTTGGTGTTGAGTATGAATTGAGATTATACGTGTGCTTTATGTTGGTGTTGAGTATGATGTTTGAGTTGATGTGCCGTTACTGAATGTGTGTTATGATTAGGGTGATGAAATGTGTTAAATTACTTAACATTGCATGATACTTTATAATGCTTATTATATCGATTGAGGAACTCACCCTTACAACTATTTTTCAGGTAACGAGCAGTAATTGAGTAGGAGCTAGTGCTTGGAGTCTAGTGTAGTTCCTTAGTGGGTCATGCTCTGGTAGATGTAACATCGGGATGGGATGTTTTAAATGTTTATTGTTGGTTGTGAACCAGTTTACATGTAATATGCTACATGTTTTGCATGATTGATTTAATCTCTATCCGCTGCGTATTGTGCAAATGCTTTATGTTTTGAATTAATAAAAGAGCATGACAGTTATCATGGTGAATGGTGTGAAGTAATTGTGTGACACCCTTAATTGCATATCTACTCTGATTGATATATGTTGTTATTTTAATTAAATATTTGGGGTATTTTAGAAGGGTGTTACATTAGTGGTATCAGAGCATAGTCGGTCGAGTCGAGTCATAATTATTCTGTTTTCCCTGTACGGGATAGGTGTTGTGTAACCCTATCAGTACTTATTGTTTTATCTTGTTGGATTAACTCAGAATAGAGATGGCTGGAAGAGGTAGAGACGATGCTGCGATTGCTGAGGCTCTGGGTATGCTAGCTGGAGTACTTGGGGGAAATCCGAATGTTGTGGGAATGGGAGTTGCTCGTCAACTGAGTGAGTTCCAGAAGAACAATCCTCCAATGTTCAAGGGAGCATACGATCCAGATGGCGCTCAGAAGTGGTTGAAGGAGATTGAGAGGATCTTCCGAGTGACTGAGTGTGCCGAGAACCAGAAGGTCAGGTTCGGTACGCATATGCTGTCAGAAGAAGCAGATGATTGGTGGGTTGCTACCCGCACTGAGTTGGAATCTGCTGGGAATGCTGAGATCACTTGGGCTGTGTTCAGAGAGAGATTCCTGAGGAAGTATTTTCCAGAGGATGTTAGAGGAAAGAAAGAGATAGAGTTCTTGGAATTGAAGCAGGGCAACCGGTATGTTACTGAGTATGCTGCTAAGTTCACGGAGCTGTCGAAGTATTACACTCCCTATGATGAGGCTACTGGGGAATTCTCGAAATGTGTGAAGTTTGAGAACGGGTTACGCCCCGAGATCAAGCAGGCTATTGGGTATCAGCGGATTAGAGTGTTTTCTGATTTGGTTGACTGTTGCAGAATTTTTGAACAGGATACCAAGGCCAGAGCGGAGAGCTATCAGCAGAGGGTTGATAGGAAAGGCAAGAATCAGAATGATCGTGGGAAACCGTATGCAGCTGGCAAAGGTTTCCAGAGACAGAGTGGGATGAAGAGGCCTAGTGGGGGAGACTCCAGTGCCCCTGCTAAGTGTTACAGATGTGGTCAGGCTGGACATCGTTTCCATGAGTGTACCAGTGCTGAGAAGAAGTGTTTCAAGTGTGGCAAAGGTGGTCACTTGGCTGCAGAGTGCCGGTTGAAGACTATGACTTGTTTCAACTGTGGAGAGGTGGGTCATATTAGCCCACGGTGTCCTAAGCCGAAGAAAGAGAACCAGTCGGGAGGCAAGGTCTTCGCTTTAGCGGGTTCTGAGACTTATGCAGATGATCGTTTGATCCGAGGTACGTGTTATATTAATGGCTTTCCTCTTGTAGCTATTATTGACACCGGTGCGACTCATTCCTTTATATCTTTGGATTGTGCTGTGAAACTTAAATTAGAGATATCTGAGATGCATGGAAGTATGGTGATTGATACTCCTGCGAAGGGTTCAGTGACTACTACTTCAGTTTGCTTAAATTGTCCTTTGAGTATTTTTGGTAGAGACTTTGGGATGGACCTAGTGTGTCTTCCACTAGTGCAGATTGATGTTATTCTGGGTATGAACTGGTTGGTGTGTAACCGAGTTTATATCAACTGCTTTGATAAGACTGTGATCTTTCCTGAGATTGAGGAAGGAAAGAGTTTGTTTCTATCAGCAAGGCAGGTGAATGAGGAAGTAGCCGATGGGGCAGAGTTGTTTATGCTGTTAGCGACTTTGGAGGCTAAAGATAAACTAGTGATTTGCGATCTAGCTGTGGTGTGTGATTTTCCTGATGTGTTTCCTGAAGAAGTGAATGAATTACCGCCAGAGCGTGGAGTTGAGTTCTCGATTGATTTGGTACCTGGTACTAGGCCGATGTCGATGGCTCCGTACCGTATGTCTGCTGTTGAGTTAACTGAATTGAAGAGTCAGTTGGAAGATCTGTTGGATAAGAAATTTATTCGTTCGAGTGTGTCACCGTGGGGTGCACCAGTGTTATTGGTTAAGAAGAAAGAAGGTACTATGAGGTTGTGTGTGGACTACAGGCAACTGAATAAAGTGACGATCAAGAATCGGTATCCTTTGCCGAGGATTGATGATTTGATGGATCAGTTAGTTGGTGCGAGTGTGTTCAGCAAAATAGATTTGAGGTCGGGATATCATCAGATACGTGTGAAAACTGAGGATATTCAGAAGACTGCTTTCAGAACAAGGTATGGACATTATGAGTATTCTGTAATGCCTTTTGGTGTGACTAATGCGCCTGGAGTATTTATGGAGTATATGAATAGGATTTTCCATCCGTACCTAGACAAGTTTGTTGTGGTATTTATTGACGATATTTTGGTGTATTCGAAATCTGAAGAAGAGCATGCTGTGCATTTGAGGGTGGTTTTAGGAGTTCTACGAGAAAAGAAGTTATTTGCTAAACTGTCCAAGTGTGAATTTTGGTTAGAAGAGGTTAGTTTTCTTGGTCATGTGATTTCAAGAGATGGTGTTGCTGTTGATCCTTCTAAGATAGAAGCGGTATCTAAGTGGGAAGCTCCGAAGTCAGTTTCTGAGATAAGGAGTTTTCTTGGACTTGCAGGTTATTATAGGAAATTCATTGAGGGATTTTCTAAGTTGGCATTACCGTTGACGATGTTGACTAGAAAGGGGCAAGCGTTTGTTTGGGACTCAAAATGTGAAGAAGGTTTCCAAGAGTTAAAGAGAAGGTTAACTATTGCTCCTGTTCTGATATTACCAAGTCCGTCAGAATTATTTGAGGTTTTCTGTGATGCTTCATTGTTGGGTTTGGGTGGTGTGTTGATGCAGAATAAGCAGGTTGTAGCTTATGCTTCGAGACAGCTGAGGGTTCATGAGAGGAACTATCCGACACACGATTTAGAGTTGGCAGCTGTGGTATTTGTTCTGAAGTTATGGAGGCATTACTTGTACGGGTCAAGATTTGAGGTTTTCAGTGACCATAAAAGTTTAAAGTATTTGTTTGATCAGAAAGAGCTGAATATGAGACAGAGGAGATGGTTAGAGTTTCTGAAGGATTATGACTTTGGTTTGAATTACCATCCGGGTAAAGCAAACGTAGTGGCTGATGCATTGAGTCGGAAATCATTGCATATGTCTATGTTAATGGTTAAGGAATTGGATTTAATTGAGCAGTTTAGAGACTTGAGTTTGGTGTGTGAGAGTACTCACAATAGTGTTAAATTGGGAATGTTGAAGTTAACAAGTGGTATTCTGGATGAGATTAGAGAGAGTCAGAAATCCGATGTGCTTTTGGTGGACAAGTTGACTCTAGTGAATCAAGGTCAAGGTGGTGAATTCAGAGTGGATGAGAATGGTGTTTTGAAATTTGGTAATCGGGTGTGTATTCCGGATGTTACCGAGCTTAAGAAGAGTATTCTTGAGGAAGGACATCGTAGTGGCCTGAGTATTCATCCTGGAGCTACGAAGATGTATCATGATTTGAAAAAGTTATTTTGGTGGCCGGGAATGAAAAGAGAAATTGCGAGTTTTGTTTATTCTTGTTTGACTTGTCAGAAGTCAAAGATTGAGCATCAGAAGCCGTCTGGGCTAATGCAACCGTTGGCTATTCCAGAGTGGAAGTGGGATAGTATCAGTATGGATTTTGTTTCGGGTTTACCGAGGACGATTAAGAATTTTGAAGCTATTTGGGTGATTGTTGACAGATTGACAAAATCGGCTCATTTCATTCCGATCAGAATGGATTATCCGTTAGAGAGATTTGCTGAATTGTATATTGAGAAAATTGTAAGTTTGCATGGCATTCCGTCGAGTATTGTTTCGGACAGAGATCCTAGATTTACATCGAAGTTCTGGGAAGGTTTGCAGAAGGCTTTGGGAACTAAGCTGAGATTGAGTTCTGCATATCATCCGCAGACTGATGGTCAGACTGAGAGGACGATTCAGTCACTGGAGGATCTTTTGAGAGCTTGTGTTTTGGAAAAGGGAGGTGCTTGGGATTGTTATTTGCCTTTGATTGAGTTTACCTACAACAATAGTTTTCATTCGAGCATTGGTATGGCACCGTTTGAAGCTTTGTATGGTAGGAGATGTCGGACACCTTTATGTTGGTATGAGTCCGGTGAGAGTGTTGTGGTTGGACCGGAGATTGTTCAACAAACTACGGAAAAGATTAAGATGATTCAGGAGAAGATGAGAATTGCTCAGAGTCGTCAGAAGAGTTATCACGACAAGAGGAGGAAGTCACTTGAGTTTCAAGAGGGAGATCATGTGTTTCTTCGTGTTACTCCGATAATTGGGGTTGGTCGAGCTTTGAAGTCGAAGAAGTTGACACCTCGATTTATTGGTCCTTATCAGATTTTGGAGAGGATAGGGGAAGTAGCCTATCGTATCGCTTTACCGCCGTCACTTGCGAATTTGCATGAGGTTTTTCATGTGTCTCAGTTGAGGAGATACATTCATGATCCGTCGCATGTGGTCCAAGTAGATGATGTACAGGTGAGAGATAACCTGACTGTTGAAACATCACCTATGAGGATCGAGGATCGAGAGTTGAAACAGTTGCGGGGTAAAGAGATTGCTTTGGTAAAGGTAGCTTGGGGAGGACCAGCAGGTGGCAATGTGACTTGGGAACTTGAGAGTCAGATGAAAGAGTCTTATCCAGAGTTATTCGCTTGAGGTATGTTTTCGAGGACGAAAACTCTTTTAGTGGGGGAGAGTTGTAACACCCCGATAAAAATAAGATAATTATTTAATTTAAGTTAATATTATATTTATTAATTTAATTAAATAATTGGAATTATTGGAATATTATTATTATTATTATTGGAATAATAATTATTGGAATATATATATAAGTTGGAAATAAGGAAAAAGAGTTCCATTTTGGTAAAAAGAGTTTTCACGTGAAAGCAGAGAAGCGGCTGAAAAGAGGAAAAGGGCAAAGAGGCAGAGCAAGAGGAAGAAGGTTGGAGAAGAGAAGAGCTTGAAGCTTAAAGATTCGCCGGATTAACTCAGGTAGGGGGGGTTTATCGTCGTTTAATGGGTATTATGGGTTAACATGTAATGGGTAGTGATAAACCGTTGAATTGACCCTAATTGGGATGTTGAATGCTGAAAAATTGTGTTGGATAAAATGTGTTAAAGCTGTAATTGAGTCTGTAATTGTGTGAGTTGTGATTTCCCGAACGTATAGCTTTTTACGGAATCGGAATCGGAGGTCCGGAAGTCCTCCAACGGCGGAAAATGCGGAGAATTCTGCATTCTGCTTCGTGTTAGCGCAGGAACAGCTTTCTGTCTTGCGTTAACCGGTTAACCCAGGGTGTTAACCGGTTAACACTGTTAAGAATTGTGAGGTATTGCTGTTTTGCTTGCGTTAACCGGTTAACCCAGGGCGTTAACCGGTTAACACTGTTGTGAGTTGTGAAAATATTGTTGTTCTGTCTGCGTTAACCGGTTAACCCAGGGTGTTAACCGGTTAACACTGTTAAGAATTGTGAGGTATTGCTGTTTTGCTTGCGTTAACCGGTTAATCCAGGGCGTTAACCGGTTAACACTGTTGTGAGTTGTGAAAATATTGTTGTTCTGTCTGCGTTAACCGGTTAACCCAGGGCGTTAACCGGTTAACACTGTTGAGGTTTGCCAGAAAGCGTGTTCTGTGTTGCGTTAACCGGTTAACCCAGGGCGTTAACCGGTTAACACTGTTGGAAAAGTGAAAAATTAATATTTTAATATTGTGTACATAATTGGTGATTGGCCTATATCGGTGTGTGATATAGTAGGGATTAATCCCGTTGTTTTGAGTAGGATAGGTATTAGTAGAGTGTGCTAATACTGTGACTGAATTATTTGGCATGACATGATATAATTATGTGATAAATATGCTGATGATGTGTGAAAATATGCATAATGTTGTGAATGTATATATTATGTATGTAATTGTGGATGGACTGTTTTATGGCTTAGAGTGTGAGCATATGTCCATTGTGGATTGTTGTTGATGTTGCATGCTAGGTGATTTGGCATAGCATAATGTGGCCTGTATGGTGGTAGCTAATTCCCATGGTGAGGAATTAGTGATGTTAGTCATTTTGGACTGTTGTTGATGTTTGCATGCTAGGTGATTAGCGTGCATAGCATGGCCCTTGGGGTGGTAGCTAATTCCCATGGTGAGGAATTAGTGATGTGAGTCACTAGGTCTCAAATGAGTGGGACTAGTGAGCTTGGTAGCCGTACCTGGATTTGGTCGGTGAAGTTGAACTATATGTTCACGAATAATCGGTACCGCATGCATGGAGTCTCATTGCATAATGTATGTATGACGTATAATATGAATGGATGTATTCCAATATTATACGTGTGTTTTGTGTTGGTGTTGAGTATGAATTGAGATTATACGTGTGCTTTATGTTGGTGTTGAGTATGATGTTTGAGTTGATGTGCCGTTACTGAATGTGTGTTATGATTAGGGTGATGAAATGTGTTAAATTACTTAACATTGCATGATACTTTATAATGCTTATTATATCGATTGAGGAACTCACCCTTACAACTATTTTTCAGGTAACGAGCAGTAATTGAGTAGGAGCTAGTGCTTGGAGTCTAGTGTAGTTCCTTAGTGGGTCATGCTCTGGTAGATGTAACATCGGGATGGGATGTTTTAAATGTTTATTGTTGGTTGTGAACCAGTTTACATGTAATATGCTACATGTTTTGCATGATTGATTTAATCTGTATCCGCTGTGTATTGTGCAAATGATTTATGTTTTGAATTAATAAAAGAGCATGACAGTTATCATGGTGAATGGTGTGAAGTAATTGTGTGACACCCTTAATTGCATATCTACTCTGATTGATATATGTTGTTATTTTAATTAAATATTTGGGGTATTTTAGAAGGGTGTTACATTAGTGGTATCAGAGCATAGTCGGTCGAGTCGAGTCATAATTATTTTGTTTTCCCTGTACGGGATAGGTGTTGTGTAACCCTATCAGTACTTATTGTTTTATCTTGTTGGATTAACTCAGAATAGAGATGGCTGGAAGAGGTAGAGACGATGTTGCGATTGCTGAGGCTCTGGGTATGCTAGCTGGAGTACTTGGGGGAAATCCGAATGTTGTGGGAATGGGAGTTGCTCGTCAACTGAGTGAGTTCCAGAAGAACAATCCTCCAATGTTCAAGGGAGCATACGATCCAGATGGCGCTCAGAAGTGGTTGAAGGAGATTGAGAGGATCTTCCGAGTGACTGAGTGTGCCGAGAACCAGAAGGTCAGGTTCGGTACGCATATGCTGTCAGAAGAAGCAGATGATTGGTGGGTTGCTACCCGCACTAAGTTGGAATCTGCTGGGAATGCTGAGATCACTTGGGCTGTGTTCAGAGAGAGATTCCTGAGGAAGTATTTTCCAGAGGATGTTAGAGGAAAGAAAGAGATAGAGTTCTTGGAATTGAAGCAGGGCAACCGGTCTGTTACTGAGTATGCTGCTAAGTTCACGGAGCTGTCGAAGTATTACACTCCCTATGATGAGGCTACTGGGGAATTCTCGAAATGTGTGAAGTTTGAGAACGGGTTACGCCCCGAGATCAAGCAGGCTATTGGGTATCAGCGGATTAGAGTGTTTTCTGATTTGGTTGACTGTTGCAGAATTTTTGAACAGGATACCAAGGCCAGAGCGGAGAGCTATCAGCAGAGGGTTGATAGGAAAGGCAAGAATCAGAATGATCGTGGGAAACCGTATGCAGCTGGCAAAGGTTTCCAGAGACAGAGTGGGATGAAGAGGCCTAGTGGGGGAGACTCTAGTGCCCCTGCTAAGTGTTACAAATGTGGTCAGGCTGGACATCGTTTCCATGAGTGTACCAGTGCTGAGAAGAAGTGTTTCAAGTGTGGCAAAGGTGGTCACTTGGCTGCAGAGTGCCGGTTGAAGACTATGACTTGTTTCAACTGTGGAGAGGTGGGTCATATTAGCCCACGGTGTCCTAAGCCGAAGAAAGAGAACCAGTCGGGAGGCAAGGTCTTCGCTTTAGCGGGTTCTGAGACTTATGCAGATGATCGTTTGATCCGAGGTACGTGTTATATTAATGGCTTTCCTCTTGTAGCTATTATTGACACCGGTGCGACTCATTCCTTTATATCTTTGGATTGTGCTGTGAAACTTAAATTAGAGATATCTGAGATGCATGGAAGTATGGTGATTGATACTCCTGCGAAGGGTTCAGTGACTACTACTTCAGTTTGCTTAAATTGTCCTTTGAGTATTTTTGGTAGAGACTTTGGGATGGACCTAGTGTGTCTTCCACTAGTGCAGATTGATGTTATTCTGGGTATGAACTGGTTGGTGTGTAACCGAGTTTATATCAACTGCTTTGATAAGACTGTGATCTTTCCTGAGATTGAGGAAGGAAAGAGTTTGTTTCTATCAGCAAGGCAGGTGAATGAGGAAGTAGCCGATGGGGCAGAGTTGTTTATGCTGTTAGCGACTTTGGAGGCTAAAGATAAACTAGTGATTTGCGATCTAGCTGTGGTGTGTGATTTTCCTGATGTGTTTCCTGAAGAAGTGAATGAATTACCGCCAGAGCGTGGAGTTGAGTTCTCGATTGATTTGGTACCTGGTACTAGGCCGATGTCGATGGCTCCGTACCGTATGTCTGCTGTTGAGTTAACTGAATTGAAGAGTCAGTTGGAAGATCTGTTGGATAAGAAATTTATTCGTTCGAGTGTGTCACCGTGGGGTGCACCAGTGTTATTGGTTAAGAAGAAAGAAGGTACTATGAGGTTGTGTGTGGACTACAGGCAACTGAATAAAGTGACGATCAAGAATCGGTATCCTTTGCCGAGGATTGATGATTTGATGGATCAGTTAGTTGGTGCGAGTGTGTTCAGCAAAATAGATTTGAGGTCGGGATATCATCAGATACGTGTGAAAACTGAGGATATTCAGAAGACTGCTTTCAGAACAAGGTATGGACATTATGAGTATTCTGTAATGCCTTTTGGTGTGACTAATGCGCCTGGAGTATTTATGGAGTATATGAATAGGATTTTCCATCCGTACCTAGACAAGTTTGTTGTGGTATTTATTGACGATATTTTGGTGTATTCGAAATCTGAAGAAGAGCATGTTGTGCATTTGAGGGTGGTTTTAGGAGTTCTACGAGAAAAGAAGTTATTTGCTAAACTGTCCAAGTGTGAATTTTGGTTAGAAGAGGTTAGTTTTCTTGGTCATGTGATTTCAAGAGATGGTGTTGCTGTTGATCCTTCTAAGATAGAAGCGGTATCTAAGTGGGAAGCTCCGAAGTCAGTTTCTGAGATAAGGAGTTTTCTTGGACTTGCAGGATATTATAGGAAATTCATTGAGGGATTTTCTAAGTTGGCATTACCGTTGACGATGTTGACTAGAAAGGGGCAAGCGTTTGTTTGGGACTCAAAATGTGAAGAAGGTTTCCAAGAGTTAAAGAGAAGGTTAACTATTGCTCCTGTTCTGATATTACCAAGTCCGTCAGAATTATTTGAGGTTTTCTGTGATGCTTCATTGTTGGGTTTGGGTGGTGTGTTGATGCAGAATAAGCAGGTTGTAGCTTATGCTTCGAGACAGCTGAGGGTTCATGAGAGGAACTATCCGACACACGATTTAGAGTTGGCAGTTGTGGTATTTGTTCTGAAGTTATGGAGGCATTACTTGTACGGGTCAAGATTTGAGGTTTTCAGTGACCATAAAAGTTTAAAGTATTTGTTTGATCAGAAAGAGCTGAATATGAGACAGAGGAGATGGTTAGAGTTTCTGAAGGATTATGACTTTGGTTTGAATTACCATCCGGGTAAAGCAAACGTAGTGGCTGATGCATTGAGTCGGAAATCATTGCATATGTCTATGTTAATGGTTAAGGAATTGGATTTAATTGAGCAGTTTAGAGACTTGAGTTTGGTGTGTGAGAGTACTCACAATAGTGTTAAATTGGGAATGTTGAAGTTAACAAGTGGTATTCTGGATGAGATTAGAGAGAGTCAGAAATCCGATGTGCTTTTGGTGGACAAGTTGACTCTAGTGAATCAAGGTCAAGGTGGTGAATTCAGAGTGGATGAGAATGGTGTTTTGAAATTTGGTAATCGGGTGTGTATTCCGGATGTTACCGAGCTTAAGAAGAGTATTCTTGAGGAAGGACATCGTAGTGGCCTGAGTATTCATCCTGGAGCTACGAAGATGTATCATGATTTGAAAAAGTTATTTTGGTGGCCGGGAATGAAAAGAGAAATTGCGAGTTTTGTTTATTCTTGTTTGACTTGTCAGAAGTCAAAGATTGAGCATCAGAAGCCGTCTGGGCTAATGCAACCGTTGGCTATTCCAGAGTGGAAGTGGGATAGTATCAGTATGGATTTTGTTTCGGGTTTACCGAGGACGATTAAGAATTTTGAAGCTATTTGGGTGATTGTTGACAGATTGACAAAATCGGCTCATTTCATTCCGATCAGAATGGAATATCCGTTAGAGAGATTTGCTGAATTGTATATTGAGAAAATTGTAAGTTTGCATGGCATTCCGTCGAGTATTGTTTCGGACAGAGATCCTAGATTTACATCGAAGTTCTGGGAAGGTTTGCAGAAGGCTTTGGGAACTAAGCTGAGATTGAGTTCTGCATATCATCCGCAGACTGATGGTCAGACTGAGAGGACGATTCAGTCACTGGAGGATCTTTTGAGAGCTTGTGTTTTGGAAAAGGGAGGTGCTTGGGATTGTTATTTGCCTTTGATTGAGTTTACCTACAACAATAGTTTTCATTCGAGCATTGGTATGGCACCGTTTGAAGCTTTGTATGGTAGGAGATGTCGGACACCTTTATGTTGGTATGAGTCCGGTGAGAGTGTTGTGGTTGGACCGGAGATTGTTCAACAAACTACGGAAAAGATTAAGATGATTCAGGAGAAGATGAGAATTGCTCAGAGTCGTCAGAAGAGTTATCACGACAAGAGGAGGAAGTCACTTGAGTTTCAAGAGGGAGATCATGTGTTTCTTCGTGTTACTCCGATAATTGGGGTTGGTCGAGCTTTGAAGTCGAAGAAGTTGACACCTCGATTTATTGGTCCTTATCAGATTTTGGAGAGGATAGGGGAAGTAGCCTATCGTATCGCTTTACCGCCGTCACTTGCGAATTTGCATGAGGTTTTTCATGTGTCTCAGTTGAGGAGATACATTCATGATCCGTCGCATGTGGTCCAAGTAGATGATGTACAGGTGAGAGATAACCTGACTGTTGAAACATCACCTATGAGGATCGAGGATCGAGAGTTGAAACAGTTGCGGGGTAAAGAGATTGCTTTGGTAAAGGTAGCTTGGGGAGGACCAGCAGGTGGCAATGTGACTTGGGAACTTGAGAGTCAGATGAAAGAGTCTTATCCAGAGTTATTCGCTTGAGGTATGTTTTCGAGGACGAAAACTCTTTTAGTGGGGGAGAGTTGTAACACCCCGATAAAAATAAGATAATTATTTAATTTAAGTTAATATTATATTTATTAATTTAATTAAATAATTGGAATTATTGGAATATTATTATTATTATTATTATTGGAATAATAATTATTGGAATATATATATAAGTTGGAAATAAGGAAAAAGAGTTCCATTTTGGTAAAAAGAGTTTTCACGTGAAAGCAGAGAAGCGGCTGAAAAGAGGAAAAGGGCAAAGAGGCAGAGCAAGAGGAAGAAGGTTGGAGAAGAGAAGAGCTTGAAGCTTAAAGATTCGCCGGATTAACTCAGGTAGGGGGGGTTTATCGTCGTTTAATGGGTATTATGGGTTAACATGTAATGGGTAGTGATAAACCGTTGAATTGACCCTAATTGGGATGTTGAATGCTGAAAAATTGTGTTGGATAAACTGTGTTAAAGCTGTAATTGAGTCTGTAATTGTGTGAGTTGTGATTTCCCGAACGTATAGCTTTTTACGGAATCGGAATCGGAGGTCCGGAAGTCCTCCAACGGCGGAAAATGCGGAGAATTCTGCATTCTGCTTCGTGTTAGCGCAGGAACAGCTTTCTGTCTTGCGTTAACCGGTTAACCCAGGGTGTTAACCGGTTAACACTGTTAAGAATTGTGAGGTATTGCTGTTTTGCTTGCGTTAACCGGTTAACCCAGGGCGTTAACCGGTTAACACTGTTGTGAGTTGTGAAAATATTGTTGTTCTGTCTGTGTTAACCGGTTAACCCAGGGCGTTAACCGGTTAACACTGTTGAGGTTTGCCAGAAAGCGTGTTCTGTGTTGCGTTAACCGGTTAACCCAGGGCGTTAACCGGTTAACACTGTTGGAAAAGTGAAAAATTAATATTTTAATGTTGTGTACATAATTGGTGATTGGCCTATATCGGTGTGTGATATAGTAGGGATTATTCCCGTTGTTTTGAGTAGGATAGATATTAGTAGAGTGTGCTAATACTGTGACTGAATTATTTGGCATGACATGATATAATTATGTGATAAATATGCTGATGATGTGTGAAAATATGCATAATGTTGTGAATGTATATATTATGTATGTAATTGTGGATGGACTGTTTTATGGCTTAGAGTGTGAGCATATGTCCATTGTGGATTGTTGTTGATGTTGCATGCTAGGTGATTTGGCATAGCATAATGTAGCCTGTATGGTGGTAGCTAATTCCCATGGTGAGGAATTAGTGATGTTAGTCATTTTGGACTGTTGTTGATGTTTGCATGCTAGGTGATTAGCGTGCATAGCATGGCCCTTGGGGTGGTAGCTAATTCCCATGGTGAGGAATTAGTGATGTGAGTCACTAGGTCTCAAATGAGTGGGACTAGTGAGCTTGGTAGCCGTACCTGGATTTGGTCGGTGAAGTTGAACTATATGTTCACGAATAGTCGATACCGCATGCATGGAGTCTCATTGCATAATGTATGTATGACGTATAATATGAATGGATGTATTCCAATATTATACGTGTGTTTTGTGTTGGTGTTGAGTATGAATTGAGATTATAAGTGTGCTTTATGTTGGTGTTGAGTATGATGTTTGAGTTGATGTGCCGTTACTGAATGTGTGTTATGATTAGGGTGATGAAATGTGTTAAATTACTTAACATTGCATGATACTTTATAATGCTTATTATATCGATTGAGGAACTCACCCTTACAACTATTTTTCAGGTAACGAGCAGTAATTGAGTAGGAGCTAGTGCTTGGAGTCTAGTGTAGTTCCTTAGTGGGTCATGCTCTGGTAGATGTAACATCGGGATGGGATGTTTTAAATGTTTATTGTTGGTTGTGAACCAGTTTACATGTAATATGCTACATGTTTTGCATGATTGATTTAATCTCTATCCGCTGCGTATTGTGCAAATGCTTTATGTTTTGAATTAATAAAAGAGCATGATAGTTATCATGGTGAATGGTGTGAAGTAATTGTGTGACACCCTTAATTGCATATCTACTCTGATTGATATATGTTGTTATTTTAATTAAATATTTGGGGTATTTTAGAAGGGTGTTACATGTATCCAAGGAGAAAAGCAGAAGAAACTCATCAAAGAGCTAGAAGCTGAGAAACAGAAGCAGCTGAAAGTCATAGATGGTCTGAATGGTGAGATATCTTTGCTGACATCTAAGCTAGAACAAATGACTAAATCCATCAGAATGTTGAATAAAGGAACTGACGCCTTGGAAGAGATTCTAAAGGTGGGACAGAAGTCAGGAACTATGTCTGGTTTAGGCTTTGCTAAGAAGTCTTCAACTGAACTCAAAAGATCAAAGGCTGAAGTTCAGAAACTCAAGCAGAAGTCACAACCGATGTCTCAACATCAGGGAACTAGGATGAGTAACCATAAGAAGAAGAAATTTCAGAGATGGAGATGTCACCACTGTGGTAGATTTGGTCACATAAAACCCTTCTGCTACAGGCTGCATGGTTATCCTAACCAGACTACTCAAGTCAGACCTAAGCAGAAGGCATCTAAGCATAATGCCCCCATTAAGAAACAAAAATGGGCTGCTAATCAGACACCTCAAGTCAGACCTAAGCAGCAGGCACCTAAGCTTAAGCTTCCCCTTGAGAATCAACAATGTGTTGCTAAACTAGCTCACACATCTCCAAGGGCATCTACCAGACAAGACTGGTACCTTGATAGTGGCTGCTCAAGACATATGACTGGGATGAGCAACTTACTGGTGGATCTACAACCCCATGCCACCAGGTATGTGACATTTGGTGATGGAGCTAAAGGAGAAATCAAGGGTGCTGGTAAGCTGGATTGTCCTGGAGCTCCAAAACTGAAGAATGTGCTGTTAGTAAAAGGACTAACTGCTAATCTCATCAGCATAAGCCAGTTGTGTGACCAAGGATTCAATGTGCAATTCACTAGGGGAGGATGTGTGGTGTTGAATGGTTGCAATCAGGAAGTGATGAGAGGAGTCAGATCCAAAGATAACTGTTATCTATGGGAACCTAAAGACTCATTCTACTCCTCCAAGTGCTCCTTAGCCAAGGGAGAGCAGGAAGTGAAGCTGGGACATGGAAGACTTGGACAACTTCATTTAAAAGGAATGAAGAAGATCATATCCAAGGGAGCAATTAGAGGAATCCCAAATCTGCTTATGGATAAAAGAACAGACTGTGGAAAATGTCTGATTGAAAGCTGTGAGTCATTGTCACCTATTGGTCATCATACAAATGGTGCAGTAGCAAGGGATAAACAAATGTATGTATCATTGTCCACTGCAGAAGCTAAGTACCTAGCTTCTGGTAGCAGGTGTTCATCACTGGTATGTATGAACCTGATGCAGACTGAGTACAATGTCACTCAGAATGTCATGACATTGGATGCTACTCAGTTTGACAAAGTTAGGGGCAAAGAGGGAATGTGCGCTTCTGAGAAATTATAGCAACTAATGATGTTAGTTAGTTACTGTTTAGTAAGTCAACTTATTAAACAATTAATAGTGCACTCTGAGTGGTCAACAAATAATAGACATTACTCGTACAACAAGTGTTTCCTATTCCATCGCTTCAACTTTCAGTCTTGCAAACCTTCTTCCAAAGAAACTGTTCAACTCTCCTCCGAGATATTCATCATGTCGCACCAATCCGACTCAACCTCCTACACGACCATGTCTGATTCCCCCAGCACTGAGTCTTGCAACCCTAACCGGGGGGATCCTGTTGCTGACGCTGCAACTTCGTCCCATGCAAGAAGACCTAAAGAAACGGTCTCCGAATTCTCCTCAGCAATCGCACTTGATGAACAAACCAGGGAAGGCTCGAGGTATGTGCATAACGCCATTGCAACTATTGTCACTAAGATACTATCTGGTAATCAGAATGTTCCTGGGATTTCTGTTCCCTTGAACACTATCATACCTGATAATGTTGCATGTCAAGAAAACGCAGTCGTGTTAAGAAAGAATGTCTCTGACAATGCTGAGCAACCTGATGCTCATGAGGGGTCAAAAATTGACAAACCCTCAGACAATGTGAGAGGTGAGAAGGTCTGTGTCACTCAAGATGTCAGTGACAACCCTAATGTTGACACAGTGAATCTGGAAGAGTTCTCTGATAATGAACTGTTGACCTCAGTTGTCCCTAGCATAGCCAAAAGGGTTAGGACTAGGAGAGAGAAGAAGAATATGGTGCAGAGGTCCCCAACAAGGGAGGTTGATGTGGCAACTTCTCCCAATCCACAGGTGACAGAGAGTTCCCTCAAAAGGAAAGGACATGGACCTGCAAAATCTTGGAGCAAAGAGGTGCCCAAGAAAATGAAGACCAAGTCTGTTGTGGTGGAGTCTGATTCAGATGTCCCATGTGATGTCACAACATCTCTGTCTAAGAAGAAGCCAACCACTAGCAAGTTGGCTGCTAGTGTTCCTGAGGTACCTATTGACAATGTGTCATTCCATTTCGCTTCTAGTGTGAACAGGTGGAAGTTTGTCTATCACAAGAGGTTGGCCTTGGAGAGGGAACTGGCTCAGAATGCCTTGGAGTGTAAGGAGATAGTGGACCTCATTAAAGAGGCAGGGCTAATGAGAACTGTGACTCAACTCCCAAAGTGCTATGAGACTTTGGTGAAGGAGTTCATTGTCAATGTGTCAGAGGAATGTGCAGATGGGAAGTCCAGAGAATTCAGAAAGGTCTATGTGCGAGGCAAGTGTGTGAACTTCTCTCCCTCAGTAATCAATCTGTATTTGGGAAGAGTTGATGTAGTGCAACCAGAGCTTGAAGTGACTGACAACAGAATCTGTCAAGTCATCACTGCAAATCAAGTCAGGAAGTTGCCTCTTAAAGGGAAACTGGTGGCCAGCAAACTCAGTGTGAAGTATGCTATGCTACACAAAGTTAGAGCTGCCAACTGGGTGCCCACAAATCACAAGTCCACTGTGTATGTGATGCTTGGAAAGTTCATCTATGTTGTTGGAACCAAAGGAAAGTTTGACTATGGAACCTACATTTTTTATCAGACCATGAAACATGCTGGGAGTTTCAGTGTGAAGGGGCCTATAGCCTTTCCTTCCCTCATATGTGGCATTGTGCTGAATCAATTCCCAAACATCTTGACAGACAATGACTTTGTGAAAAGAAGAGAGAGTCCGTTGGCCTTCAATTACAAACTGTTCCTGGGTAAGCATGTCCCTGACATTGTCATGACAACTGGAGAAACATCCAGTGTTGGCAACCAACCAGATAAAGTTGTTGTCATTGCTGTACTCAGAGAGACTTGCAAAGAGCTGGAGGCTAGGAAGCTCACGTTGGAAAAGCTGATTATCCAATTGGAGATGTCTGATGATGGTGTGCTTGGTGAAGCTTCTGAGGCTATAGATGGAGCTGCAAGGCAAAGTTCAGAGGGTGAGGAGGAGGCCAGTTCTGATGATGGCACTAATGATGAGGCTGACTCTAAGTCAGATGAATAAATCAGTTTCTGTAATTCTATTTGTGTGTAATTCTGTTTTTGTTATGTTGGCCTGTAATTTAAAGTGTTTCTTTGGCAACATTTTTGACAAAAAGGGGGAGTAACACCTGTGATGGTGATGCCCCAGTACAACAGATTGTTTTGCTAAACAGATATTGAAGATCCTCTAATCCAGAGGTTGTGTTGCAGTTGATGTTCCACTTCTATGAGTGTGAGTGTGTGTATGTGTGCTATAATTAGAAGTTTTTATTTAACTTCTGTATGTGTGCTGATATGTGAAGTTTTTATTTAACTTCCATGTGTGTGAGTGTGCTGCTACTTTGAGTGTATTAGCTAGGTTAATTTCCTGCTAGATATGTGTTTTCCGCTGCTGTGGACTCTGTTGTGAGGCCAAAGTGTTTTAGCCAAAAAAATTCCAAAGGGGGAGTTTGTAGATGTTTGATTGGCTGCATTGTATGGTAAAACACTAGCTGGATTCTAATGTCTTGACTGATGTCATGACATGCTGACTGCATTGTATGTTAGAACATCTAACTGTGCTCTGATGTCTTGACTGATGTCATGACATACTTGAGTTGTATGCTGCAGGTTTAGCTAATATAGGATCTATTGAATGTCAAACTATATGACATTCATCCCTGTCAGCAGTTACTGAGGAATATAACAGCTGGTGTTCTTTAATAACTCAGTATTTGTTTCCAGTCTGTTTATCAAGGGGATAACAGACCTGACACAAAGCCTACTTTCTGAATGTCAAACTGGAAGTTATGACATTCATCATTGACAGCATATACTGAATAATAGGCAGGTTAGTTGTCTGCTACAGTTCAGTATATTTCTCAATCTGCTTATCAAGAGGATAACAGACCTGACGTAAGGCTCATTGTGTAAATGTCAAATTGGATGCTTTGACATTTATGAATGTACGTTGTTACTGAAGTATGGACAGATTGGTCTTGTACAGTACAGCAAATTTGTACAGTCTGTTTTCAGGAAGATAACAGACTTAGCATATGGTCTATGCTTTGGATGTCAAACTAAATGTTGTGACATTCACTCCAGGCAACATATGTTAAATTGTAGGTTGTTTAGTTTTTCTGTTTCAGCATTTTTCTTAGGCTATTCTTCAGGAAGTCAACAGCTGAGCTAAAATCCAGGAAACCAACAACCAAGCTACAATAAATGAACCTAACAAATAGCCTATTTGTTAGTAACCTAGTTGTGGAATTTAGGTTAACTCGCTTGACCTTAAATTCAGGAAATACAAGTACAAGGCCCAAGTGCTGCAATATAAAAGGATGGCAATCCTTCTTTCAAAACTCGGGGATTTTATGCGTGAAGATTTTGTGTGTCCATCATACTTCACTGTTGTATTTTTGTGTGTCTTGTATTAGGTGTATCTTGTGAGCCAAGCTATTATCACTGAGATGATTGCATTGGTATAGGGTGTTCATTGAGTTGTAAGTGTTGTGTCACTCTAAGCTTTTAAGCGTGAGTGTTGTGTATCTTGATTAAAGTTGTTAAGCACAATCAAGAGTTGTTTGAAGTGTGACTTCATAATTGTCTTTAATCTTAATTAAAGGTTGTAATCACTGAGGTGATTGAGGGGGAGTGAATAGGAACTTTGATCTTAGTGTAAGATTGAAATTGCATTGGGTAGGTATTAAGTGATAGGGTTAAACAATTGGTTTAAGGTTTGAATTAATACTACTAATAGTGGATTTCCTCCCTGGCTTGGTAGCCCCCAGACGTAGGTCATGTTGGACTGAACTGGGTAAACAATTCCTTGTGTTATTTACTGCACTTACTTTTTAAGTTCTGCATAATTCTTGTCTGCGCAGAATTGGATGTCATAACAACCCGTGTGACATCGAAAGTCTGTTAACTAGAATTTCACACTGCTCTAACACGCCCCTTCCATAGTTGCTGACACGGATTGTGTCAGCTGACACAGGCACTCGTGTCAGCTCCCTGCTTTTGCCCATGGCTCCCATTCTCCTGACACGGACCGTATTGGCAACACGGGTGGTCATGTCAATGTTGGTGTAAGCCCTAGAGGCCAATACTTTTGGTACTTGTATCGAATTATTTATTAATAATAAAAGGCTTTTTCTTTATTATGTGTGTTTAATAAAGTCCCTATAATAGCTAGTTCGTTTAATGTATCAAGTACGACTTAATCATAAGATCACATTAAACATAAGGACAATATTCTTAAAGCATCCGTAGTCGAGCTTTATTGTGAAGTGGGATAACATTAAAGCATTAAGACTATTATGTATATAGACTGATGATCACATCTCATGGATCATGGATAAGGAGTTATCAAGTCTTAAACATAGGTATGAATATTAAGAGTAATATTTATACCGGATTGACCCGCTATGAGAATACTATATAGAAAGTTATGCAAAGTGTCATAAGTTATTCTTATGGTGATAATGGTGTATACCACTCTTCGACCTGAAACCACTATGGACCCTAGATGTAGAGTCGAGTGCTTTATTGTTGATCAAACGTTGTCCGTAACTGGATAACCATAAAGACAGTTGATGGGTACTCCACGAAGTATGCTGAGGGACATGAGTGACCTAGATGGAATTTGCCCATCCTGCGTAACAGAATAAATGTCTATGGGCCCAATATTGAACTGGACAAGGATGACACGGTCTATGTCTTGTGTTCAATATAGACATAAGGGCAAAAGGGTAATTCTACACATAAGTATTATCACAAAAGGATTTGTCATATCACATGATATTTTCGTGTCTTGGGTAGCAGTGATGTGTTGCTAGATACAGCTCACTGTTTATTATGTTAAATACGTGATTTAATATAATTGTCAATGCCGCGAAAACTTACAGGGTCACACACAAAGGACGGATTGATGAGAGATAGAGTAACTAAGGAACACCTTAAGGTATGGTGCCTTTAAGTGAATTGTAGAACATCGTAAGGTACGGTGTACTTAAGTAGAATACGAAATATGGTAAGATACCACGTGCTTAAGTGATTTTGGGCATATTATAAGATATGGGCCAAATACACTTAAGTGGGCTTTTTAGCTTGAAGCCCACACAAGTGGTTCTATAAATAGAACCCTTGTGCAGAAGCATTCATTACGGTTCCATTTTCATTTTCTTTCTCTCTCTCACTCACTTAAAGCCTTCATTGTAGCAGCTAGCACTGAGATTGAAGGAATCCGTTCGTGTGGACTGAGTAGAGACGTTGTCATCGTTCAACGTTCGTGATCGCTCCGTAGATCTGCATCAAAGGTTTCAATCGTCACAAGAGATCTGCATCAAAGGTTTCAACCGTCACAAGAGGTAACTATTCTATCACTGATCATGCTCATTCGTAAGGATCTCTAAAGGAGAAAATTTTAATTTCCGCTGTATTTTTGATCGCCTTTCTCCTTCAGTCAGGGCTACTGTACCATCAAATTTCTTCTTTCGACGAGCCTGGAACGTCTGATTCCCTTGGCGAGTCCTTGGGTATTCTTGCTTACACCTGAAACCAATAAAACTACCACAATGAGACATAAAATGGAGTATAATGATGCAAACCAAAGATAATCATCAAACTGAAATAGAAATGCAAACATTTAATTTACTAAACAAAATAACATAACATGTAGAATAATGTGTTACCGACTTCGTGAAATTGTGCCGAATGAGTGTCAGAAAACAAGTAGAATTGGAGACCGATCAAGTACTCTAGTCCTCTTTCAATATGAAAGAGATTTTACTATTGTTATGACTTTTACAAGACTCTTCCTAATCTTTCTATATATACAGTAACAATCACACCAAGAACAATCCTCTTGGATTTTTCACTAAGTTCAAAAAGAAAACAATCCTCCCTTTTAATGAACCTCTTGTTTCCAACAATCCTGGACAACAAGAATACACAAAGTAATCTGAACTTTTGATAAGTATGTAAAATGGAATTGTATATGTATCAATCTATGGATTGATCTTCTCCTTATAACAAACAAATCTCTCAATGTTACACAAGTGTTCACTATGAATGAAATGAAACTTATGATGATTTTCTATTAAGGTTAAGTGCAGAAAGTTTCACTCTAAAAACTCTGGTTTTGAACACTTAGAAAATATTTTGAAAGATGAAGAGAATATTTAAATGTTTGAAAATTTTGCAAAGGAGGTAAGATTGAAATCTGAAGAAATGATGTTTATATAGTCTCTAAAACACCTCTACAAAAGAGTGCAACGCGTGAAAGGATGTCATGGTTCAAGAACTCTTTTTGGAAAATATTTGAATGAAAAATGAAAAAACTTATGACACTGATACAGTGTTAATCGATTAACACATATAGGTTAATAGATTGACACACTTTGCAACGTACAAAGAATTCAAAATATTCATATGTTAATCGATTAGCATCCTGGTGTTAACCGATTAACACCTTGCAACGTTCCAAAAATATTCAATTTTAACAAGTGTTAATCGATTAACATCCTAGTGCTAACCGATTAACATCAGCCCAGAATGCAAAAATTGATTTATAATAAAATGAAAAACTATGTTTTAATGCATCAAATCATTTTAATGTATCATGGTATGAACGAATAATATTTTGAACACTTGTATACACTAGGAGAGATTGAGTGCTATATACCTTAAAATTGAAGATCAAATCCTAACCAATTCTTCAAGACTTTGATAAAACTTGAAAACGTTGTCTTTTTGCAAAGAGTCTTGATTTGTTCCTTTTTGTTAGTCTTGACTTGCTTGTAGAATGTCTTCATCAAAATATATTGAGAAGCATGTCTTCACATTATGTTATGTCTTTAATGTATTATATTAGGTTTCATTATTGTTTTATATTGCTTCTAATTATTTTTATTATATTTTCAGTTATGTGAAGGGCCATTGAAAATCATTCTTTAGATTTGAGAATATTATCGCTGATGTCATTCTAGGCAATGAATTAGTCGATTTTGCCACCTTATAGTTGAGGAGATGACACTGGACGATGTGTCATGTCTTTTGCATCTCCTTATCCATGGACATCTCCTTGACCACATAGTTATTACCAAAAATGAAAGAGTTAATTTATTTTTCGAGCTACTTGAATGAAACTCGGCAAAGGCCTTTTATAAAGTTGAAAGAACCATGGAGATTATGCACGGTTCAACTTCCTCAAAGATGAGTTTGACATGCTCGTAATAGTTATGAGTGTTGCAGAGAAGGAGGGGGACAGTGTGAAAGCTCGTGTGGGTAGAAAAATCATCATTAGAACATATATTTTATTTATGATGGACTACACTTTGGGGACTCCAACATTGACTTTCTTGTATAAACAGTTGAATGTCTTAATCGTACCTAAGTCCATCCTATAGATGGTGGATGACTACACTTTGGGGACTCCAACATTGACTTTCTTGTATAAACAGTTGAATGCTGCGGAAAAAAGTAGGAGGAAGTAGCTAGCAGAGTATATGACATTACTTCAACTAACATTTTCACGTAAGTATTTAAATAGTTGTTCAAAATTAATTAATATGCAATTATATGTACAAATATACGTTGATGCATGATCTATCACCACTTTCCATGTATTGGTGGACAGAAGTTCGATCGTGAGTCATGTGCCAACTTCTTCATTCTAACAAGGAACATCCTTCTATATGACAAAATTGATCAGCGGTGCGACGAATACTTGGACTATATTTTGTCCCCATGTGAACCTAGGGCCCAAGTCCTCCATAGTTAGAGAAATTGTATAGGAATACATGATGTGGTATTTTGTAATATCCCACCCATACTTAATTCCAAATCAGTAGGCCAATCACCTATACGATACAGGAAAAGAAGTACATGTAAAGAACTCAAAGGAATGTGGCAGTGCGAGTAGTATAGTTCATGCAGCGCACTCATGCGATACATGATCGTCTAGTTACTCTCCCGTAGAAGATTTATTTACGAGGAATCAGATGTTGACAGAATTGAATGAGGGATTGAAATTTCAAATGTGGTTACTCTCTCATAAAAGATTTATATACGAGGAATCAGATGTTGACAGAATTGAATGAGAGATTGAAATTTCAAATTGCCTGAAAAATCCGATTGAAATTTCAACCCAATAACAAAATGGAGGTGGGATGGGGAAAAACTATGTATATCAGTGTCTTTACACTTACATTGATTTCAAAAATACATAAATACCCCTAATATAACATAAGGTGTCCCAAAATTAAGGTTATAAATATCATTTTTCAATGCACAAATTTGAATTAAGAATTTTTTTCCACGTTTTATGTGATTTTTTATAATTACTTTATTCACAAATTCATCATTTTAATATTAATGTATTCTACCAAAATTTAATAGCAAAAAGTCAGAAAAATAAATGTTGATTAAATCTTGGGTTTTTCTCATATAGAACATTACATTTAGGATTCCACAATGTATTTTGTGAAATTGTATGTTTAATTTCATAGTGAAAATAATGCCACCACAGTACAACATTGTGGGCTATGTCAAAAATGGATGATATTTTTTACTATGAAAAGCCGTAACAAAATACAAGAAAGATGCAGGCAATCAGATATTGGTAACTATATAAGGATGAGTGGTGATTTAGAAATTGAGGATCAATAACAATACATGGTTGGGTGGTTTGGGGCCATTTTCTTCAAGTTTTTACAACATTTTCTTCACAAGAATTACCCTAACTTCGTGAGCTTGGACGCATCAGCATTGAGATCCTCAAAAGAAAAGGAAGTTGCAGAATCAACTTCAATTTGCACTGCTGACTGGTGCAGCCGTATGATTCATTTCATGTCCACCCAATCTAATTTATTTCGACAAAGCTTATTTCAGCATCTTAGCATCAAGATGCTGCCACACATGGTTGCTTCATATCCCACTTTCCCCCAGTGCGCAGCTTATCTACTTGTAGCTTCCATGCCGCATAATAACTCAATTAGTTTTGGTGCCCTAATTGTGAATGTGCATGTGCAGCTGGCAAGATATGCCAATATTGACCAAAACAATCTCTTGTTCCTTAGATATCAGATTATCAATACTCAACAGTCATGGACAGATTTATGGTGTGACCATTTTCCCTAATCAATAACTGACCAACCGTTTCAGGCATACATATTATTTATATTGGTTGCTCTTATTTTCCATCAACTGCACAATTTCTTCAGAAAACGCTAAATCTTTCTTAGTCAACCAATAAAATATACCCAAGCAAATTTCAATCCAAAATTTAACATCACTTCTCTCTTGAAGTTATAGTAGTACAATTAGAGACAACAGCCAAAAACTAAAATGTAAATATGGTAAACAGAACAAATTACAATCTCTTCTTTCCTCTCTCTTTTAAGACTAAAAAAAAATGAATCGGATGTAATCTAGTTACTTAACAAAATGCTTGCAATAAAAAAAGTCCTCAGCGAACTACCAAACCTTGGGCTGCCTGGGACCCATCCTCTGATACTTTGTTCGCCTGAATGGTGCTAATCACATTTGCAATATTTCCCTACAAATAGATGAAGAATGAACCAATAATAATAAGTAAAAATGGCATTTCCATTACTGAACACAAGATCAAACTGTTAACAAGTGCACTGGTACAATCATCATCTAGAACATGTCCTAGAATAACTGAAAATACTACAAAAGAGTAAGCAAACATTCTTCGGAAACATATGGATATTTAGAGAGGAAACTAGATGAAAATGTATACATTGTGAAATAACAGGGTAAAAAACGCTTAGACAACTGGCTTAAAATTCACATAAAGGAATGGTTTAATTTAAGAAATAAGTAATTCGCTGTTGAATATATGTAATAATCAAATTTCCAGGTTTTTAAATTCCTAAAATCAAATTAACTTGTGATAGTCAAACTAATAAAGAATAAATTATTGGTTGAAACTCATAATTGTAAACATAACTTGTTCATATTTTTTACCATTGAAATTGAATTCATTAGTTCAATTGCCATTCTCATTTTATTGTGTAATGTGGTATAATTTATTTTTCAAAAATAAACCCTTCTATCAAATAAAACAACATCAAATTTATAATCTGAAATTATATATGGAAAATTATTTACCCTCCAATTCACTAGCTTTGTTCTCAGTGTTTGCCATTGATGCTGACCAAACACCCGGTCAGTATGATGACTGCACATATCAACACTTGCATTAAATAGTGTTTAGTGTTTTAAATCTAGAGTCAAAGCAATGAAACATAGCTACAGAAATCAGTTGCATGTCCACATGCCCTATAGCCAGTAAAAAAAAAACTATAAATTTGACATACAGCATACCTAACAACTACAACTTGATTCATCTGGTCCATCTTACAGTCAATTAGCTTTGCACTTATTGCTTTAAACACCCATGTTTCAACTTCATCATCGTTAATCTGAAAGGGAGTTGCAAGGTTTGAATTATGCTAGGAAAAATGAAAATACAAAACATACAAAGTAAATTCAAATTTACCTGAAGTGTGTCCCTAATAAGTTCATATGGAATTTGGCCAGATCCATCAGAGCTGAGATCAACCAATGACATCAATCTCATTTTTGCTATGCATTCTTCATGCACAAGGCCTAAACAGCATTATTTCATTAATACATTTAGGTAGAAACACAAAGTGGAAGAAAGATATGCAAACATAACTAATGACAATCAATTATGCATGAACAATATTTACCAAGGTCTTTCAATAAAGTGGAATTTGCAGTGTGAAATTCTAAGTATGAATCAAGTCTCTGAGTAAGAAAAATCTTGAGAAGCTGATATAGCAAAGCATATTTGTCATCCTTCTCCAGTTGCCCAACAGCGGGCATGTTCAGTAAATCACACTACATGAATAACAAAATACAACTTTATTAATGCTTTAGAGAGTATTCAACATTGGAAGACACTAATATGAAATAGAAGACTTCGACATCTAAGCAAGGCAGTCAAACTTGAGGTTTTTCTTAGAGAATCTAAATAATACTAATATTAAATATTGTTCGTTAAAAAAATTACGTTATTTACATATTTGATTTATAACAAATATTTTTCCCATTTGCCTCACCGATTATAATAGATATTTTCACAATTATGAACATTCCTCAATATTTGTTTTCTCCTGGGTCTTATAATGGATAATTTCCCATTTGCCTCTCACCAATTATAACAGATTTTTCCCAAATATGAACATTTCTCAATATTTGTTTTATCATGAATCAAAATATAAGGTGGCGAGGTGTGCAGTGCACTATTACAATTGAGGTCATAGCTTCATGGTCTTTCTTGTGACCTCACTCTAGGGTGTTAAAGGAAAGTGGTAAGTAAATCACACGCTTTCAATGTTGTTGCCCAGTGGAGTCACCAAAGAGAGGAAGAGGTTTCAGTAGCAGACTGAGACCATAGAGAGAAGAGGCTACATAAGGGAGAACAGGAGATGATGATTCGCATAGGACAGACAAGACAAGGAGAAGAAGGGGCTATCCGTGAGTCACAATCGTTTTATACAGTTTGGCGACCGAGAAGTTGCAAGTCAAAACACAAAAGGCAAATTCTAAGGTTTTACAAATTTTTGCAACGACTCTATATTCAATGCGGCAATCAATTTTTGCTGATGACGGTTTCGGAATCTCAGAAAAAAACATCATAAAAAAGGAAAAACAGAAGTTCTAAACTACATAGCAGATAACATGAAAGCGATCTTGTCACCTAATGAGAAGATATTACTTTTTCCAACAAGGATGATTGAATTGAGAGACCGAAACAATAACTTCATGTTGTTTGAACCGCATTAATTCACCCAAGAAAGCTTAAACCCCATTACAACACAAGTACCTGAAATACATCAGGTGCCCTGACAAAATCAACAATTGCACGCACAGCTTCCTCCTTGGCTTCACTCAAAACATGTGCATCTTCTCCAGAAAAAGTAGCCAGATAATTGGTCAGGAACTTGAAGGAATCCTTTGACATGCTGAGATTAAAAATGGAACACTATTTAACATTTTTAACATTAAAAAACAGATAGTGGTATGGATAGAGGACTATTGACACAATGGATTGTGATACTGATGAAAAGAAACTTCGGCTATTTTTCTACTCCAAAGAGAAGTAAGAAGAAATATTCTAAATTGACAATAAAAGGAATGAAATTTTGCTTTACCTTTTGTTCTCCTTCAAAACATTAGAGATGGTGAGAAAGAGCTCTCTCTGTTCTGGTACCTCAATTTTCCACTCTTTCAAGAAGCTATCGATCTTTTTGAATGAAGGAATGATGTATTCCGTGACTTTTCCATCAATAGCTAAATTCAATGCCTTCAGGTAGACATAAAACTGGCAGTATGGAGTCTCCAATAGATTATACAGATTGATCAAACTGCAAAAAACAAGAACATATTAAATTTTAAGTAGTCCCTATGACATGCTTTAGCATAATTTCAAAACCAGGTAGGAAGCAATATTACATTTTCAATCTCACTGCAGGCTTCTCGTTGGGCTGCTGAACTAATTTGGCAGTTATAACTTTTACAATCTCCATCACTTCATCTGGATTCTCAGTCTTCGTAACAAGATTGCAGATGATAGTGAAGATAGACTCTACGTCTGGCATAAAAAATAAAAGATCTTGTTAACGCAATCACATTTTACCCAGAATAGTACGTTGTTTACTATTTAGTAAACAACGTACTATTCAACAAGTTATCAAGTTATCAACAATGCTATTATATTCAACGAAACTATCCGAACTGGAAACTAAACCCAACATAAATAGTAAACAACGTACTACCCAACAAGTTATCAAGTTATCAACAATGCTATATTCAACAAAACTATCAGAACTGGAAAACTAAACCCAAAAAAAAATATCAAATGATAGTACAGCATATTTACAAAGTACACCATAAAGAATGCATCGTTTTCATCAAAAGAAAACGATGAGATTAAAATGCATCAGGAATCCAACGCCAATTTACCATGGCAAAAGTTATACCTCGTGACTCAATTCAAAGAGCATTTATCCAGAAAGAGTATTCTACCTTTTTCAGAAACCTTAGAGAAAATCAATTCAGCAGAAGTAATCATCAATGATGCTAGCTCCAACCACTTTCCCATAACAATGAATTCTTGAGCCTCCATGCAGAGTCTGCTAACTTGCGGCTCAGCAACCTAACAGACCGAGATAGTAGTTATAACTTAACATATCACATAAGCACTAAATCAAAGCAAAAACATAAACATCTGCTCACAAATACCATAAATCCATGACAGGCGATCCTACGAGCAGAAATACAAAAAAGGAGACAAAAACTAATCTAAAATTTTCTCTTTTTCATAACTTTTTCGCATTCCCTAAACCTCAACAATTGAGCATATTTCTAACCCAACTACTGTTGCATCACTCTTCCATCCAACATTCCAACTGAATCTAACAATTATATAATATTTTCTGAACATCAAAAGGCCATCTAGAATGATAAAAGGACAATTTCTAACCATCACACCATAATTTGATAAAATAATCATATAAACTTTCGCCAGAATACAAACAGATTTTCCGATTTCACGCATGTGAACGCATATACATTCAATCTAACACAAAAAACAACGAATTAAGAAAAATAACAAACCATTCCCCCGCCTTTATACGGATTCTCTTAGACGGTGTTTTGAGCATACGAAAATAGGAAGAAAATGTGATCGATGAAGAAATGAGGAATTACCTCGGGACCGGCATCAGCCCAGGCGAGCTCGGAAGCAAATCGGACGACGGAAAGAGCGGCATCTTCTTCTGAGGTTGGAACCACCGTCGTCATGGTATGTGCGGCGAGATTCGAAACCCTAACAATCTCGCACAGCACACGAATTATACACTCAGTGAGTTTCAGTGACAGAAAACCCTAGGTGTTATTCTTTTTGGTTATTTAAGCTTTGCTAAAAGGGAGAATAGTTACAATGTTAGGACTAAATAAAAATTATTACTATTGCATACTAAACTATTGGAAATTTTTAAATAGACCCTTAATAAAAATGATTTGTGATTGAATTTTTAAATTTTGTAAAAAAGTTAATTAAAATGTATTGTCACTTGAAAAGTCGGTTTTTTTTTAAAATAATCAATTTTTTCAAAAATAATTCGAAAATAATAATTATTTCAAAAAAAATATCAAAATAATCACATTTAAAAGAGGATGCGTCGGATGAACCGGCGCATCCTTAAACATGAAGAGGAGGTGTCCAATGCATTGGCGTTTGCATTTGGGCCTCTCATGAGGAGGCGTCAAGGCCCTTGGCGCATGCATTGGCCCTCATGAGGAGGCGTCAATGCCTTTGGCGCCTGCATGGTGCTTAAGTGGATGCGCCAATGCCTCTGGTGCCAGCATGTTGTTGACATGTTGAACGCCTAGCCTCTTGGCGCATGCATTTTATGCCTTCTTTGTATAAATACCACGTCTTCGATGCAATATTTTTCACATAAAATCATCCCCTACTACCATATTTTCTCTAATTCAACTTCATTCTCCTTCAAGTTTTTGTGTTTTAATCATGTCTGCATACATTCAGAAGCGAAATGTCAATGTAATATTTTCCGCCGTTGCGACTCCGATACAGATTCACCTCTAGAACACAGATACGTTTGAATGTCTTAATCGGACGTTGTACAATTGGTTAGAGGGAGAAATTGGAGATGGTGAAAGGATTAGAAGAATACAATGGTTTGTGTCCACGTTCAACCAAAATGGAGAAGTGCGCGAATGGGTGGATATTAAGACCGACCAAGACGCTCGTAGGATGATGCATTACATGTTCAAAAATGTTTTGATGGTTGTAATCACATAGTTCTTGTATTCTAGTTGTTTTAATTGTTTGTGTTATTGATTATGTAATATTATTTTCGTCACAGACATCTAATATGAAATAAATTTAGTTTTTCATATATTGCAACAGAGGTACATGTGAATCTATTTGGTTGTGCTTGTTACAACACTAGGACAATTATTACGATTGTGACCTGACTGACGACATGAATTACATAATCTAACCATTTTGTTCGCCGTATCCATTTCGGTTCGAATCCGAGTGCTATTTGGGCGACCCTTTTTCTTCCTTCGCATAACTTCGTTGTGCCAGACGATGTCTCATTGATATTCTGGACAGTAATCCTCTTTCGTCACTATGGAAAAACTAATTTTATAAACATTTGATAGGCTGGTGACTTTGTAAACTTCAAATAGCAAGTAGGATGGATCCCTTCGAACCTTTGAGCATGCCGTAATGACATGGGAGCAGGGCATACGAAAGGCTTGGAACTTTCTGCAGTCGCACCAACCTCTATCTAGTTCGACTCTGTACTGTCCCATCGGCATGCCCTCATTGTGATCCATGGACTCGACAACACTATACCAACCTTTAGTGTGGTCAAACACCGTAACCACATGTGTGTTTGCTTTGGTAGCTTCATGTCTAATGAATTTCATTGAAGCATCACTGAACAACTGTCCAGATTGCAACACTGAACTCCATTTGGAGCGTCTGGTTTCAAACAGCGGCCCTAGCCTGAAATATGTTGCCTGCACCAAAGCGGTTATAGGTAGGTTACGGATGCCTTTGAAGACAAAATTCATTGATTCCACAAGATTTATTGTCATGTGGCCCCAACGTTGACTGTTGTCGTATGCCCTAGCCCACTTCTCCAATGGAATACTATCGATCCACCATACTGCATCTTCATTTTACAATCTTATTTCTTCGCGGTAGTGTTTGAAAGAAGGTTCTGATAATGCATAACCTGCATTGACAGCCTTCTTCCGTAACGTCTTATCTTTGATCTCCCGCATGAAATTCTGAGCAATATGTCTAATATAGAAGACATGCGTCGAAGGAGGATTATGCCAACCATTATCAATGTTATTATATGCACTGATGATTGAAGGGTGTCTGTCGGAGATCAAACATAAGTTAGGTTGAGGTGCAACGTGCAATCAGAGAATTCTTAGGAAAAAAACTCCATCCCTCTACAGTCTCCCCTTCAACTAGGTCAAAGACGATTGGAAAAATGTTATTGTTGTCGTCTTGTGTCACTGCCATCGGTAATGTTCCTTTGTATTTCCCGTACAACCATGTATCATCAATTTGTATAATTGGTTTACAGAAAGAAAAACCTATGATGCATGGTTGATACGCCCATAAGAGATTGTGGAATATTCCATTTCCAACAGCACATGTCACGTCTGGTGTATACGCGGGAAACGTTTCCAACTTGACAATAGTCCCTGGAGCATATTGTTTTAGAGCCAACAGGTATTTTGGAAGTTGTTTGTAAGACTCCTCCCAATTGCCAAACACTTTTTCAACAACCTTTGTCCTAGCTATCCATGTCTTCCTATATGATGAAGTGTACTCGTACTTTGCCCTAGTATGTGAGATTATTGTACTTACCTTTAACGACGGACTATCGCCAATGACAGAAAATATTTCATCACATATTAGCTGAGAGCTTAAGTTCCAATGATCCTGCATTGGGTTTGTCAGGATGCATGTGTGATCTGGACCCATGGATCCAATCTCCCAAGACTCGCTCTTATTCCGGTACGAAGCTGACAACCTAAAAAGGCAGTGCTCATTCGTACAATAATTTTGTACCTCAATGCGTGAGTTCTGTCAACTCTGAAATCAACTAATAGTTGCATGTGAAATTTTTTAATGGCTTTTACACATTCCTCTTTTGTGTGAAATGTTACTCCTTATTTCAAAGATCCTTGCATTTACACACAAGGATTGTACCATATACCTGATGAAGGTTCATCGAAACCCAAATTCAACTGTGTCATGTGTTGGGGTGGACAATATACATGACTAGCTGGTATTGGTTTCTCTTCCTCATCAACGTTCACCAATGAATCAACCATGATCTCAGCTTCTTCTTCTTCGTCATCTGGAACATTCACCTCAGCTTATTCGTCATCAGTTTCACAAAACACTTGTGACTGATCAATGAACTGAGACACTTGTTGTTGATGTGGTAATATATACAACTCTATATCGTTGTACCCAGATTGTTTGTGACTGGCAAACATATGTTGAACATCATCATCATCTCGAACCTTCTTCTGATAAAACTTCACCTGGTTATATTATGTGAGTATAATATTTTCCGAAGAATCAACCGAGTACGAGAAAATACTTAAAGCTCGGTGTTATATTATGATTTTATTTGGTAATTTTTTATTTCCAGAAAGTACAAGTAATTCAGTAAATATTATGTATTTACCTTTGTTACGCAACATTAATAAGGTAAACACATATAGTTGGAGCTCAATTATGTTGGCCCATCTATATAGTGCAATGTGTAAAACTGCAAAAAAGAATACTTGTACGTTATTTTCATGTGCGTATTTGCTACAAGCGTGGGGTTGGTCAAGAATGTCGTCACTCACCCCGATAAACGAGAACCCATTCATGTTCCCGTTTGCAACAGAGTAAGTCTAATACTTTACCATTTAATTAATTATATTTTATGTTACAATTAATTGTAAATAATATTTTTCACTTTTTTATCTAAGGTGGTCAGTAAGGGGGATGAACTACAATAGGTGTTTGAAACACGTTATTGTAGTTTATCGCAATCTATTGGACCACATTGGACCTGACGATGTAATACTCCTACACAACTATATTTTAATTTAAAAATACTTATCAAATTATTTATCATCTAATCGTTTCGTATTGTTTTACAATTTATCTGGATGTCATATCTGGGTCTTGACCATGATGTGAACCATGACGATGTTGCAGTTTGGACAGCAAAGACACCGATTATCCAGTTCACTACGGTGGAAATGCACCAGAGTGACCTGGTCAAACTGTGGTTCGGCATCCAACAACAGATTCCAGAACCTCCCACATGTTTAGGGAATTGACATCAAAAAAGGGTTTATGCATAATGAGATTATTCAGACTGGAGAGACTTTGCAAAAGAGATGTGTCGTCAATGGAGGAATCGACGACAATACATTTTAAATGAACCAGTCATCCATAGTGCAAGACCAACTCAACAATATTTGGCATGGTTTAGGTCGGTAGCAACTTAACAATTTGTATCTGAGTCGCGGTATTTGATGGATCCACGCCAACTAGCTTCGTCATCGTACGCCCCATAACAATTCTCCATCCAACACCAATGTCAAACCACCCAAACCCAACAATCAACCTCACAACATCAGCCTATCACATACACACAACAACCAAACACCCAACCTCACAACCCGTTCATGTCATCCACCCAACAACCAACCACCCAACGTCGCAATCCATTCATGTCACCCACCTAACCACAAAACCAAGAATCAAACCCTACCCACCAACAACCATACGATGTAACCACAACCGTATATAGCCCAGATGATTCATATGGGTCACTTCATCATAGCCCCCTACCAATGACCACTCAAACATCTCATCACCATAACACACAACCATTATTTAACTATAGTACGCCCCAGGAACCATTGCTTCATTTCCAAAACGATTCAATATTCCAATTTGGGCAACTATACCGTCCCCAATCCACCTAACCCATCGACCTAACTTTGATGACATGGGCACCGAACTCCATTACGGAAAGGCCGTTAGCCAGAGCCCCTCCGAATATTGTGAACAAATGATGACACATCTGTTAAATACCGTTGGAACTTCTGTCGGACCTTCACATCAACCATCATTCGATCAGGTCAACACACAAAGACCTCAAACACCTCAAGAGAATCGTTGGAGACCTCAGAGACAAACTGAGTAGGGGAACGTTTCGATCGGGCCGGTCATTAAATTTTTGTCAATCCCATGTAACAATTATTACCACATGAATACATTTTTTTACATTATTCTTTTTTATGTGATAAATAAAAAAAATAAAAAAATAATACAAGGGTGTATGCGTCAGATGAATTGGCGCATGCACCATGCAAGCGCCAGAGGCATTGACGCCTCCTCGTGAGGGTCAATGCATGCGCCAAGGGCATTAGCGCCTCCTCACGAGGGGCCCAATGCAGGCGTCCGTGCCTTGGGCACCTCCTCTTCATGTTTAAGGGATGCGTCAGTTTATCCCGCGCATCCTCTTTTAAATATGGTTATAAATAATTGTTATTTTCGAATTATTTTTGAAAAAGTTGATTATTTTAAAAAAAAAATCTGAAAAGTCAATTAATCATCGTTGAATGGTTGAAAAATAATTAATTTTTATTTTAATCATTTATAATATAATTCAACTGATAGCAGTGATGAATTGTAAATATAAACTTTTTACACAACTGACAGTATAATAATTAATCTCTTTATAAAAATATTTAATTAAATATTTGAATTGATATTTTTTTAATTAAATCTCTCGGCTTTTAAAAGTTCACAAATAAACCTTTATAAAAACTTTTATATTATTTGTATTTATTCTCTAATATTCAAAAACTAAATAAAAACATTTTAGTTTGAAGATTTATTTACAAATTACTAACAAATTTGAAAATCAAATTCAATATTTTTTTTAAATTTGAAGATTTATTTCAAATTTATCAAATAATATATAGACTTATAAAGTTCTGCAATCCCAACAACTTATTATTGATAGTTCATAAATATAAACTTCATAAAAAAATGCATAGTGTCGAAAGTGTTAATGGATTAAATGTTCAAGATTATGGGTGGGAATAGGCTTGTACGAGCTAGGTTTTGTAAAGTCTAAATTTGACATGCCAAAAAAAATGAAGCTTAAGTATGGCATGTACCTTTTATAGGCTTATGTTTAGGTTTGAGTTAGACATTTTCAAAATCCCGGTATGGTTATTAGTCTACATAAAAACCTATTTATTTTAGACATATGTAAATAAATAATTTAAATAATGTTTAAATAAACTAACAAACTAAAAGACCAACGAGACTAAAAATTTGTTTGTATTGACTTATTTTACCTTAACTATTAGTATAAGTTTTGTGAGACTATTTGTTCAAGAGAACTTACGAAAATGACTTATGACATTGTTCATAAGATGTTTTCATCTTATTTTCGTAAGTTCTCAAACATAACCAAGTTTTATTTATATATTTTAATTCAAAGTACAAAACATAACATACTGATAATAAAAAAAGTATTCATACTTATTTAAATAAGTCGGCCTGATAAGCTTAAAAGATTTTTTAAAAGATTTTTAATGCACCATTTATGTTTATTAGCCACCATGCAAAATTATTTTAATGTCCCCAGATTCCGGAGATGTATCTTCATACGCACCAAATTCTGAATGAACATTGAAATATTCCGGAGATGTATCTTTATACGCATCAAATTCTGAATGAACATTGAAATATTCCAGAGATGAATGTCCGTAACAATTTAAAACATAATATACATCACATTCAAAAGTCATTATACATGTGAAAATTTGACCAGAGATACATATTTGTACCGTATCAGAACAAAAAAATTCATGTTATGTTATGTTTACGTGTATTTAGATGCAGATTTAAACCATATCATACAGTCGAAAATTAAAAGTAGGCATACATAATTTCATGTGGTCCAAAAATTAAAAGTAGGCATACATGTTATGATTAATTGACTTTTCAGATATTTTTTTTAAAAATAATCAACTTTTTCAAAAATAATTCGACGCAAGTGGGAGGATGGAGTGAGTGATGTGTCATATGGTAAATCATGTCTCCTATAGGAAGAAGAAGATGGAGTTGCATGAGGAGAAGCATGAGCCCTAGAAGTATATGTCTCTTCATGAACAGAGGGGTCGTGAGCCTCTAGAACATGCTGACTCTTCTCCCTCCGTATTGATGTGTGTTGAGAAACCCTCATGTGCCTCAGTCTATCATGTCTATCAACCATTATGCATGTAAATTCAAGTAAAGCAGACAATTATTGCAGACAAACAACACCACAAGCAAAAAAATAAAAATAAAATACTAAGAAAATTCTGGAGATGCATCTCCAAAATCTGGAAAACTAAAACGCTGAAAAATTATGGAGATACATCTCTGAAATTTTCTGCAACTTAGAAGTTGCGACAATGGCGTGAATGTAGCTCATGCAATCCCCAAAAACACATGTTTTGATCATCCTTTTCAGTCAACAAACGTCTAATATACTATGTATAAATTGTCTTAAATATTATTTATACTCATTTCTAACCTTAATAATTGATTTCTACTCATTTACACAAAAACTCACAAATTTATCAAAAACTTGCAAGAGATTGATGCTTCTGTTGTTGTTTATGATGTTATAGATGTTGATTAAAGTTTCCTTGAACCTTGTTGATTGAGTTTTGACTTGGTGTAGAGAGAAAAAACTGAGAGAGTTTGAATTTGAGTTTGAGTAAAATAAGAAACGATGAAGAAAAAGATCTGAGGCAGTTTAACCTCCAAAATATTCTAGAGATGCATCTCCGGAATATTTTAGCGTTAGCTGAGCTTTTGGTGCGTCCAGAAATGCATCTCCAGAATTTGAGGATATTTATGTATTTTCGCATGGTGGCTAAGAAACTTATGGGGTGCATTAATAAATCCTCTTTTTTTATGGCATGAGGCCTAACCATTTTAACTAAACATGCTTATAGAAAAGCATAGGTCTATTTTATTTTTAAAAAAATTGATCTGGTCTAGGCCTGTGTAGGCTAGACCGGATGCCTCTTAGTCGGTCTGGCATATTCTCACCCTTATTCAAGATCAAACAAATGTTAGCATCACATATTTATTCAAAACTTTAAGGTAATAAGTGTATGAATAATTTCTCTTATATATTCAACATTATGTTCATTTATAATTGATGTAGGACTTAATCACTCACACTTAAATCCAACAATCTCCCTCAGAAGTGCAAGTCACTCATATCACTAACATTAATTCATACTAGAATCTCATTTCCGCTCTTCGTTGAGGCTAACCATGAATTTGATACCACTTGTTGAAAAGTCTGAAGAGCGTAAAAAATGTAAATAAACTAAACATTCAAAATTCAAAAGACTTTGGCACCACTTATTCACTCCTTTCAACCATCTAGTGTGTAGGTGTTTTCTTTTCTATATTCAATATTTAATTCATTTCTAGATGATATGAAACTTAATCACTTACACTTAAATCTATCTAATAATAACATCTATTTTTTTGTCTATGTTGTTTAAAGGTGTTCTTAGCATTATCATAGTTAATTAGGAAGATGTCTCGGAGGTATTCCTAAGCAAGTTTATATATTTAATCATAAATAATAATTTATTTAAATATCATGTTAAACTATAATATTTTTAGTGTTGAATTATAATTTCTTGTGTTGAAGCAGGTTGCTCGACAGAGCAAGGAAGTGTCGAACCACCTATGTCCATTTTAATAGTGTTATCTATTTTGGGCATTTATAGTTTTAGGATTTGGCTTGAGGTACAAGTTAACCTAAATCTATAAATAGAGGGAGTAGCCCTTATTTTGTAATAGAAGTGAATAGAGTATTCATAACACTTGTAATTAACAGTATTTTGCAGTTGCAAAGTGAATAAGAAGTTTTCCACAGTTTGTAGGCAGAGAGAAACTCTGCAGAATTTTATTACTTTTCTCCTTCATCGTTCTTTACTTTCTTTCTTTCTCCATTGTTCTTTTCTGTTTATTACCATTGTGTGAGTAATAACAATCTTGTTCATCAAGTTTGATTGAAATTCTCCATAGGTTTTGGGAAATTTCTAACATTTGGTATCAAGAGCTCCGGTTTAATTGATTCGTGGGAAGAAAATCACCATGGTAACGAATCATCCAAACGGGCATTTTCCAGCAAATCTTCTGATTCTCAAGAACAACAATTATGATAATTGGTACAAGCAGATAAAGGTTGTGTTCTGTTATCAAGATCTTTGGGATCTTGTGAAGGAAGAAGTAGCAACGCTTGCAGAAGCCACGACGGATCAAGAAAAGACTACACATAAAGAATTGAAGAAGAAAGATTATAAACTCTCTTTATAATCCATCAATGTGTTGATATAGATAACTTTGAAAAGGTTAGTGATGCATAGTCAACGAAAGAAGCATGGGAAATTCTGGAGAAATCGTTTGGAGGCGCGGAGAAGGTGAAAGAGGTGAGGTTACAAACTCATAAAAGAACGTATGAATTGCTTCAGATGGAAGACAATGAAAGCATAACTGATTTCTTCACCAAGGTTATGAAACTGGTGAATCAAATCAAGGTATATGGAGAAGTGTTGACGTCAAGATCTGTTGTTGGAAAGATCTTGAGGTCGTTGGCTCCAAAGTTCGACCACGTGGTAGTAGCCATAGAAGAGTTGAAAGATTTTTCAAAATTAACAAAGGAAAAGCTTCAAGGGACGTTTGAATCTCATGAACAAAGAATGGCTGAAAGAGCTGCAGGAAAGTCGAAGAGTGATATGGCTTTATAGGCTCAATCAGCAAAAGAAAGAAAAGGCAAAGGAAGCTGGAATGGCAACAAAGGCAGAGGAGGTTACAACAATTTGACTGGTCGAAATCAGCAAGAAGGAAACTGGCCGAATCAGAGAAAACCCTAGAACCAAGGCAACCAAGGAGGTGGTATTGCAGGTAGAGGAATAGGTGGTGGTCAAAAGCCATACAAGATTCACATTCAGTGTTACAATTTTAAGAAGTATGGTCATTATTCTAGTGATTGTCCAGAAAAGCAGAAGATTCAAGAAACTTATGCAAAGCTGGCAAAACATGAAGAAGAAGAGACGTTGTTGATGGTTACAACAAAAGATGAAGAGAGATTCAAGAACCAATGGTACTTGGACTCAGGATGCTCATCACACATGTCTGGAAGAAAAGATTGGTTTGTCAATATAAAGCCCTCAATGAAGAACATGGTGAAATTTGCAAATGACAACACGCTAGCAGCTGAAGGTGTTGGTGATGTTCTGATTATGAGGAAAGATGGCAAGAGGTCAGTAATTTCAAATGTGTTGTACATACCAGGCATGAAGAGTAATTTGCTCAGCATAGGGCAGTTGGTCGAAAAGAACTACAAGGTGTCGGTCAAAGATAAAATGATAAGAGTTCTCGACTCAAATGGAAGGTTGATCTTGAAGGCTCCAATGTCTCAGAATAGAACCTTCAAGATTTAGCTTAATGTGATGGAGCATAAGTGTCTTGCAATAGCAGCCAACAGAAATGAATGGATATGGCATTATAGACTTGGCCATCTCAATTTCAAAGACATCAAAGATTTGAAGAGAAGAAATATGGTTTCAGGATTGCCAGAAATCGACATACCAAACGAAGTGTGTGAAGAATATGTGCAGACGAAGCAGCATAAGAACAACTTCAGTAAGGATGCAGGAAGTAAGTCGAAGGGAATTCTTGAAGTCATATACTCTGATGTATGTGGCCCTCTCCGGTGGATTTGATTGGAGTAACAAATACTTTGTTACATTCATAGATAATTTCAGTCGAAAATTGTAGTCTTACCTGATCCAGAAGAAAAGTGAAGTGATCGAGGTATTTGCCAAGTTTAAATCTGTGGTCCAAAGACAGAGCGGTCGAAAGATCAAGATTTTGAGAACCGATGGTGGTGGAGAATATGTGTCGAACGATTTTGATGCATTATGTGTGAAATAAGGGATTATGCATGAGGTGATGCCACCCTACACTCCATAACAGAATGAAGTCACGGAGAGGAAGAATATAACCATTATGAATATGGTTGGAAGTATGTTAAAAGGCAAGCATCTACCCAAAGAATTATGGGGAGAATCTATGTCAAATGCGACATATATCCTGAATAGATGTCTGATAAAGAAGCTAGAAGGAATCACGCCAGAAGAATGTTGGTCTGGTGTCAAGCCTAGCTTGAGTCATTTGAAGGTGTTTGGATCTATAGCACATAGACATGTGCCAGATCAGTTGAGAAGAAAACTTGATAACAAGTCAAATCAGATGATCCTGATAGGATATCATTCGACTGTAGGATACAAGTTGTTCGACCCAGTGAATAAGCAGGTGGTGATCAGCAGGGACGTGATCATATATGAGCTTAAAGAATGGGATTGGACTGAGAATGTCAAGAAAGATTCAGTGAGAATCTTTTGTGATGAACCAGCTAGTGAAGTCGAAAGAGAAGTTCGACAAAAAGAAGTCAGAGGTGAAGCAAGCCCAAGAAAACCTCAAAGAACAAGACATGCTTGCAAGGTTGCAAGTATGTGTAATTACATAAGATGATATGGTCAATGATGAAGGTGAGCTGGTACATTATGCTTTGTACGCAAATGTCGAACCTGTCAATGCAGCTAAGGCATTGAAATATTCGAAGTGGTTGAAAGCAATGGGCGAAGAGCTGAAGTAAATTGAAGTCAACAACACTTGGTCACTTGTCGAATTTCCCCAAGACAAGAAGGGAATCGATGTGAAGTGGGTATACAAAGTGAAGTTGAATCCCATATGAGAAGTGACTCGACATAAGGCGAGACTTGTGGCGAAAAGATTTCTTCAGAAAGAAGGAATCGACTTTGATGAAGTTTTTGCACCTGTTGCTAGGATCGAAACAAACAGGTTGGTTATTGGTCTAGCAAACATGAACAACTGGAAGATGTGTCAGATGGACATGAAATATGCATTCCTAAATGACCCATTAGAAGAAGAAGTTTATGTTGCACAACCAGCCGTGTTTATGAAACATGGTGAAGAAAGAAAGTGTATAGGCTGCATAAAGCCATGTATGGACTTAAACAAGCTCCAAGAGCTTGGAACAAGAAGATAGATGGCTTTCTAAGGGAGAAGGAACTTGTGAAGTGCAAATTTGAACATGAAGTATATGTAAGAAGAAGGAATAGTGAATTGCTTATACTATGCCTCTATGTCGATGACCTGTTGATAACAGGTAGTTGCAAGAAGGAGATCGAAGACTTCAAAGGTGATCTCAACAAGGAATTCGAAATGTCAGATCTGGGTGACATTTCATATTTCCTTAACATCGAATTCTACAAGAGTGGTAGAGGTTTGATGGTGCATCAAAAAAGGTATGCAGGTGAAATTCTCAAGAGATTTGAGATGCAAGATTGCAACCCAACTTCGACTCCAACTGAGCCCAAATTACAACTGTCGAAAGATTTAGATGAAGATGATGTTGACCCAACCCAATACATAAGACTTATTGGGTCACTTTGATACCTGTGTCATACAAGGCCCGACTTAGCATACAGTGTAGGTATGGTAAGTAGGTTCATGCAGAAGCCAAAGGCATCACATCTAGCAGCGACGACGAGGATACTAAGGTATCTGAAATGAACTCTCGACTATGGCATTTTGTTTCCTGCAGCTGATGTAGGAAAATAATGCAAATTAGTGAGATACACCGACTCAATTTGGTGTAGTGATATTGAGGATCAAAAATCCACAGTTGGCTATATGTTTATGCTAGGTGGTGCACCAGTTGCTTGGAGTTCGAGAAAAGAGCCAATAGTGACATTATCATCATGCGAAGTAGAATACATATCTGCTTCTCTTTGTGCATGTCAAGCAACGTGGATGGTGAATCTGGTCGAAGAGATAATAACGAAGAGTCATTGAGCGATTACCATGAAGATCGACAACATGTCAGCTATCAATTTGGCAAAGAACCCGATAGCACATGGTCGAAGCAAGCACATTAAAATGAGGTTTCATTATCTTCGAGAGCAGGTAGCAGATGGGAAGATGAATGTGGAACATTGCAGAGCTGAGAATCAGATTGCAGACATCATGACGAAGGGAGTGCATGTCGAAGTGTTCAGAAGACTAAGAGCTTTGATGGATGTAAATAGCTTAGACACAATGAATTAGGTGGTGTGTTGAATTGTAATTCCTTGTGTCGAAGCAGATTGCTTGACATAGCAAGGAAGTGTCAAACCACCTATGCCTATTTTAGTAGTGTTAGCTATTTTGGGCTTTTATAGTTTTGAGTTTTGGCTTGAGGTCCAAGTTAACCTAAATCTATAAATAGAGGGAGTAACCCTTATTTTGTAACAGAAGTGAATAGATTATTCATAATGCTTGTAATTCACAGTATTTTGCAGTTGCAAAGTGAATAAGAAGTTTTCCACAGTTTGTGGGCATAGAGAAACTCTGCAGAATTTTATTACTCTTCTCTTTCATCGTTCTTTACTTTCTTTCTTTCTCCATTGTTCTTTTCTTTTCATTGCCATTGTGTGAGTAATAACAATTTTTTTCATCAAGTTTGATTGAAATTCTCCATAGATTTTGGGGATTTTCCAACATTTAGGCTATTAAAATTTAATATATAACATATTTGATTATTTTAAAAATAGTATAGTTGAGGGTATAAGCATATTTGATTAAATCGAAGAAAACAAAAAATTTAAATCAAACTAAATTGAAAGAAAAAATAATATATTTTGGTTCGGTTCAAAAATCAAAATTGAACCAACAAAATCAGACTAATTTTATTTGATTCTCAATTTTCATTTTTAAAAATCAATAAATGAGATCAATATGTATAATTATATCATACTTGCAACTCATGAATAATTAGCACAACGATAATAGATCATGTGTGTATTTCTATTCACTTTTTTATTTCACAAATCACAACAAACTCTAAGATATGAGTCACCATTTACCATAAACTCTAAGTTTGTTCACTTTACTTGTTTTTATCTTTGTAATTTATTTCATCATTAATTATTTTATTTCCGTCTTTGTTTAGAATTCATTATTGAATAAAAGTGCGAACCATCTTGACAGTTTTAGTAAATATTAGTATCAAATGAGAATTTATCAAATTGAGATCAAAAATAGGATTTGAACATTTGTGGAAAAAATTATTTAATCAAAAGTATTTTTTTAACATATCAATAATTTACTTAACCTTTTATTATTAAATTTTATATTATATCAATTTTTATGTCATATATTATATATAATATATATTTAATCATGATATGTTCAACCACAATTCAAACCTAGCTGAACAAATAAGTTGTGATCTAGTGTATAATAGTTTTATTTGTATTTGATAATTTGATTTGAACTATCATCATTTTAAACATGTAGTATGAATTTACTTGTATTTAATGGTAAATTATCATCAAAAATATTGTATGGATTTGTTTAATTTAAGATGGATGTACATAGTAAATTATCATTATTTTAAATAAATGGTATGAATTTATTTTATTTTGATTATGTTGTATGACTTTATTTTATTTAATTTGAAGTTGTTTAAAAAATATAGAGTATTGAATAGTTTGTTTGAAAAAGTGATAGTTTGCAAGAAAGAAAGAAATAATAACATGTAAGAGAATTTTATAGGATGAATGTATTGTTTCAAATCGATAAATTGAACATAATCAAACCGATTAGTTTTGTCTGGTTCTGTTTATAAAAAAAATTGAAAACAAAAACAGATCAAATTGATGAAAGATTTTATTGATTTGACTTTTTTGATTGAAAAATGATCAAAACTCAATTGTTACACCCTTACTTCGTATTACAATTGTGTTAGCCAAATCTAGTGTGGAGCTAGTGCATATCACTTACAGTAGTCACATTTTCTAGATTCTTATATAGTTTACTGAATTATTTCTCTTAACACCCGCAAGCTAAACTAATAGGGTGATCAAGAGTCTCGGGCTATGATTTTGGATCTAAATTCTTCAAACTTGAGGGATGGTTGAGTCTTGGTCATGATAGAAAAACATTAGAGATGACCATGTATATAGATAACCTTGAGTTTTTCTTGAGAACCTTCCCTTGGAAAGGAAAATGCCAAGCTCTGTGTGTTTGGTACAAGCATGAAGAATGGGATTGTGAGCCAAGACAATAATGCTCATATTGTCATAATGAATTATGGAAGAAGGGTGATTAGTGTTCAATTTCCTGAAAAAGACATTGGATCCATAGAAGTTCACAGGTAGCAATATCTAAGCTTTTGTACTTTTGTACTCAACTTCAGTGTTGAATAATGAGATTTCATGTTGTTTCTTGGCCACCAATAAATGAGAGTTTTGCTAAGAAAATATTGAAGCTTTTAATATAGACCTCTTGTTATCAAGGTTAAATCCCTATATAGCATTACAATAACCTTGAAGATAAATGGGAGAGATTGAAGCATGAGATAGGGGAAAACCCTAAGAGATTTTTTTGCCTTTGAGTTACATGAGAGTGTGTTTCACAACTTGACAATGAGAGACTAAATATTTTTTTGTGAGCTTTAACTTTTTTTGCTAACAACAAAGAAAATATCAATTCTGGTGATAGTTGTATATTAAAGAACATTTACATTGTAGGGTCAGAGATATTGTATGATCCATCTTTTGAGAGTTTGAGTTTGTTGAACAAGTGACTTCAAGCACGAGAGGGGTGAATTGTTATATTCCAAATTCGCAACTAATTTTGATTTTTATTTACTTAAGAAGCAAGTTATGTTAGTATTTTTAAAGATCATAATAAGAAGCAGCGAAGAGTAAAGGAACTAAAATAAATAACAAAAAATAAAATATAAGGGTTTGAGAGATGGAACTAGAGAATTATTCAGGTTTGGCCAAATGTTGATCTATCCATGTCCCTAAGAGATCTTCTTCAGATTTTACTATAAACTTGAGCTTTTACAGGTTATGCCCACGAACCTTTGATACAAGCAGATTTAGAGATTTTAATTGGCTTATCACTAACCAAAAGAAAGCTTTTCCATGGGTTGAGCTAATAAATTGATTAGAGATTTTACAAGTTGATCTGAATAACCAAACAGAACTATCCCAAACTAAGTTCTAGAACCAAACAGAGATTTTAAGACTGGTTGATCTCAAGAACCAAACTCGATTTCTCAAGAATATCACACTCTTGAGAGTAACAACAATGGCACAATGCCAATACAACTTCTTCTTCACAAACATTTTTCACTCACATGGCATTAAGGCAACTTTGGTGAAAAGAAAATATTTAGAGAGAGAGAGAGAGAGAGCATAAAGTTAAATTGCAAAGAATTAGAGAAATCTCGAATTCTAGTGTGAAACGAAGAGAAAAGGTACCTCCTTTATATAGGAGAAGAATTAGCTCAAAAGGAAATGATCCACGAGTCAATTAATTCACTTAATTGATTAGATCCTAAGGTTAATCAATTAGGTGCCACAAATAATTCATTATTATACCCCCAAATGGAAAGTTTTCATTGAGAGTTGTTACAAATCATTAAGACAATGTCATAATCAAATGTATAATCGATTTTTCTTCATATAATCAATAAGATTTAGGATTTAATCGATTAGGTAGTTCAAAAAAATATTTTAATAAAGCTGAAAGTTTCCTAATCAATTGGCTAAGGCTTAAAGGACATTTTTATTTGTTTTATTAGTTGAGAAGGAGGTTTTCAAATTGTGTTTAAGTGTGCATGTGTGAGTTGCCTTAGTATCTTAGGAGTTACTTTTCTACTTTCACAAAACTCTGGTCATTAAGACAGGCACGACTTGGCAAGCTTTCATATTTCCTCTCTTTCACAACTCTAAGGCTTTCAACTTCCTTTTCCAAATACACTGATCATATAAGCACTTCAATGGAACTTTGAGTCTCCTAATTTATAAGGCTTGAGATGTCTTCAAGTAGATCACCATCATCAGAGAGTTGAAAATTTATTACCATTGACTTCTAAAATAATTAATGTTGTCATCAGCAAAACACTTAGAAAAGTTATCAGCAGGATCATCAACTTCATACCTTCAAGCTCATAAATCCACAGACTCCAGCAACCATAGGAGAAGATAGAGGTTTAGATTCAATCATGGTGGTTTAACATAAAACCTAAGAAAGTAGTCAAATTTCCCAATATCTTAAAGAAAATTATTGCATGCAGCTTTGACACAATGCTGGTGATTGTAATGGGATTGTCATTTATGATGATAATACCATCAACATAGTCTAGCATATAGACAAAATCAGTTGTATGAGAGTAAAAAATAGGATAAAAACCATGCTTAACGAGAATAGAGTGAAATTGAATTAGGGTATCCTTAAGTCTATCAAACGTGGCCTTATAGGCATGCTCTAGACCATAGAGAGCCTTGTTAAGTTTACATACCAATGAAATGTTAAAAGACTTAAAGCCAATGGCTAAATCATGTATATACATTCTTATATGATACTAGTGAGAAAGGCATTTTTAATATCAAATTGCGGGAGGCGTTAACCCTTGGACAAGGCCAAAGTAAGAATAGTCCAAATAGTGATTGACTTGACAATTGAGGAAAAAATATATTTTAAACCATATAGAGCCTGGTTGAGTTTACATACCAATGACTTGTTAGAAGACTCGAAGTCAAGGAGTGAATCATGCATACTTCTTCTTCCAATATGCCATTGAGAAAGACATTATTAACGTCAAGTTAGTGGGGCTTCTAACTTTAGATAAGGAGAAAGTGAAAATGGTTATAATAATGATTGGATTGATGACTAGGGAAAGGTCTAAGTGTAATCATCATCATACCTTTGGTGAAACCTCTTTGAAATAAGTATGTCCTTGTATTTATTAATAAATCCACTTGGATTCTTTTTTATATAAAAACCTATTTGTACCAGAGTTTAACTTGCTAGTTGGTAGATGGGACATAGTTCAAGTATTATTATTCATTACATCATTGTATTATTGAGTCATAGTTGTTATTCAAGTAGGATTGGGGATGGCAAGTTTCGTGTTTTTGGGTTAAACACAAGTCAAATGGAGAGTATGATGTAATTTAGGACACATTATGTCATCTTTGGATCTAGTGTGCATATGGTTAATATTGATAGGAAATGGATTGGTTATGACTACAATGAGAATAGCAAGATATGGTAAATGAGTATAGATCAACGGTAGCATAGTAGATGTATTTGGGTTGTTAGGTTCATTAATAAGGATTATGTTAGGGCCAAGTGTGACATATTGCAGATGTAACATCCCAATTCCTTAATCATGTTTATTTTTCTTAATGGATGTGTAAGTAGTAGAAGGATTAAGAAAGCGAGAGATTAAAAATTACTCTCTAGTGTTGAGCATGATTATGGGTGAGTGGCAAGTCACTAGTGAAATTGTAAGAGCAAGTTTGATTCCACATCTACACCTACGTGTTTTGATGATAACAAAGTGTAAATAACAACATTGTATTCTAACTATGTTTGTTCAATATACATATAAAAGAAAATGGATTCCGACTCTAAAGAAGTTAAATCTGAATATAGACAAAGTCTGAAGAAAACTGCTAAGCATATTATTAATTGAGGACACAATCTGAGCAAATGCAAAAGTATGTTTAAGGCATGGTTGATAACACGCTGTCATTGCATGTTTTCAGTTGAAGAAACGGATCAAAACAATTTAAAGAGGAGAAAAAATGAAGAATAAAGGCCAAAGAAAGATGCAAAAATGACTAAGTATGGAGAAATAAGGACTTATTGAAAATCAAGAGCAAAAAGCGTGCAACTTCTGGAATAATCACGCAGGCCATTGTGCAATATTGTGCACGTGATTTAAAAGTAAAGTCAGTATCAAGCGCGTGATGCACGGCATAACGCGCACGATGGTCTTGTTTTGGGATTTTTCTGACACGTTCTGATCCATTCTGAAGGCTTAAAATGGGAATTTTTATGCTTTTTCAAGGGTCCTGAAATTTTAGACCTGAAGGAAAGGGTTTGCAGCACCAGAAGGCATATTTGGAGAGCATTTGAAGCCATTGGAGACCAATTCTTCAAGGGATTTCTCATGCAACCTTCTTATTTGTATTTGGTATTGTAATTTGCACTATGAGTAGTTAATTCTCTTTAGTTTATGTTATGTTTGATGAACCTATTTTAATATTGTTGGGATACATGTTTGATTTCCTATTGCATGAATAATTTGAATTATAGTTCTATTCAGTTACACCTTGTTCTTAATACTTTTTATGTGATATACTCTTTTAATCTAAATTTGGACATATAGGGAATACTGACCATTAGTCTATGTGTTGGACCTAGGACAATTGTTGTGCTTACGCCGGTTGAATATGGATATAAGACCTCGAGTAGTGGCTCAGGAATTAACATTCTATTGCATTGCCTAATCTTGCTTACACTGATGGATTAGGGATAGAAAGCTCTGAGTATAGATTAATGAGCTATACACCAAGGGATTAGGTATAACAATCTTGTTAATTCTCCGTGGAATTATAGTGACGATACCATTCATGTAATACATCGAACATCAACAATAGAGAAATAGGTGATTTTATACACAACCTGACCACTTTCGTATTATTGAAAGAACACTTTATTTTCTATTCGCAATTAAAACCTACCCCCCCCCCCCTTTTAGTAGTTATATATATATATATATATATATATATATATATATATATATATATATATATATATATATATATATATATATATATATATATATCACAATATTGTCTTATTAAATAGCAGTCTCTGTAGATTTGATCTTTTTATTACTGCTATATTTGATCTTTTTATTACTGAAACATGACGTTAAAGAAAGACTCTCCTTCCTCTTGTCTAAAGTTATTAATGTCACTTATCACTTGGGTTGTCTTGCTTGGCGCAAAGTATCGCGCAAGGAAAACAACCTTTAATTATGGCCATATAGTTATAGAATTAGCGGGCAAAGATTGGAGTCATGCTCTGGCTCGGTCTCTTAGTGAGAAAGGGAACAATTTGAGTCAGATAGCATTTTGGTCAACGTCATTGACTTTTAGAGTGCCACATAACTCGATAAATATGGACAAATGAAGGTTCAAATTTTCAATATGTAAACCTAAGAAATGTTCTTATTAAACCATGTCCACTAGCGATGGCTTAATATTAAAGTTATTTGCCACGATAGGCGAATGAATAATACTATTATGCGGTTCCTCATCGGTGGGAACCACGTAGTCTTTCAACGATTTAGTATATACTACCGGCTCAACCATTTGTCTAAGAATTCGACGTCTTTCATGCAAAAAATGCTCGATTTTGTTCACATGTTCAAAAAGATTTTTCGCAGATTGGGTTCTTCGCATACAAAGGTAAGAAAGAATTTATAGCATTTAAAATAGAAAATAAAAAGTTCTTTAGTTTATACGGTGCTAGAATAAAATTTCAATATAAAAAGTTACCTCCCCGGAAACGACGCTAAAACCTTAATGCAAGTCGCAAGTGCACGACAATACGAAATAGTAAAAGATATCGAACCATAGGGAGATAGGTTTGATTACAGATTTTTTTCTCTAACGATATGTATCTAAAGCGATTGAAAATTTGGGGATACAAAGCAAATGAATTAAAATTAACATAAAAAAAAGAAAGAAATGAGGTATGTGATTATCTATCTCGGCATACCAAATGTATTTTCCGAATCAAATTCGAGAAAAAACATATCAAGTTATAGAAAATAAATAAAACTTTGCACAACACCTACTTTCGTAGCATGTGTACTCTCTTAGATGAATAATTTGTTTGCACTACAACAAACAAGACCTTAGACAGCGCTTTTTTTAGCCTTAGACAGCGCTTTAAAGCGCTGTCTAAACCTCCGCTGCTAAAGGTTTAGACAGCGCTTTTTTAAATCTTAAAAGCGTTGTCTAAGCCCCCCCCCCCCTTAGACAGCGCTTTGGCCAAAAGCGCTTTATAAGACCCTCTTATTTTAAATTTTTTAGGTATACCTTAGACAGCGCTTTTGAAAAGCGCTGTCTAAGCCCCACCCCCTTAGACAACGCTTTGGCCAAAAGCGCTTTCTAAGACCCTCCTATTTTAATTTTTTTAGGTATACCTTAGACAGCGCTTTTCAAAAAGCGCTGTCTAAGCCCCCCCCCCCTTAGACAGCGCTTTTGCCTAAAGCGCTTTCTAATCCCCCCCTTAGACAGCGCTTTTTACAAAAGCGCTGTCTAAGGTATACGAAATTTTTTGAAGCTTTTGTTTTAAACCACATTTTTTCCAGGTTTATAAACCAGAATTTCTACCTGTTTTCAACCAGATTTTGACAGACAATTATCACATTTTATATATGCCATTTTGGCCTTTTTTTCTACCAATTTTTGGCTAACAAATATATATATATACCAATTCAAACCAATTTTGCCTTAAATGTATCAAAATATATACAAATTTATGTACACATTTACAAGTCATTACATATACTACAAATGTACACATTAATTACACAAATTTATGAACAAAACATTGAGCTCTATCATGAATTGACACCACTCCTCTTTGATTTCGTCCACTTGATCCTTTGTATAAAATGCACACTTGAATTCCTCAAAGTACTACATAATAATATAACATATTTTGAATTAATTCCAACTATTTAATTATATGATATATGTGTAAATATAAAAATAACTCATAAGTTAGAAATACATACATCGGTGGGAATCATTAATCGGCCCAAAGCAAGAGTATCTCGCATAAACCTCAACATGAAATACCCGCAATCTATTTGATTACGTTGTTGAGGACACTACATATGAAAAAAAAATATGGATTATAAATCCTAAGTTTTATCAAGTGTCATCACTAATATAATAAAAAATGTGGTAATTAAAAATATACCGCCACTTTAATCCATGTAATGGAGTTGGCGCCCCTCCTTGAGGTTTGGATATCTCGTTGGGCCCGAAAAGCTTGTAGGACGCTAATAAAATAAAAATGAAGCAATTAGAACAATTCACATAAACTAAGAATTTTTTTGAACATTCTCACTTACGTGTCAATTAGGACCTTCATATCCGAGTATGTTGTCCAATCATTTCCTAACGAGTCAAGATAATACACAATTTCTCGGATAGGATTGATTGCGAGCAACAACCAATGTCCACTGTAATGATTAGGCAAATGTTAGATGGTAACTTGGAAAATAATTATAATAGATGAATTTAGAATGAAATGCTAACCCGGTATTAAACGGTATAAAAAACAACTTCTCCGCATCTTTATTGTCCATGAGGATCCGAAGAACGTACTCCGTCACGGTATCCGGTCTACTTAAGATTAAACCTAAGTTGACGGTCGCGGGTGCTAAGAATCCGAATGACACGTCCAAACCATTGGGGCGTATCAATCTGTCATACAAAAACCTAATATAAAAACATCATTAACACCTCTTTTGAAACATAAAGTAAACCGGATTAACATAAAGTAAACATCATTAACATAAGTTGTTTAATTAATAAAACAAAGTAGACCGGATTTACCTAATATATGTATTGACAACGGTGACGCCGATTTCTTCATGACTAAAAACTTGCATGAAGTCTTCATTACCAATCATTTGGTCGTAATCAAAGCCGAAAATCCCTACCTCCATATGTACAGTCCGAACACCTCCGGTCGGTATATCGGTCATCTCTAGAAATGTCCTGAGGCACGACCTATACTTGGTGGTAGGTTTTTTCCTAGCTACGGTCTTCTTAGCACCAGAACTTTTTACCCGTGCGGAGGCGTTGCTAACCTCCTTTTTTTGTTGTGCGGAGGCATTGCTAACCTCATTTTCTTGAAGCTACATGTCATATAAATAGTTAGATCAAATTAAGAATGTAACAACTTCCATGAATATATGTCATATAATTGTATATTACCTCTTTTCTTGAAACCGTGGACTCGGTATGCCGTGGAATCGCATTATCTTTTGATTTGGATTTTGTGGGAGTCTATTTAACATAACCAAGGAAAATATGTAAGTAAAATTTTAAGCATAAATTTTAAACTTTGAATATACACATTAAAGTTAACATAAGTTTTAAGCATACCTCATATCCTACGCATATGAGGTTTGTCGGCCATGCAACAAACGAACCTACTGCTTCGTGCACCGTTGTTGCATCCGAATCATCGCTAGGATATGGTAATGCTGCATTCGGCTCAACTGCAATATCAACTGATACCTTCAAACATCCAGCAGGGAGCTCTCTAGTGTGGAGTAATACTCCGCTAACGTTATGCACTTTTCCCTTGCCAACCATCCGATAGTATGGTGACGACAAATACAGCTGACAATGGGAAATGCCCTAAAACCAATAATAACAAGAAATCGTTAATGTGTATATATGTCAAATACATAATTTAAGCAAATAGTTCAATTTAAGACAATTATATGTAATTACCTCTGGAATGTTCGGCTGAAAGGTACAGTTGATACTGTTTTTGTCCGAAGCATCTCTGTATACTGTTGAGGCGCTAGCCTCTCTTTCTCTCCTCAATGCATCAAGCTCAGCTTGCATGGCTTCCAATCTTGCATGAAGCTCCCGATTACTAGGAGCCTTTCCTTTTTTAATACTCAGGGAGGTCGGAGTGACTCCAAATCCCTTACCCCTCACCCGACCAGAATACTCAGGGACATCTAATGCCCGACTAAGTATGCCCTTAGTATCATCGGGAGATAAAGACTGAGATAGCTCCTCCTGAAAAATCAGATGAATACCGTATACTTGTCAAATATTTGTGTATAAAAATGTTATTCAATTAATGAAAAAATGTTATACTTACACATTTCTGGTATACGTGTAAAACTTCTTCTTGAGGAACTCCAGATTTGCCCACACGGGCTTCCTTCCACAAAACATGTGCAGGAAGAGATGTTTCTGAACTTTCCTCCTTCTGCAGCTACACATTAAGTCATACAATTTGATCAGATAAAACTAATATATGATGAACAAATTTGTTATCGCAATTTATAAATACTTACCATGGATTGTTCTAAGCGTCCATATCCGACACGTCCTTTTCGGTACGGATATGCGGGACTTGATGCTCTTTCCCGATTTGTAGCACTTATTCTTTGAAAAACCGGGTCTTGTCTTTTGGATTTGAAAGCTTCCCATTCTTCAGCCGATATCAAACTTTCATATTTTTTAGGAAGCTCCGCATCCACAAAATTATCATCCGCATCCTTAAGGAACTTGGATGATAAAAATGTCCGAAACCCTCTTAGAAGCTTTCCGGCCAATTTCATACAAAAACCTCTTCTTTCTTCTTCGATGTTAAAACATCGCTAAGAAAAACATACAGATTGATAGTTAGTATCGGTAATTGAAAAAACATAATTGATACCGTATAATTAAGGGCCAAATGATTGTACCTTTATCTCACTCCAAATTTTTTCTTTGGATTCATTCAGCTCTTTGTTTCTCCAATCATCACATGTAATGGGAATTTCATTCCTTACTAGTGCACCGATAAAACTAGTTAAGGTATGCCCATTAGGTTCTATAAGCTGTCCCTGGTTGTTCCAATAGACATCTAGTATGATGCCTCGAGATCTTCCTTGGACCACCCTTCTCATTACTGTGATGCCTCTTCGAATTTCTTCTTCCGCGGATACTTTTTTACTAACTTCCTCATGTTGGTCATCAGCCATGTCTAACCTGTAATAAACCAAGGAAACCATCAAATATCAAATATAACTTATAATCAAAGCAATTGAAAACAAAAAAATAAAGAAATCATGCATTATCAGATATAACTTATAATCAAAGCAATTGAAAACAAAAATATAACGAAATCATGCATTATCAGATATAACTTATAATCAATCCATGTGCGTCAACCTTACCAATATAACAACAACGCAAGCAAGGACAATGCATTCGTCTGGGGTTTTCAGCGTGTTGAACATCATACTTAACAAATTCCGCAACCCCACTCTCGTACTCTTTGGTCATTCGATCGGCACAGATCCATGTTTTATCCATGGTTTTCCTACTTATTAAAGTAAACAATTAATCCAGACGAAAATACATAACTAAGGTAGTATCTTTGAATATCCTAACAATTATAAAGTTCAATTCATCTAATATTTTTGGTAGAAACATACCCATAATCGAGTCTTCTCCATAAAGATTATTTCTTTGTAATTCATCTACTTTTGTTATGGTAACTGTTTTTTTTCCTAGTTAATAGATTTCTTAGACCATATAGGTCTTCAACGTTATCTTTTCCTTCCAAAGTTAAGAAATATTTTATACACAACAATATTTTAGTGAGTGGCCAATAATGAACATAGGGAAGGGAAATTTTCCATGTTGTGCATCAACATCAAAAGCATAAGCATCCCTTTCAAGAAGAAGTAAATTGAGAAATAAGTCTAATAAATTAAAACCTATCGAAATTCTAGTATAATATCTAAAAAAAATTACTCTTAGTTGTTTCATCTAAGGCAAGAGGGACATGAATGAAAGCGTTTGAAAAATTCTTTGGAATCCTTAGTATGTAAGAAAAAGACCATGTAATCTAATCTAACATTATATTTTGGAATTTTAGCCAAACTTAGGTAGAAATAAACAAAGTATATCAGCAAAAAGACTCCATACTCCTATCACCAATATCGTGCAATGGATGAGAATGAATAATTGAAAAACCATTACTAATAACTGTGAATGACCATTTTCTTGAATATTCTAAAGAGAGATCAACTTTTTCGAAGATTTTCTTTTCTTCAACATAATCATTCCATGAAGAAAATTCTTTCAGATATCCAAATTATCAACATATTTGCCCTCTGGAATCTTTATGGCTACCTAATCCATAAAATAAGGTGTGGGTATTTGGATAAAAATAATGTCGCAAGTGTTCTTCATACCTTTCCTAAATGTCTTCAAACTCTAAACATAAATTTTAACTAAAATATAATCAAACTACCGCAAGATTATAAACATTCTCAACAAGATTATAAACATTCTCAACATTCTCAACAAGATTATACAGTAGAAACGAAGAAATGAAGAAATATTGAAGAACATACCGCAAGAAATGAAGAACAGTAGAAACGAAAAACGAAGTCAACACCCAAATGTCGAGACACGTACGATTCTTCAAACACGTTCAATGATTGAAACCGAAAAATGGAAGTGTATTCGTGTTCGCTGTTATGGTTTTCGCTGATAGGGTTTCAACGTTCGCAGGAGGGAAAACAAAAGAACAGAGAACGAAAACTGAAATGGAGTCTGAAATTTTATTTTAATTAGACCTTAGACAGCGCTTTCTAAGGTATGCCTTAGACAGCGCTTTCCAAAAGCGCTTTCTAAACCCCCCCTTAGACAGCGCTTTTGGTTTTAATTTTTTTTTTAATTTAAAGACTTTAGACAGCGCTTTATCAAAAGCGCTGACTAAGGTCTATATTTAAAAGCGCTTTCTAAAAGCGCTGTCTAAGGGGGGGTCTTAGACAGCGCTTTTAGAAAGCGCTGTCTAAGACCCCCCCTTAGACAGCGCTTTCATTATTTTTTTGGAACATTTTCCGTGTTTTATTTTAATTTTAACCTTAGACAGCGCTTTCTTTTAAAAGCGCTGTCTAAGATGCGCTGTTAAAAGTCATTTTTGGCGTAGTGTTGCTCACACTAGCCCGTATTTTTCATATGAGAAATCGTATTTTAGCATAACTATACGACCTTCTCAATCAAGAGCAAGATGCCTTTTCAATGGCACTGCAAATTGGTTATTTAGCAATCCGCTTTCAGATACCGAATCATTACCTTTTAGTATGTGATCGATGTCTGAGTTACCTTTGCTTTCGTAACTGACACAAATATGTTTTAGCATTCAAATTCTAAAATAACTCTAGCTCTTGTTATTATCGTTATTCATATAAGGAAAATTCAACCAGGGTTTTCCTTGAGATAGGTCTCATAACCCCTTCCATAATGGACTACTCACTAATGGTAATTTTTACCATAATTAAACAATGTAGAGACATAACAAGCATATGATATCAAAGAAATAACAGTGTAAAAAGTAAACTTGAATGAAGATAATGAATTTAATTATAAGAAATATCTCCATAGTGCTTGAGTTCTCTTACAGGGAAGTGGAAAGTGCAACAAAATAACACTCAAAGACTTAGAACAAAAGCTTCAAAGCTGGAAAAATAATTCTAGAGTAATGTGAAGCCAATATAAGACAATTACTAACAATGATCCAAGACTAATTTATAACCACTAATCTTATTGAAGGCCTTAAATTCTTGTAAATTGAATTTAAGGTCATTAAGTACCCAAAATGGAACAACTTGGAGGCAATAACAGTCACAAAACGTCAAAAACTTCAAGAGTTTGTAACTGCCACTGGGATGACCACGGGCAATGTCAGGAAACACTGCCTGCCAGTGTTGCTCTATGAAAATATATGGGGGAAGCTTGGGAACAACATGACATGTGTCAGGGAACACGACTTGTCTGTGTTGTCCTCAAATCTGATGTATGGGCGAGGTGTTTCAAGCAATCATGGCTTGTGTCAACAGACACAACCCAACCGTGTTAGCCCCAGGCTTTGTGTATATGAGGACTTCCTTTTTTCATGATTATTGATTTTTTTACTTTAGTTTAGTATGTCACTCCCTTATTTCCTAGAAACAGTAAGAACACACCAAAAACACATAAAAGCGGAATAAAACAAGGAAATAAAGCATAATAATTACTGATGAAGACACACAAAAGCGGTATAAATACCACTTATCTCCTTTGTATTTACGTGAAACCCTAAAGCCGAGCGGACTTGTAAGATAAGTGAGCTCCACTGAGATATAATATTTCACCCCAATAATATGGTAATATTTTCAGGTAGCTTCGACCATAGGAAAGGACAAAGGAAGATGTAGTGATGACTTTAAAGATTTAGTTGTCTCTTATTATGCTTCTGTTGTATTCTGAGATGTTGTATCCGAGTTTTTTTATTGTCTGGATCTTTAATGTATCGACATTATGTTGTATTATATACTACATTTGGGGATGATTATAATGTAGATGTACGTTATACCATTTATATATGATGATTATTCTTAGTACCAATTAAAAATGCTTTAACTATTACGGTTCTAGATGCATAAGTTACTTGGGGTGTTACAATTGGTATTACAACAGATCGATCCTCGACCCAACCTTGAGACATCATTAATGAATTCCTTCGTTCCTCATACGTGTGTGGATCGGCATGACCTCTACTGTCATAATATGTAGTGTCATACCTGATCAGCTGGATAACTATATATATCACAAGCATAAGCATGGTTGAGAGACCACGAGGGTGACTCGTAACCAGAATGTAGGTGCCAATGAAGGGCTTTGGGAAAAAAGGGTGTACCATCAAGGTCATATGCAATTACAACATTTTTGGTATCAGTTGCAAATGTAGTATCAGCAATAGGAATCCTTGAGGCATATGATGTAGAAAATGCAGTTTAAAAGAGAGTTGATATAAAATCCATGGAGGGACTGAGAGAGATCTAACCAATGATTGAAAACCAAAGGAATCTCCGTCAAAAGGACGTTTGGTTCATAGTAGCGATGTTTGGACACCGGGTGTATAAGCATGTGTTATCAAGCAATAATTGTTAGAGTCCAAGTGGGCGTAAGACTACGGATAATGGTAAGTAATCAAGTGTGAGCAAAGCTTAGGTATGGGACCAAACGTTGGTCATGAAAGGGATTATATTGTATGATTCTAATAAGGACACCTAAAGTGATCTTAAATCTAGACATATGGCATGGTATTTGAACTATCGTCTTGCTAAATTCCTATAGATGCTATATGATTATTCTTGTCCTATTGTAAGGGGGTGATCATATCATCTAGATGCATCTGGAGAAGATGTTGTTGTCTTAATGCATATGATCCAACTGCATGACCCGGTAGTCAATGTTAGGACCTCACGTCTGAGTCATAGTAGGGGCTGAGTCAATCCAATCAAAATAAGGATCAAGAATGGGCAAGAGTCCCATAGGGGGAAATTGTTATAAGATTTAAATGACCCAAGCGAGACTAGACTCTTATGTGAGGAGCCGACATGGTCAAGCCCTTGAGTGCATAGTGTGTATCGTCGAGATCATACATATGTATTACCTTATTATAGCAGGATCAAACATCATATGATGATATACATAGTTTGCAAAAGTCTAACAATTTGATAACTATCCCATAATACTATGCTCTATCTCTGGGTTATTAGTAGATAACTATCAACCTACAGTGTTAGATGCAAGCTAAGGTGTATATTAGTTTTTTTTTGGGGGAGGGGGGGGGGGTTTAACCCTAAAAGACTTTTATACATGTACTATAAGGATGGTCACATATAGAGGATGGAAATGAGAACCAAGTATTGTTGGACCCACATGAATAATCCATATCTAGCATGAGTATATTCTAGGCATGATGTATCCTGGTGGTTGTTTATGCTCGTATGAGTAGAATTTGAAGGACTTATATGGTGATAACCTTGGGAAGACCTGTCCAGTTGTTTGACTTTTGTGTCTATAGGGTACGGGTGAATGATCATACTATGACATTATATGATTCACTTTTGAACACAATCTCAGATATGGACCCCAATGTTAGTGGTATCAGACGTATACAACGATGTTGCACCCCTACTGACACAAATTATGTAAGTTATCGCTTTTAGTTAGGTGTGAAAACTCGTCAACCTTAGTCTTGACGTATGACTCATATTCTACACTGGTGAGGCACAAATCGAGACTCTTATAAGATAGAGTAAGATGTTCAATGATCTATGTAACACCCTATTTATCCAACTCGACATTTAATAAAAAAATTCACCATAACTCAACAAATAGAGTGTCACACATGCTTCACCATAGCATAAAAGAACCATAAATAAAACTTTCAGAAATAAGCAGAGGAAAACCAATAGTTTAACATATAATTCTCAATGACAATAAATGAGAAAGTGGCTAGACAATCCTAAAAAGAAATAAGACATGCAACAAAATAAAACATATAACAACCCGTTCCCTAGTCTTACATATCATAATGACTCCACTAAGACTCGGACAGTAAATAACTAAAGAGGCACAACGTCATTCTCTAGCATCAAGTATCTATTATAGCACCTGATTGTCAGTATCCCAGAGGAGCACAAACACAATAACAAAAAGAAAGAGGCAAGAATATGCTCAAATAATTACACACACACACCATTAATTCATAATCCACATACATAATTTATCATGACAATAATAACAACTCAATCACAATGCAAATATATATGCAATGTGACACATCTTAACTCTACATACAATGCGGTACCGACTCTTTAGAAATCAGAGGTTTGTTATTGATATTGCCCAACCCGCTCCCGATCACACCACTAGACCAAAGTACACCAAAATCGATACTGATAATCACCATATAAACAATAACACTTCACTGAATCCCCATTTACGGAATTCATCTACTCGCTCTCGATTCCACCATTGAACCAGAGCACACCAAAATCGTTATTGATTACTCACCATTGAATCAAAAACACTTCAATGTTTCCATCATACGGTAATCAATTTCTCGCTCCCGATCCCACCACTGGACCAGAGCATACCACCGAACTGAAGTTTGCACATAAATAATGCATGACAAAAGCACAATTACGTCAAATAAGACCACCAACACGATACAACATATTCATCTTACATTATGACTCACCTCTGCATAATTTACATAGGCATGACAACAACATACATATTCACATAGCATATTATACAAACCATAATTATAATACTTTACATAATTATACATGTAATTCTCAGTAATAATTCATTCATCGGCATCATCATCAACATCAACATCACTTCATATGAGGTATTCATCAATTCAATCAATCACAATTAAAAGTTCTTTCATAATCATTAATTGTTACATAATATTATACCTTAAGGAAAACAATTTATTCTTGCCCTTAAATGCACATTTAGTATCTTAGGGCATCACCACGATATATTGTTACACATTATCTTTCTAATGCTTCAAACCACGCATCAAACAGATTCATGAAACTTAAGTTACACTCGAAACGACTCACTTGGTACAAAATTTAGGGAGCTGCTACGACCCGTAACAGTACCTCCAAAAATGTTGTTTTGCGATTTTCCTCCATTGGAGCACTTTCAGAGTTCCGATTTCGATTTTGTAAAAATCAAAACGCTCAAAATTTATCATAAATAATTATAACAAGATTTTAACATCAAACAACATCGAATAATCATCAATTATTTATCATCTTTCAACATCCAAGTCAATTATCTCATCAATTGACCATATTCATCATACCAAACCCCCAAATATGAACAACAATCCAATAACTTTGTACATACAAAGACGTTCACACATCAACATCAGAATTATCATACAAATTCATATTCATCATAGCACATGGATTAAGTTTCACATAATCTTCCTCAAACACATCAAGTATTCAACAATGATGAAAAAGATAAGGAAACCTAGAGGAGGGTGAGGATCCCTATCTACCCTTCATGAAATTGACACCTCTATTTAAGTAATTCCCCCTACCTTAGATTTCCAGCAAGCAAGCTCTCTCTATGACTATGGTTCTTCTTCTTCCTCAAAACCCTTATTGCTCTTCTCTTACAAATGCTTTTTTCTCCAAAACTCTAATTTTCACGTACGGTTAAACTAAAAACCTAATCTCCATTATTTTTCTTAAAGTTTATATCAACCTAATTTATATTAACCTAATTTATCTTTTAATTATTATAATTAGGCTCAAAATTTCCTTAATCTCTCACCACTTTACTACAATAATTTATTATTCTCAATTTTTACCTAAACTCTCCAACTTCCTATTTTATTTATTATTTTAATTATTTAAAATAACCAAAATTGTCATTGACAATTGAGGATAAAATCTATTTTAGACCATAAACAACCTTAATGAGTTTACATACCAATGACTTACTAGAAGACTCAAAGTCAAGTAGTGAGTCATGCATACTTCTTCTTCCAATATGCCATTGAGGAAGACATTATTAACATCAGGTTGGTGGAGCTCCCAACGTTACATAAGGCAAGAGTGAAGATAGTTATAACAATGATTGGATTGATGACTTGGAAAAGGTCTAAGTGTAATCATCATCATACATTTGGGGAAACCCCTTTGAATCAGGTATGTCCTTGTATTTATTAATAGATCCACCAGAATTATCTTTTACTATAAAAATCCATTTGAAACTAATGATTAACTTGCTAGTAGGTAGATGAGACAAGAGTTCAGGTAGTATTATTCATTAAAGCATTGTATTATTGAGTCATGGTTGTTATTCGAGTAGGATCATGGAGGACTTAGTTTCATGTTTCTGGGTTAAACATGAGTCAAGTAGAGAGTATGATGAAATTTACACATTATGCCATCTTTAGATCTAGTATGAATATGGTGGGTGTTGATAGGAAATTGCTTGGTTTTGACTACAAGGAGAAGAGCAAGATATGGTAAATAAGTATAAATCAAGGGTGGCATAATGTATGTACTTCAGTTGTTAGAGTTATGAATAAGGATTGTTTAGGGCCAAGTGTGACATTGAAAAAGTTGAACGAGGGTGATGTGGAGGTATAATAGTTTGATTATGAGATATAAGGGCTTGGTTCTGAGTTATAATGGAAATGTGTCCAAGGATAAAAGTAGAATTTGTAGGTTGATTGACTAAATAACCTTAGGAAAGTTATAGTCAAGTGGTTAACCAAATAACTTGGCACAACGAACCAATGACAGATCCATAAATTCTAATCAGTTGGGGCAAGTTTTTTGCTATAATTTTATATAAAATTAAATTTGTACAGATACTACTATTAATTTTTTTTTGTGCTGAAGAGTCTTTTATATCGATAAAAATAATAGAAGTTGTAAAATTTTATAAAGTTATTTATAATTTTATTTATTTGTTTGAATAAATAAATAAGAATGGCCAATTAAATAATTTTAATATATATTTTTTAAAGTTACCACAATAAAACCTTTTTTTTGAAATGGTGTCTGATGCTATTATATCCTAATATTGTTGGGGTTGGGCCCATTGTTCATACACAACAAGCTTCAACAACTTTGAGTTCAAGAAGAATGCAGATGTGCAGGTTATGTGGAATACATTTTTTTTCACTTATCGAAGTAATTGTGAAGATGTTGAAGCGTCCACCTATATATTGAAGTGTAATGTTATGTTACGGAAATGCATCTACGGAAAGATTCCGGAGATGCATCTCCGGACAAGAAAAGACAATCATCTAAGATGTCACTTAGAACGGTCTAAATTGTATGTATATTGAGTATGTCCAAAGATTTATCTCCGAAATCTGAAAATATTTTAATATTTTTCACATATGATGTATTAATAATATATCATATGCATTAAGATATTTCCTTATTATACAACCTAAATGTTCTGAAAACATAAAACATTCTTGTTCCCTTTATAAAATAATATTTAAAATTTTGTTGACCAAAAGAATTAGAGATTTCAAATTAATATATTTAATTTTATAGGAACAATAATTAATATTTAATGATATCGTTATAAAATTATTAAACATTTACTAAACAAACAATTTATTAAGTGGGGATATCTGCCCCCGATTCAATACAATTTAATATGTCCCTGCAAGGAACCTTACCGTTGAAAGATTAAGTTAGGAGTCTATTTATGAGATAAACATTAGGCCAAAAGAAATATCCCATAATTAAAATGGAAGAGAGACTTAAGAAAGAAGTGTAAGTCTAATTTTCATTATGTGTTTGTGCTTTATGTCTACAACATTCCATTTTGGTTGTGTCTGTGGGGATATAAATCCATGTAAATCCATGTAAATCATGTGTGTGCATTCACACATGTAATATAGTATTGAAATCCATTTGTGGAAGTGAATCGAGTTAGACCCCATAAGACACTAAAGACTAATGAAAATGGTGTTTTGTAAGTGGTAGTGTAGTCATAAGATGGAAGTTTGTAATCTTTCCCTAAATCGCAAGAGAAGTCAAGAGGTCATTTATTTGAAAATGAAATATTACAACTATTGAGTACCATTATATTATACGAACATCAAGACGTGAATGGTGAAGTCTTAAATGCCATATATAGTAAGAATTGACATTATTTATAGAAATGTAATTAACATAAGACAAAATATGTGTCATCTAAAGGGAGAGGAGTTGATTCAGACATGTGAATATGTGGAGTAACTGAAATAGGTGTAGTGTTTAATGCAATAAAAGAAATAACGAGATTCGCATTAACACGAGAATGTTTGTTTACAAAACCTTTCAAGTCTTGATTCATGGAAGAGAAGTAGTGTTTCAACTTCTTTAATGGAGACAGTTCCAAATCATGCTTAAAACCTTCGAGGATTAAAATGCTCACTTGAAAAGATTGGTTCACCTTCACTAATGGCGTTAATCAAGCTAGTTAGGATTTGAATACAAAGAAATGTTAAATCTAAAACTTTGAGTAATTCTAAGTCAATTTTGATGAGAAAGATTCAATCAACCAATCGAATTCTCACTTGTTCTTCACTCTTCACTCGAGTGAATCAACCATCATTTGTTTCAAGATTGTATCGCTGCACAATGATGATGAAAACAAGAAAAGAAAATTGAATAAGAAAAAAGATTAGGGTCTGACGGAAATTGGGGAAGAAGATGATTTTTGCAGAGTCTCTCTCTGTCCACAGCCTGTGGAAAATCTCATTAATTTTGCAACTGCAAGTGATTACAAGATTATTATGTAAATAAAGGTTACTCCCTCTATTTATAATTGAGCTAGCTTGTTCCCTAAGGTAAAACCCAAAAATTACAAAGGCCCAAAATACCTATTTTGATCTAAGTTGAAATCCTGTGTCAAGCAACTTGCTTCGACACTTCGACATCTAATACAACTCGACGCACACTACATGTTTCGACACATCCTTGTTTCTGTCGAGTGTTACCTGCTTCGACACAAGGAATTACAATTCAACACACCACCTAATTCATTTTGTGTAAGAAATCTACATTCATCATAGACCTTAACTTCTTAAACACTTCGACTTGCACTCCCTTCGTCATGATGTCTGGAATTTGATTCTCAGTTCTACAGTGTTCCAAGTTCATCTTCGTTTTTTCTACATGCTCTTGGAGATAATGGAACTTAATTTCGATGTGCTTGCTTCGTTCATGCGCTATCGGATTCTTCGCTAGAGTGATAGCGGACATGATGTTGATCTTCATGGTAATTGCTCCATGATTCTTCCATGTAATCTCTTCGACCTGATTCACCATCCATGTTGCTTGACATACATAAAGAGAAGCATTTATTTACTCTGCTTCACACGAAGACAATGCAACTACTGTTTCCTTTCTCAAACTCCAAGCAACTGGTGCACCACCTAGCATAAACACATATCCAGCTGTGGATTTTTTATCCTCAACATCACTACACCAACTTGAGTCGGTTTATCCCACTAGTTTGCATTATTTTCCTTCATCAGTTACAGGAAACAAAATATCATAGTTGAGAGTTCCTTTGAGATACCTTATCCTCTTCGTTGTTGTTAGGTGTGATACCCTTGGCTTCTGCATGAATCTACTCACCATACCTACATTGTATGATAGATCAGGCCTTGTGTGACAAATGTATCGAAATGATCCAATGAGTCTTATGTACTGCGTTGGATCAACATCATCTTCATCCATTTCTTTCGACAGTTGCAATCTGGGCTCAGCTGGAGTCGAAGTTGGATTGCAATCTTGCATCTCAAATCTCTTGAGTATTTCTCCTGAATATCTTCTTTGGTGCATCATCAAGCCTCTACTACTCTTGTAGAATTCAATGTCAAGGAAATATGAGAGATTTCCCAAGTCTGACATTTTAAACTCCTCATTTAGGTCATGTTTGAAATCTTCGATCTCCTTCTTGCAACTTCCTATTATCAACAGGTCATGACATAGAGACATAATATAAGAAATTCATTATTGCTTCATCTTACATATACTCCATGCTCAATTGTTCACTTCACAAAATCCTTTTTCCTTAGAAAGTCATTTATCTTCTTGTTCCAAGCTCTTGGAGATTTCTTAAGTCCATACAAGGTTTTATGCAGCATGCATACCTTGTTTTCTTCACCATGTTTCACAAACCCAACTGGGTGTTTAACATAGACTTCTTCATCTAAGGGGCCATTCAGGAATGTATATTTCACATCCATATGACATGTGCGTCAGTTGTTCATGTTTGTTAGACCAACAACCAACCTGATTGTTTCGATCCTAACAACAGGTGCAAAAACTTCATCGAAGTCGATTTCTTCCTTCTGAATAAATCATTTCGCCATAAGTCTTGCCTTGTGTCGAGTTATTTCACCTTTGGGATTCAACTTTGTTAGAACAAGATTTGGTTCTGCATCTATACCTTAAGTTTTGATGATAACAATATTGTATTTGTATGAGAACAATTTTGGTACCCTTATGGTTTGTTATTGTGTAGCTTTAGCAACCAGTTCTGATTCTGATCATATGATGTGCAACATCACCAGTTTCTAAACTTTGCGTTCCAAATCCGCTTCTACGCTGCAATTAGAAGTTCTGAAAGACGTCAATGTTGTTGCTTCAATGTTCTTTCTGCTTCTGTGATATTTCATCCATCATAAGCTTCTGAGGAGACTCTATATTGTTGTTACAATGTCCTCTCAGTTTTTGCTTATGAACGTGACTATGATCAACAAACTTCTGAAGAATGGCAAACTTCTGAAGTTGTGTTATGTAGCTGAAGATCTCAAGACAGACGATTAAAGTTATCAAGGTTCTAACTGAGAATTCTAAAGACTCTGAAGATTCTGAAGACATTGAAGAACTCAAGCCAGACTACTGACACTATCAAGGTTTTGACCCAAGGTTCTGAATCCAACTCTCTACTTCTTCACTTCATGCTTTAATCATCTTTTATCAAAAGGAAATGAATCGGAAGATAAGATCAAATAGGAACGTGATCAAATAGTACATAGTACAAATCGAACAACCTTTCCACTACCTGATTTCGTGGGCAAGGGTTGTACTATTCATCACACTTGTCACTGAATATGTGGGCGAAAGGACAGTACATGGTATCATTCTTTTCTCATCCAATAGTGCACAGCCGCTCAAGGAGCTTTCCCCATTTTCCCCTCCAACGGTCACATGCTTACACTATATAAACATACATTGAAGACTTGAAGAAGATGTTGATCTACACAAGTATTTTGACAAGCTATTTTTCTTTGTGAAAAGCTATCATCTTTTGTATACAATGCTCTTTAGGTATTTATTATTCATTTGTGTAAAATTTGCTTTTATATAAGCATCTTGTAACACATAAACTATTACTCAAACTATTTGTTTGATTCCTTAAGGAGGTTATCCTTAAGAAGACAAAGAAAGTTGTTCTTTGTGAGTCCTCGAGGAGACTAAGGTTTAGTTGGATCCTTAAGAAGAAAAAGAAGGTTATTCTTTGTGTTTATTGTAATCTGTTGATTATAGTGGATTAAGTCCTTGTGTATAAGGAAAATTACCTTGGCGGGTGGACTGAATAAGCTTTGAGTTTCAAGCGAACCAGGCTAAAAATCTTTGTATTTTTATCTCTTCATTGTTAAACTTGTTAGTGGTGTTTTTGTTTTGGAAAAAACTTTTGCTTGTAAAACCCAATTCAAACCCCCCTTTTCTTGTGTTTTTCACACCTTCAATTGGCATCAGAGCTCCGGTTCTGATTGTAATAAAACGTTTTTATCAACACCTCACAATGTTCAGTATCGATCTCGTTGTGTGAGAAACAATGGCTAATGCTAACGCTACTAACGTTGTTAATAATAATGATAGAGATCATTACAGTGCTAAACCACCTATTTTTGATGGTGAAAAATTTGACTATTGAAAAGACAGAATAAAAATTTTCTTTCTTGGTTACGATGGTGATCTCTAGGATCTCGTAGTTGATGGCTATGTTCACCCAATAAATGCTGAAGGAAATATTTTAGAAAGAAGTGCTATGTCTGATCAACAAAAGAAATACATCAAAAATCATCATAAGGCCAGAACCATATTGCTTAATGATATCTCTTATACAAAGTATGAGAAGATAACAAACAGAGATTCTGCCAAATCCATTTTTGACTCTCTGAGAATGACTCATGAGGGAAACACTCAAGTTAAGGAGACAAAGGCCTTGGCCTTAATCCAGAAATACGAGGCTTTCAAAATGGAAGATGATGAAAATGTTGAAACCATGTTCTCAAGGTTTCACATGCTTGTTGCAGGACTTAAGGTTCTGGACAAAGGGTATTCTACAGCCGATCATGTCAAGAAAATTATCAGAAGTTTTCCCAAAAAATGGAGACTTATGGTAACTGCATTAAAGCTGGCTAAGGATCTCAACATCATCAGTCTTGAAGAATTTGTTAGTTCTTTAAGAAGTCACGAGATTGATCTAGAAGAAGATGAACATCAAAAGAGAGGTAAATTTGTAGCTCTAAAATCTAAGCCTAAGAAGACTAGAGCATATCAACCTGAGGAAGAATCAGAAGGATCTGATGAAGACTCAGAAGATGATGATGAGTTGTCTCTAATCTCAAGGAGAGTCAACAGACTTTGGAAACACAGACAAACTGGTCAAGGGAAATTCAAAGGAGTGAGAAGGATTGTTGGTCGCTTTGAATCCTCATCTGGTCAAAAGGAGCAAACTTATGGAAAAGAAGTTATATGTTTCGAGTGCAAGGATCCAAAGCACTACAAGAATGATTGTCCTAAACTGAAGAAGCACAGAAGGCCTAAGAAGAACTTCTCCAAAGTCAAGAAGGGGTTGATGGCTACCTTGGATGACTCAGAATCTGAAGAAGAAGATTCTGACGAAGAAAAAGCTAATGTTGCACTAATGGAGACTACTTAGGATCCCACAAGCTCTAAGGAACCAGAAGACAAGGTTTTATCAGAATCAGAATCCGACTCCGAGTCTGAAGAGGTATTATCTAATCTATCTCGTTATGATATTAAAATTTATCTTTTTAAAATGATGGAAAAGTACCCGAGTTTTCAAAGCAAATACAAGGACCTTAAACAAGTCCAAGTAACTGCTTATGAAACTTGGAAAGAGCTTGAGAATGATATTTCCTCTCTAAATGAAAAAGTATTTTCTTTAGAAAGTAATAACTCTGCTTTGAAAAGTAAAATTTCCAAACTAGAAGAGGAAATAACGTTAGAAGCTTCTGGTACTGATTGCATCATCAAATATGACAGAGCATTCCATTACTTTCTGGCTAAAAGCATAGATAGAAGCAAAATGGCTTCCTTGATCTATGGAGTTAGAAGAAATGGCAAGAAAGGTTTGGGTTGTACAAAAACTACAAAACCTGACGAAAGTCAGAAGGTCAAACCAAAACCTTTATATGTGTATTTCGCGCCTGCTGGCACTAAGTCTGATATTTTTGCACAGACACAGAAGCATACTAAGGATAGAAACTTTGTTCTGAAACCTAAGTATCATGCACAAATCCCTCATTATTATCCTTCTTCTATAAGACCCAAAGTTATGAAGAACTCTGGGAAAACTAACAAAAGAAGACCCAGAAAGTGGGTACCTAAGGATAAAATCATTTATGTTGCAGACATCCTTAATAACTCAGCTGAGACACCAGTCATGGTACCTGGACATTGGATGCTCGCGACACATGACAGGCAAAAGGTATATGTTCTAAGATTTGGAACTTAAGCCTGGAGGCTTCGTTGGTTTTGGAGGAAACCAGAAGGGAAAGATCATTGGCTCTGGAACCATTGGTAACGGTAAACTTCCTTATATTACTAATGTTCTTTTAGTTGATGGTCTAATGCATAATCTATTGTCTATTAGCCAACTTAGTGACAATGGTTATGATATCATCTTTAATCAAAAGTCTTATAAGGTTGTTAGTAAGAAAGATGAGACAATCCTTTTTAACGGAAAGAGGAAAAACAACATTTATAATATTAGACTTTATGATCTTGAAGATCAAAATGTAAAATGCATAATGTTTGTTAATGAAGAGCAATGGGTCTGGCATAGACGTTTGGGTCATGTTAGCATGAGAATGATTTCTCAGCTAAATAAGCTTAAATTAGTCAGAGGTCAACCCAAACTGAAGTTCGTTTCAGATGCTCTTTGTGAAGCATGTCAGAAAGGCAAGTTTTCTAAAACAACTTTCAAAGCTAAAATTGTTGTTTCTACCTCTAGATCGTTAGAACTTATGCACATTGATTTGTTTGGACCAGTGAAAACTGCTTCTATCAATGGAAAGAAGTATGGGTTAGTCATTGTTGATGACTACAGTCGTTGGACATGGGTAAAGTTCTTGAAACACAAGGATGAGTGACACTCTGTATTTTCTACCTTCTGCTCACTAGTGCAAACAAAAATGAATTGCAAAATAGTCAAAGTAAGAAGTGATCATGGTGGCGAATTTGAAAATAAACATTTTGAAAATATTTTTGATTCAAATGGTATTTCCCATGATTTCTCCTGTCCTATAAGTCCACAACAAAATGGAGTTGTAGAAATGAAGAATACGACGTTGCAAGAAATGGCCTGCACCATGATCCAATAAACTAATACGGCTAAGCATTTCTGAGCAGAAGCAGTCAACACAACGTGTTATATTCTGGGTAAGACTCCTTATGAATTGTGGAAGAACAGAAAGCCCAACATTTATTACTTTCATCCTTTTGGATGTGAATGCTTTACGTTAAAGACTAAAGAGAATCTTGGCAAGTTTGACTCTAAGGCACATAAGTGTTTACTGTTAGGATATTCTGAACGCTCTATAGGCTAAAGAATCTTTAATACAGAAACACGAATTGTTGAGGAATCAATTCATGTTATATTCAATGATAAGCTTGACCTAGAAAAGTCAAAGCTAGTTGATAAATTTGCAGATCTGAAGATCAACCTTTTAGAATCCCAAGATATTGTCTATGGAGAAAAAGACTCAGAAGGCAAAGCCAAAGAATCTGAAGAAACGACTCAACCAGAAGCAATCATTGATCAAACTTATTAGAAGAAGAAGAGTAAATCAAGAACCTCTCATTCTAAAGAACTGATTCTGAGAGACAAGAATGCTCCAATCAGAACTAGATCGTCATTCAGACCCTCTGAAGAGACTCTTATAGGTTTGGTATCTCTGATAGAACCCACATCCATTGATGAAGCTCTTCTGGATAATGAATGGATTCTGGCCATGCAAGATGAACTGAATCAGTTCACCAGAAATGATGTTTGGGATCTTGTTCAGAAACCAAAAGGCTTCAATGTCATTGGAACCAGATGGGTTTTCAGAAACAAGCTGAATGAGAAAGGCGAATTCGTCAGAAACAAAGCTCGACTGGTAGCACGAGTTTATAGTCAACAAGAAGGTATAGACTATACATAAACCTTTTCTCTAGTTTCCAGGTTAGAGTCTATTTGTCTTTTATTTTCTTTTGCAGTCAATCATAACATCATACTTTATAAGATGGATGTTAAGAGTGCATTCTTGAATGGTTATATTTCTGAAGAAGTTTATGTGCATCAACCTCCTGGTTTTGGAAGTTCTCAAAATCCTGATTTTGTTTTTAAATTGAAAAAATCTCTGTATGGTCTAAAGCAAGCTCCAAGAGCTTGGTATGATACACTAAGAAACTTTTTGCTAGAAAATGATTTTTCCAGAGGAAAAGTGGACACAACTCTCCTTTGCAAAACCTTCAAGAATGACATTCTGGTTGCGCAAATACATGTTGATGACATTATTTTTGGTTTTGCTAATGCGTCATTGTGCAGGGATTTTGCTAAGTCTATGCAGGCAGAATTCAAAATGAGTCTGATGGGAGAACTAAAGTTATTTCTAGGAGTTCAAATTGATCAAAGACCAGAAGGCACATATATTCATCAAAAAAATATACAAATGAACTTCTGAAGAAATTCAACTTATCAGAATGTAAGCTAGCAAAGACTCCAATGCATTCTACATGCATTCTGGAGAAAGAAGAGGTAAGCAGTAAGGTAAATCAGAACCTTTTCAGAGGTATGATATATTCTCTTCTATATCTAACAACTTCTAGACCTGATATCTTATTTAGTGTCTTCTTATGTGCTCGCTTCCAATCAGATCATAGGGAAACTCACTTAACTGTTGTTAAGAGAATCTTTAGGTATCTGAAAGGTACTACTAATCTTGGTTTATTTTATAGAAAATCAAGTTAGTATAAATTAGCAGGCTATTGTGACGCTGACTATGCTGGAGATAGAATTGAAAGAAAAAGTACTTCTGGAAGTTTCTAATTTCTGGGAGACAACTTAATCTCATGGTCCAGCAAGAGACAGTCAACAATTGCGCTATCAACAGCTGAAGTTGAATACATCGTAACTTTTGGATGCAACACTCAGATACTCTGGATGAAGAGTCAGCTGGAAGATTATCAGATATCTGAGAGTAACATTCCTATTCTCTGTGATAATACTTTTGTTATTTGTTTATATAAGAATCATATCTTGCATTCTAGGGTTAAGCATATTGAAATAAAACATCACTTTTTACGTGGCTATGTTCAGAAGGGAATTTTTCACTTAAAATTTATTTATGAAACCCTTTGCTGAAGATAGATTCATATTCATTCTTAAAAATCTATTTATGAAACCTTGTCCAGAATGAAAAGATGTTATTCAGAATGTAAAGTCTTTAGAACTCTAGATTAGATTCTGAGATTGTTATGCTTTCTGACTCTGAAACTTGAAGCTTTCTGAAGTAAGGAAGTTTTCATGAATCAGAAAGCTTCTGATCAGAAGAAGTCTTATCGATTTGTCTTCCTGATTCTGAACTATTAATGTATTTAATGGTTGTCTTGTCGTTTGATTTTGTGTGGTTCTTAGTGGAGACAACTATCCCACTTTCTGAGCATGTGTGATTAAAGTGTGACACATTGGGTTTAACAATTCTTGGAATTAGGTCTAAAACTTTACACTTCCCCTCATGACTGCACACACCTTTTTGTCATCATTGCAACAAATTTCTATTTAAACCCATTTCACTCACATTTTCACACTACGCACACATTTCTCCCACACTTTCAAGTTTTTCAAACCTCAAACTCTCTCTCTCTCTCTCTCTTCAATTGTTCTTCATCTTTATCTTCATCCTCTCTCAATGGCTGAACAACAATCATTCATGGCACAACAATCTTCAGAGACAGCTGAACAACAACAACTCTCTCAAAGTAGATCAAAGGTTGCTCAACAACAACTAGTTCAATAACAATTTCAACAACTACAACTAGATCAGACTAGATCTCATCCTAGATCTGTATCTATTGAATGGACTCCTTAAGTCAAGCAAGAAATAAACGACAGTACTACTCTAGTGAAAAATTATCCTATTTTTACGAAGATCGATCCACCAGATATTTTAGCACATTACATGGAGATCTGTCTTGAAGAGGGTATCAATCCGATGGTAGATCCCTTAAATCTTCGGGATGACTACCTAGCTATTTCGTCGCCTCCTACTTCTTCCCAAAACCCTTAGTTTTTCTCTAATATCTTCGCACGTGTGTGTATTTTATTTTTCTTGCTGCATTTCGTTTGTAGTTCTTTTTAAGTACTTTGTTATTCCGTCTTGATGTTTACGAATTGTACTCTGCACTGCCTGTTGGCATTTTTTTTAATCAATGAAATTGTTTTGCTTCTCTTTATTTGTTTTGTATTTTATCTTTTTGATTGATGACAAATGGGTAGAAAAAATAACCTTCTAAAGGGGAAGAATTAAGTGTTTATTTTGATATCTAATTTCTTAAGTAAAAACCCAAACATTGTTTAAATGTTTCTGTTAACAAATACTTCGAGAAAAGTTTGTTAAGTATTTTTGCAGGTTTAACTCTCAAGAATCAGAATGGTTCTCAAAGAAGTTTCTGAAGAAGGGTCTTCAAAGAAGTTTCTGAAGAAAGGTCTTCAAAAGAAGTTTCTGAAGAAAGCTCTTCTAAAAGAAAATTTTATGAAGAAAGGTCTTCTAAAGAAAAGAAGTTTCTTAAGTAATATCTATCAAAAGGATGATGTTATCAACTAGTGCTCTGGAAAACATCAACTAACAATATTGTATTTGTGTGAGAACAATTTTGGTACCCTTATGGTTTTTTATTGTGTAGCTTTAACAACCAGTTTTGATTCTGATCATATGATGTGCAACATCATTAGTTTCTAAACTTTGCGTTCCAAATCCGCATTCTGCGCAACAATTAGAAGTTCTGAAAGACGCCAATATTGCTACTGCAATGTTTTTTCTGCTTTTGTGTTATTTCACCCATCAGAAGCTTCTGAGGAGACTCTATATTGTTGTTGCAATGTTCTCTCAGTTTTTGCTTCTGGACGTGACTCTGATCAACAAACTTCTGAAGAATGGCAAGCTTATGGAGTTGTATTATGTAGTTGAAGATTCTGAAGATCTCAAGACAGACGATTGAAGTTACCACTCATACTTCAATCATCTTTTATCATATGCCAATGAATATGAAGATAAGATCAAATGAGAACGTGATAAAATAGTACATAGTATAAACCAAACAATCTTTCCACTATCTGCTTTCGTGGGCAAGGTCTGTACTATTCATCACACATGTCACTGAATATGTAGGCGAAAAGACAGTACATGGTATCATTCCTTTCTCATTCAATAGTGGACAACCACTCAAGGAGCTTTCCCCATTTTTCTCTCCAACGGTTATATGCTTACACTATATAAGCATACATTGGAGACTTGAAGAAGATGCTTATCTACACAAGTATTTTGACAAACTATTTTTCTTTGTGAAAAGCTATCATCTTTTGTATATAGTGTTCTTTAAGTATTTATTATTCATTTGTGTAAAATATGCTTTTGTAGAAGCATTTTGTAACACATAAATTATTACTCAAACTATTTGTTTGATTCCTTAAGGAGGTTATCCTTGAGAAGACAAAGAAAGTTGTTCTTTATGAGTCCGTGAGGAGACTAAGGTTTAGTTGGATCCTAGAGAAGACAAAGAAGTTCATTCTTTGTGTTTATTGTAATCTATTGATTATAGTGGATTAAGCCCTTGTGTATAAGGCAAATCATCTTGGCGGGTGGACTGGATTAACTTTGAGTTTCAAGCGAACCAGGATACAAATCTTTGTGTTTTTATCTCTTCAGTGTTAAACTTGTTAGTGGTGTTTTTGTTTTGGAAAAAACTTTTTCTTATAAAACCCAATTCAAACCCCCCCATTTCTTGTGTTTTTCACACCTTCAAACTTCACCTTATGTACCCACTTCACATCAATTTCCTTCTTTCCTTGAGGCAATTCGAAAGTGACCAGGTGTTGCTGTCTTCGATGGACTTGAGTTCCTCATTCATTGCTTTCACCCCCTTCAAATCCTTTAATGCCTTAGCTGCATTGACTGGTTCTAAATCTGCATAGAAAGCATATTATGACAACCCACCTTCATCATCGACCATATCATCTTATGTAATCACACATTCTTGAAACCTTGCAGGCATGTGTCTTGTTCTTTGAGGCCTGCTTATGCTTGCTTGACATCTAACTTCTTCTTGTCGAACTTCTCTTTCGACTTCAATTTCAGGTTCTTCACATAAGATTCTCACTAAATCCTTCTTGACATCTTCAGTCCAATCCCATTCCTTAAGCTCATCTATGATCATGTCTCTGCTGATCACTACTTGCTTGTTTACTGGGTCGAATAAATTGTAATCTCTAGTCGAATGAATCATATTAGGATCATCTGATTCGACTTGTCATCAAGTTTTTTTCTCAACTGGTCAGGCACATGTCTATGTTCTATAGATCCAAATACTTTCAGATGACTTAAGCTAGGCTTGACACCAGACCAACATTCTTCTGGCGTAATTCCTTCTAGCTTCTTCGTCGGGCATCTGTTCAAAATATATGTTATTGTCGACACGACTTCTCCTCATAGTTCTTTGGGTAGATGCCTGTCTTTCAACGTACTTCTCACCATGTTCATGATGGTTTTGTTCTTCCTTTATGTTGTTCCATTCTACTGCGGAGTATATAGTGGCACCACCTCATGCACAATCCCTTATTTCTCACATAAGTTGTCGAAGTCTTTCAACATATACTCTCCACCACCATCAGTCCTCATAATCTTGAGCTTTCGACCATAGACTTAAACTTGGAAAATACCTCGATCACTTCACTTTTCCTCCTAATCAGGTAAGTCCACAGTTTTCGACTGAAATCACATATGAATGTGACAAAGTGTCTGTTACCTCCAATCGAATCCACCTGAATAGGACCACACACATCAGAGTATATGACTTCAAGGATTTCCTTCGACTTGCTTCCTGCATCCTTGCTAAAGTTGTTCTTGTGTTGCTTCACCTGCACACATTCTTCATACACTTCATTTGGTATGTCGATTTTTGGTAACCCTGAAACCATATTTCTTCTTTTCAGATCTCTGATGTCTTTGAAATTGAGATGGCCACGTCTATAGTACCATATCCATTCATCCCTGCTAGTTGCAGTTGCAAGGAACTTGTGCTCCATCACATTAAGTTCAATCCTGAAGGTTCTATTCTGAGACATAGTTGCCTTCAAGATTAACCTTCCACTTGAGTCGAGAACTCTCATCATCTTGTCTTCGATCGACATTTTGTAGTTCTTTTCGACCAACTGCCATATGCTGAGCAAATTATTTTCATGCCTGGTATGTACAGAACATTGGAAATTATGGACCTTTTGCCATCTTTCCTCACAATCAAAACATCACCAATACCTTCAGCTGCTAGAGTATTATCATTTGCAAGTTTTACCATGTTTTTCATTGAGGTTTCATGTTGACAAACCAATCTTTCCTACCAGTCATGTGTGATTAGCATCCTGAGTCCAAGTACCATTGTTCCTGGAATTTTTCTTTATCTCTTGTTGTGACCATCAACAATATCTCTTCTTCTTCATGCTTTGCAAACTTTGCATCAGTTTCCTGATTCTTCTGTTTTTCAGGACAATCACTTGAGTAGTGACCATACTTCTGACAATTGAAACACTGAATGTGACTTTTGTCAGGTTTTCGACCACCACCTTTTCCTCTACCTGCACCACCACCTCCTTGGTTGCTTTGGTATGAGGGTCTTCTTTGGTTCGACCAACCTCTTTCTTGCTGATTTCGACTAGTCGAATTGTTGTATCCTTTTTTTACCTTTTTTGTCGACCCACTTCCCTTTGCCTTTCTTTTCTCTTGTTGATTGCGCTTGTAAAGCCACATCACTATCCGACTTGCCTGCAGCTCTTTCATCCATTCTTTGTTCATGAGATTCAAGCGTCCCTTGAAGCTCTTCCTTTGTCAATGCTGACAAATCTTTCGACTCTTCTATGGCTACTACCACGTGGTCGAACTTTGGAGCCAATGAACTCAAGATCTTTGAAACAACTGATCTTGATGTCAACACTTCTCCACATACCTTGATTTGATTCACCAATTTTGTAACTCTAGTGAAAAAATCGGTTATGCTTTCACTGTCTTCCATCTGAAGCAATTCATACGTTCTTTTATGAGTTTGTAACTTCACCTCTTTCACCTTCTCTCCGCCTCCAAACGATTTTTTCATAATTTTTCATGTTTCCTTCACTGATTCAACATCACTAACCTTTTCAAAATTATCGGAAGAACACATTGATGGATTATAAAGAGAGATTTATAATCTTTCTTCTTCAATTCTTTGTGTGTAGTATTTTCTTCATCCATCGTGTTTGTTACAAGCGGTCTCACTCCCTCCTTCACAAGATCCCAAAGATCTTGATAGAAAAAGACAACATTTATCTGCTTGCACCAATTCTCGTAATTCTGATTCTTCAGAATTGGGAGACTCACCGAAAAATATCCGTTCAGATGATTCATCACCATTTTGTTTTGCTTCCCACAAATCGCTCAACCAGTGCTTTAGATACCAGATGTTGGAATTAAATCCAAAATTTTGAGTAATTTCGAGTTAATCTTGATGAGCAAGATTCAATCAATCGATCGCATTTCCACTTGTTCTTCACTCTTCACTTGAGTGAATCAACCAACCTTGATTGCAAGATTGTATCGCTGCACACTGATGATAAAAACAAGAAAAGAAAATTGAATAAGAAAGAAGATTAGGGTTTGACAGAAATTGGGGAAGATGATGATTTATGCAGAGTCTCTCTCTGTCCATAGTCTGTGAAAAATCTCGCTAATTTTACAACTGCAGGTGATTACAAGATTGTTATGAAAATAGGGGTTACTCCCTCTAGTTATAATTGGGTTGACTCTCCCTAAACTAAAGCTCAAAAATTGACCCAAAATACATATTTTGGTCTAAATCGAAATTCTGTGTCAAACAACCTGCTTCGACACTTCGACATCTAATATAACTCGACACATACTATATATTTCGACACATCCTTATTTCTGTCGAACAGTATCTGCTTCGACACAAAAAATTACAATTCAACAAGAAGAAGGAATTCATTAACACAATTCTTACCATTATATATAGGCATTTTATAAAGCTCATATCATGATTGACAAAGCTTTGCATTTGTGTGTTGTTGAAAGTGCACATGAATTTTGTCCCATAGATACCACGAGCTCTCACATCCTATACCGCAGAGTAAACATTTCACAAGAAATGATGGATTGCAACCACATAAGGAGAAACGATAGTGTTTGCTTCTTCAAGAGTGAGACACTTCACAAGAATAAAAGAACTGAGTAGAAAATAACTGCAATTTATGAGCGTTGATTACAAACTACACTTGTTGACACCATAGCAGAAAATGATTTTTTTTCCCACTCATTCAATTTTACTAGCAACTAGTAACTAATAGTTATAATTTCATGCAAGATCACAGAAATGATCATTGATTGAAACAGAGTCAACATTATGATATTAACACACATAAAGATGATAGAATAATTCTGAGCTACTAAAGCTCATACATACAACACAAATTCATTAACAGAAACCAACATAATTGCACAAAAGGCCAATGAATCAGCTTAGTTCATTCCACTAAGCCACTCCAACAATGTCAAAGGTTCACTTGCACAAGAAACAACTCCACTGGTCTAAACATAAAGCAACAATAACATCTACTTTACACTGATAGGTTTGAAAGAAAAACAATTTTTTACTATCACAAGTTGTAAATTATTTACTACTTGGAGAAGGGCCGCCAAAGAGATAATCTAAGGAAGATCCACCACCCGGGGCAGCGTGAACTTTTGTCGAGGGTCGATCCTGCACCCAAAAGTAAACCATTGTATTACTAGTCGTTAAAAAGAAGATATTGCATTCATGATTCATGCAAATGAAAATAAGAAGTTAGTTAACAAGGGCATACAGTGAGGAAGTTGCCACAGTTTTGGCCATCGGCACGATGGTAATTGTTCTTGAGACATCCAGGAATTCCAGCTGGAGTTTCCTTATCGATCGGTGGTGAAGCAACCCTAACCGGTGAATCAACACCAGCTAGTGAAGCAATAGTAGCCGGTGGAGCAACGGTAGCATTTTGCAAACGCCCGCCACTTGAAGGTTCTACTTGATTATTTGCACGCTGAGCATTGTTGGTAGGCTCTCCGGTACCGAATAGATAACCCAAGGAACTCTGACCGCCACCGCTACTCACACCACGACCCATTTTCAAAGTTCCCGTGGCAAAACCTACATAGCAACATCACATTTTTTCTTCAAAATGCAAGACTCTTCAACTAAGAAAGATTTGACAAAAAACAAACATATCTGGAACAAAAAGATGCAGCTAGAATCTCAAGAACAAAACAAATATGGAAATGAAAAGCACGAGAATTGGCAAAACGTGTGGCATCAACACTTCATACTCAAAAAGTTTGTCAGATGTCCGACACGACTCGACACAAACACATAGTTACATTCAATTGCTTCTATTTTTTCAAATTATTATCAGAGTCAATGTATTGAGAGTGAAACCAAGAAAGTAACATTAGATCAATAACTGTTCCGATCAGAATCAAATTCAAAATCTCCAGATCCACAACTTTAAACAACTTAAGCATGAAAAACACATACAAACAGATCATGCAACAACATTGATCCTAATATCCAATTAAAAAAAAACCAAACCCCACCATTTCAAAACATCATCCAAACTAAATAAAAAAAATTAACAAATCTAATCTGAAAAAAGAAAGAAACCAACCCCACAATTAAACTAATAGTCAAAAACTAATCCAAACAGACATTGAAGTAAATCAAAACAAAAAGCAATATCATTATAAAGTATAAAACAACAAATGAAACATAAACAATGAAAACATAGAAGTGTAATTGGGTAGCTCATGGTGTGGATCTAAATGGAAAGCAATAAAGAAATGAGATCTAAAGTTTGTGTACCTTGATGAGAAACGAAGTCGGTGGCTTGAGAAGTGAAGTGAACCACACTATGCAACAGCTATGTTAAGGATATATAGATATATATTTATTAAGGAGCCATTTTTTTTTTGAAAATATATTAGACAGTCACTTTTTTTTTAAGCTCAAAGTTACAATCATACTAAAAGTTTGGTAAGTGTGTTTATTTGTGTTTAGGAGTACAACTTGTGCTTCTATTTTTCATAATTGACAAGGTCATTTTGAATTATGCATCTTTAAAGTTTTGGATTTCCTAAAAAAAAAATAAACTTTGGATTCCAACTTAACACATAAAAATATATATAAAGATTTCATCCTTATAAGTTGGTGTTTTTTACCTTCACTTTCGCTATTTTATTTGGTCTATTACGTTAATTTATAACAAAAAAAGTTAAGTTTAGATGAAGTGACGTAACATTAAGATCATTAGTGTAAACCTGAGTTAATATACATAGTTAAAAATTAAATTAATTTAAAATAGAAATAAATAAAGGTTCTTAAAATCTAAATTAATCTAAATAAAAATTGTAAATTAATGAAAAATTGAAAAATCGTAAAAATAAAATAAATCTAACTTGATTATAGATTTCACTTTAGTCTCTTCTTTAATAAATGTTACTAATTGATCTCTTAAGAATACTTCTATTAACTAAATTGACCATTTATGTTAGACTTTGTAAAAAAAAAAAAAGTGGTATGAGAACAAAGCATTTGATAAGAAGATGAGTAGGTAATGTAGTAGAAACACACTATAAAAAAAACACACCAAAAGTGCTGAGGTTTTAAATCTAATTTGAGGGGTTTCGCCCTCCGTTTTAAATCTAATTTGAGGGGTTTCGGCCTCCACAATTGCATAAATACATAATGTTTGTTAAATTGCCTAAAATGATGATATTGAGGTTGAACTTCAAAGAAGCATAATATGTGGATTATTTTATGAATTTAAATATGATTGTAGATTATATGCCCAAATTTGTCAAAGCTTCAGCTCTGTTATTGATTTTAAAACAATTCAACCCCCCCCCCCCCCCCCCCCCTCCTTCTTGTTTTTCTCTACCTTCAATTGGTATCAGAGCTTCGGCTCTGTTATTGATTTTCAATTGAAGGTAGAGAAAAACAAGAAGGAGGGGGGGCTAAACCTCTAGTCTTCGATGGAGAGAAATTTGATTATTGGAAAGACAGAATCGAAAGCTTCTTCCTAGGATATGACGTTGACTTATGGGACATGGTTACAAATGGTTATGAACCACCTGTATCTGCTCCTGGTGTTGTCATTGCTAGAAACAAAATGAGTGATGATCAGAAGCGTGACTTCAAAAATCATCATAAAGCCAGAACAATTCTGTTGAATGCTATATCCTATAATAAATATGAAAAGATCACCAACAAGGAAACAACTAGAAGAAATATTTGATTCCCTAAAGATGACTCATGAAGGCAACAATCAAGTCAAAAAGACTAAGGCTCTGGCCCTAATCCAAAAATATGAAGCCTTCAAAATGGAGGATGATGAAGCTGTAAAGGTAATGTTTTCTAGATTTCAAACTTTAATTGCAGGACTCGAGGTTCTGGGCAAAGGATACACAACTGCAGATCATGTCAAAAAGATTATCATAAGTCTGCCAAAGAAATGGAAACCTATGGTCACTGCCTTGAAGTTATCAAAGGATCTGAACAACATAAGCCTATAAGAACTCATCAGCTCCCTCAGGAGTCATGAGATAGAGCTAGAGGAAGACAAACCTAAAAAGAAAATAAAATCAGTGGCTCTGAAGTCCATATCAGAAAGACGAAAGCCAGAAAGGAACAAAGTCTTTCAAGCAGAAGAAGAAGACGACGATGATTCTTAAAAGGTCGATTATGATGATGAAGAAGAGTTATCTCTTTTATCCAGAAGAGTCAAACAACTCTGGAGAAAAAGGAATAACAATTTCAGAAGGCCCAGACAGAAGGGAGATCGTTCATAATCAACCTCTAGAAGTAGACCAAACAAAGAGGTAACTTGCTATGAATGTAAAGAACTAGGACACTATAGAAACGAATGTTCAAAGCTCAAGAAAGATAGTCCCAGAAAAGAAGGATTCAAGAAAAACTCCTCCAAAACTAAGAAGGGACTCATGGCTACCTAGGATGACTCTGAATCTGACGCCTCAAAATCCAACTCTGAAGAGGAAAAGGCAATTGTTGCATTCATGGCTACCACATCTAGAAGTTCATCCGAAAGAGAATTTGACTCTGAAGAGGTATTTTCTGATCTCTCTCGCTCTGATCTAGACGCCTGTTTATCAGAATCTCTAAGCTCCTATCAGAAGCTTCGATAGAAATTCAAGATCCTAAAAAGGGTCCATGAAGAAACTGTTCAAGAATGTGATAAGCTTGAGATAGAAGTTTTGAACTTAAAGGAAACATTTTTGTCCTGGAAAAGGAAAATTAATTTTCAACCAAAAAATGTTTAAAACTTGAAGAAACTCTTTCCAAAGCTCCACCAACTTCTGACACCATCATATACAAATATGAAAGGCGTTTCAGAAATTTCTGAAAAATGGGCTTGAAAGAAGCAAAATGGCTTCTATGATTTACGGTGTTAGCCAAAATAAGAAAAGAGGAATTGGATATGACTCTGATGAAGATGAAAAAATACCTTATGCAGAGGATAAGCCTAAATCTCCTTTTTCATATCATTACACACTTGAACAAACACAAAGATTTAATAATGATAGAAAATCCAAAGTTTCTAGAAACTCTGGGAGAACTAATCATAAAGGACCCAAAAGATTCTGGGTACCAAAAGATGAAATAGTATATGTTGCAGATATCTTGTGCAGCAAAGTTAAGACACCAATCATGGTACCTGGACTCTGGATGCTCGTGACACATGACGAGAAAAAAACATATGTTCTAAAGCCTGGAACTTAAAGATGCTAGCTTCGTAGGCTTTTGAGGAAATCATAAAGGAAGAATAAGAGGATGTGGAACGATTGGTAATGGATCTCTTCCCTCTATTTCTGATGTTCTTTACGTAGAAGGATTAATGCATAACTTGTTATCCATAAGTCAATTAAGTGATCACGGTTATGATATAATCTTCAATTAAAAAATGTGCAAAGCCATTAATAAGAACAATGGGACAATTCTTTTCACTAGTAAGAGGAAAAACAACATTTACAAAATTAATCTTTCAAATCTGAAAGATCAAAATGTAAAATGTTTAATGTTTGTAAATGAAGAGCAATGGGTGTGGCATAAATGCTTGGGTCACATTAGCCTGAGGAGGATTTCTCATCTAAATAAACTTGAGTTAGTCAGAGGCCTACCTAAGCTGAAGTTTTCTTCATATGCTTTTTGTGAGGCATGTCAGAAAGGAAAATTTTCTAAAACAACGTTCAAAAATAAAAATGGTGTTTCTACCTCTAAGCCTCTGGAACTTCTTCACATTGACTTGTTTGGACCTATTAAGATAACTTCAATCAATGGTAATAAGTATGGACTTGTCATTGTTGATGATTATAGTCGCTGGACATGGGTAAAATTCCTAAGACACAAGATTGAGTCACACTCTGTGTTTATTAGTTTATGCTCAAAAGTGTAAAATGAATTTGACTCTAAAATCATCAGAGTCAGAAGTAGTCATGGTGGTGAATTTGAAAATAAACTTTTTAAAGAGCTTTTTTATTCTAATGGAATATCCCATGATTTCTCCTATCCTAGAACTCCACAACAAAATGGAGTTGTAGAAAGGAAGAATAAGACTCTCCAAGAAATGACCATAACCATGATCAATGAAACAAATGTAGATAAGCACTTCTGGGCTGAAGCAGTGAACACATCATGTTATATTCAGAATAAAATCTCTATTAGACCTATTCTGGAGAAGACTCCTTATGAACTGTGTAAGGGAAGAAAACCCAACATTTCCTGCTTTCATCATTTTGGATGTTCTTGTTATATCCTAAATACTAAAGATAATCTGAACAAGTTTGATCCTAAAGCACAAAAATGTATTATGTTGGGATACTCAGAACGCTCTAAAGGCTAAAGAGTATATAATATATAAATATTAATTGTGGAAGAATCAATACATATCAAATTTGATGATAAGCTTGACTCTGAAAAGTCAAAGCTAGTTGAGAACTTTGCATATTTTGAGATAACATTTGCAGGCTCTCACAAAAGGACTAAAGAATCTGAAGAAGCAGAAAAAGAAAAATTAGATGCACCTGAAATGTCAATCAGTCAGAAGAAATCAAGAAATAGACAAAATGTTTCTGAAAAATTGATTATGGGAAACAAGAACGAACCTGTCAGAACAAGATCAACATTCAAAGTTTCTGAAGAAACACTTCTAGGACTAGTATCTCTGATAGAGCCAACATCATGTGAAGAAGCACTTCAAAACAAAGAATGGATTATGGCAATGAAAGAAGAACTTGATCAATTTGCAAAGAACGAAGTATGGGATCTTGTACCAAAACCCAGAGGAACCCACATGATCGGAACCAAATGGGTGTACATAAACAAACTCAATGAAAAGGGTGAAGTGGCCAGAAACAAAGCACGACTGGTGGCACAAGGTTATAGTCAACAAGAAGGCACTTACTACAATGAAACATTTGCTCCAGTCTCCAGGTTAGAATCTATCCATCTACTTGTATCTTTTACTGTAAATTACTCCATCAAACTATATCAGATGGATGTCAAAAGTGAGTTTCTGAATGAATATATTTCTGAATAAGTGTACGTTCATCAGCCTCCTGGTTTTGAAAACTCAAAATATCCAGAACATGTTTTTAAACTGAAAAAATCTCTTTATGGTCTAAAACAAGCTCCCAGAGCTTGGTATGAAAGAATGAGTTCTTTTCTTCTAGAAAATGATTTTATTAAAGGAAAAATTGACTTTATACTCTTCTATAAAAATATCATAAATGAACTTATGATCTACCAGATATACGTTGATGACATAATTTTTTGTTCTGCTAACCCCTCTGTCTGTCAAGATTTTCTTGAGCTAATGCATGCCAAATTCGAAATGAGTCTGATGTAAGAGCTAAAGTTCTTTCTGGGAATTCAAATTAATCAAACATCAGATGCCACATATGTATATCAAAGCAAATATATAAAAGACATTATGAAGAAGTTTGAAATGTCAGAAAGCACACCAACAAAGACTCTCATGCACCCCACTTGCATTCTGGAGAAAGAAGAGGTAAGTCAAAAGGTTTGTCATAAACTCTATCGTGGCATGATAATTCTCTTCTCTATCTGACTGCTACATGTCCAGATATATTATTCAGCGTTTGTCTCTGTGCCAAATTCCAGTCAGATCCAATGGAATCTCATCTAACTACTGTTAAGAGAATCCTAAGGTATCTGAAAGGAACACCTAAACTGGGCCTGATGTATAAGAAAACATCAGAGTATAGGCTCTCTGAGTATTGTGAAGAAGATTACGCTGGAGACAAATTGGAATGCAAAAGCATATCTGGAAACTGTCAGTTTCTGGGAGGAAACCTCATCTCATAGGCTAGCAAAAGACAATCAACCATTGCACTCTCAACTACAGAAGCAGAATACATTTTAGCTTCACTATGCAACACTCAGATGCTCTGGATGAAGAATCATATAGAGGACTTTCAGATATATGAGAGTAACATTCCTATATTTTATGACAATACTGTTGCCATATGTTTAAGTAAGAATCCTATTTTACGCTCCAGAGCAAAGCACATAGAAATTAAACATCATTTTATCAGAGACTATGTTCAGAAAGGGGTAATAACTTTAAAATTCATTGATACAGACCACCAATAGGCTGATATCTTCATAAAACCCCTAGCTGAAAATATATTCTCCTTCATTCTAAAACATTTAAACATGGCAAATTGCCCAAAGTGATTCTAAACTTGTGTTTCTCCTTTGATGTGTCAAAATAGGCTCTAACTTAAATCTATCGCTGGCATCTGGTTCTGGTTCTGATACTTCTACCAGTTAGATGTAATCTAAATTAGAAACCCTCTGAATAAAAAATTTATTGGTATTCTTGAAGTCAGAAACATCAATATGTGGCCTCTCTAGCGTCTGACCTTGGATCTTCTACACAACTGTCTAGCATAGAACTCAAGAGCTAGACTATTGAGATCTCCTCGAGCAGTGTGCATATTTTTGGGATTAGACATCCATCGTTAGCTATAATTAATTCTCCCCAAGTGTGTAAACTCAGAACTCTGTGCTAATTAATTGTGTTGTTTCCTATTCTCTAATAACGCTATTGTTTTGCATGTTACATAATGTGTATATATATTTTTCATAACTCTCACTTTCACACTTTTCACTCATAAACCTACACAAACCCTTTGTGCTCAAACTCTCTCCAAGCTCTTTAACAATCTTCGAAGTTCATTAACTTCCTTCATATATTCATCAACATTCAACAACATCTTCATATTCTTCAAATGGATTCTCAACAACAACAGGTCTACAACTACTCTCAACAAATGGAAGCAAATGAACATCCTGCTGAAGCTCCATAATATACCTCTATTGAAACTGCTACAATGTGAACCGATGTTGACAAGGAACCCCACGTCCTTGATCGTCCACCTCACATCAACCTTGCAACACCCTTTGAAAAACTGGAAGCTCTGTGAGTCTCTAGTGGATTTTGAAAACATGAAGCGCAATGGTGTTGATCTTACTGAAGATCTGCAAAAGCAAGGATGAGGAAATTACTTTCAGAGGCTATATGGTCCCACCTAAACCTTCCTCATCAAAGAGTTCTAGAGATTCATAGACTGTGATAACCATTGCATAGTCTCTTATGTATTGGGAGTTAATATGGTTATCACTAAAAAGTCAATTGCAAAACTTCTGAATATGGAGATAACTAGGGGCAGAAGAATTTACAACATAAACCCTAGGGAGAGATACATGTCCCAAGAGATTGTCCCAACCATTTTCAAATAGAACTTGGAAAGGAAATCATCCAAGAATAAGGAACTTCACTAAAATATGAGGGTCTGGTTAAAGATCATTCTAGGTACCATCCACCACCATCCAGCCTCAAACTCTTCTAACTACATCAACACGGATCAGAAGTGTATCTTGTATTGCCTCCACAAAGGACTCAAGCTAAATCTGCCAGCTACTATTCAAGTATCTGAGGGATTCAATCAGGGATACCAGAAATCATATGAAGCCCGGAAACTACATTCCTCTAGGGAGGCTCATCTCTGATGTTTTGATTGAAAGCAGACTGGTAGATCATCTTATATCCTACAATATGATGGAACATGCGACGATAGATAATGGCAAACCTCTGAACGGAAAAAATCTGAAGAGTATGGGAGTCATTGAAAGAGTCCTAGTCAAGCCAACTCTGGACACTTCCTGGGAAGCTCTGAAGGATCAGAGAAAGATACCCAATGGTCTCTATCTATTCTCCAAGATAGAACCTCCAGAGGTTATCTCCCATTACCTCTAGGACCTGACATCTCAAGGGGTGGATATCTCAGAGTTCTCAATGGACTGGCTTCTAGAGCAGCCACCCAACTTTATGAAGAGGAAAAGAGAGCCTTATGAGAAGTCAAAGACTCTGAAGCTGGGAGAACCGTCTACAGCCAGATCGCCTGCGCCTCTGGACAACTTTATCTCAAGTAAGTCTCAACCATCTGAAATTCCCTCTAATTCAAATTTAAAGCAATTATCTTCCTCCCTACCTCAACCATCTTCCACCTATACCGCCTTTGAACCTACCATATCAAATCCACCTACCTCTGAACATCACAACTCTGACACTTCCTCACCCCCTCCACGATAAATCAATTGTACTACCACAACACTCCTCACATCTGACATTTCCCCTCTAAATGAATCCTTCATATCTCTCTCCTCAACTCTGTCTTCACCACCATACTACGATATATCCTATGACTCTGAACAACCAAAAAACCCCTACCTTTCATCCCCAACATTGGCCCAACTACAATTCATTGCACTATCTAACCAACCTCCATCTATCCCAGATACCTTTGTGCCTTCTCCCTCTGAACCTCAAACAGAACCACCCTCTGAACCTTAAAGAGAACCACCTTCTGAACCCCCAACTGAACAACCCTCTGAACCTCCCACTGAAACCACCCACACTTCACCAGAACCCATCAATCTAGCTTCTGAACCTAAATCAACTTTCCCCACCCTGGAAGAGCCAATTGCTTTATTTTCTGAATCCTCAGTTGTGAAGCTTAGCTCACTGTCTGAGCAGTCCAAACTAAGTGATAATCCCTCTAAAGTGAGGAATCACTGGAATGGATTTCTCAGATGGATGACTGATCAGTCACCATTTACATTGAGTTTTCATTACTGATCCGACGCAAAACAGAGACATTTGACACACTGTGCAAGCATTTATGGTACATTTTGAGTTAGTTTTACTTCCGTTATTTTATTTACGCATTTTTAATATTTGTTATGTTTTACCTTTTTTATCTTGATTTTATACGTGGGATAGCTGTGTTTTTGTCCGACAAATCCAGGTAGAAGAACCGGAGAATTCAGAACAAGACAGTGCGAGATTCCGGCACGCAAAGGAGCAGAAAACCCCGGTACAGAAGGCCTGACACGGTCACCCGTGTCACCTGACACGAGCCGTGTCAGGGCAAGGGAAGCAAGAGAAGAAAATAGTAGCCTGACACGGCCACCCGTGTCAGTCCAAGCCCAAAATTTCCAGTTTTCTCGGGCTTTTCATTCTGCGGGCTTTTTAGAGACATCCTTGGACCTGTCCAACTGCTGTTGGGAACTTTCACTATAAAAATAGGTCTTCTACCAAAGGAAAAATCATCTTGGAATACAGCAAACCGCAATATTGTGAAGCAATAAAGTATTACAGAGATCAAGGAATTTGGAGAGCTGAAGAGATTTATGAGCGGGAGCGATTGAAGATCAAAGTCATCCAATTACTTGTAATGTGTAATTTTTATCTTGAATTTGTTTTAAACAATATGAGTAGCTAAACCCCCCAATGCTAGGGGGTGTCCATGATTTAGAATTGTAATGAATTTGAGTTTACATTTTCATTTATAATATTTTGTTTACCGTAACCTTTTGATGTGTTTATTGCTTTCTCTTTCGGACCAATTGAGATTGATTTGTGGTTATCAATTAGGCTGGACCACCATTGATAAGGTTTTCATCAGATTACTCTACAATAGATATCACCTAGGACTAGGGATACCCTGTATGAATAAGAGCATTCTTGATATTATACAGCTAACTTCACCCTAATTGGCTATGGACATAGGAATTAGGGTAGATTGATTAAAGGTTTTCTCACCAAGGACTTGGGAGAAAATACCCTTGAGAATTGGTAGTAATTGATATTTGTTGATGCAAGAGTAACTCAGAGTTGTTACAGGGATAAATCATACACCTTCCCTGGCATTGTTCGTCTTTCTTTATAAACACTTAATTTCATATTTCTTTACCTTTACTTTTATTATTATATTCTTACACTCCAAAACCAAATTAATACTTTTTATTTAATTGAATGATAATTTAACTCAATATTAACGTGCAGTCCTTGAGATAGACATTCGGGGAATTTCCCCATTATTACTATAAAAGGCAAAATAGTACACTTGTTATTTTCCCGATCAAGTTTTTGGCGCCGTTGCCGGGGACTGCCAAAAATATAGAGTTTAATTTTATTTCAATTAAAATTTTGTTGCTCTGCAATAAAATTATTTTTCTGTCATTTATAATTTACTAATTTGTGTATGCGAGGAAAACCCTCAGCTGAAATTCTTTTTGACGCAGAGATCGAGAGAACCCTTCACAAAAGACGCAGAGAACAAAGAGTGGATTCTACAGAAGAAAGTACCTCGGGTCAACCAGAAGTCAAGGAACCAATGGCTGAAGTTTCTCCAATTCCACCTCCTCCACCTCTGGAAAGACTCCTAGGCGACTATGGAGGTGGAAATGCACCGGGTGGTCGACTGACAATTGTTAACTAACCGGTGAATGTGACGAATTTTCAACTACATCCTAGCACAATCAATCAATTGGAAAGAAAACCTTTCACCGGAAAGGTTAATGAAGATGCCAACTGTAACACCCTTCTAAAATATCCCAGTAATCAATTAATTCAACAAAATATAAATCAGAGTAGATATGCAATTTAAGGGTGTCACACTTGACACTTCACACCATTCACCAAAATAGTTTGTCATGCTCATTTCACAATCAAAATAAAATATTGCACAATTCGCAGCGGATATGCAAACCATGTAATCACCTTACATGTAAAACTGTTCAACAATCACAATTGAAAACAAAGTAAAACATCCCGTCCCGATGTTACATCTACCAGAGCATGACCCACTAAGGAACTACACTAGACTCCAAGCACTAGCTTCTACTCAATCACTGCTCGTTACCTGAAACATAGTTGTAAGGGTGAGTTCCTCAATCGATATAATAAGCATTATAAAATATCATGTAATGCTAAGTAATTTAACACATTTCATCACCCAAATCAGATCACACATTCAGCAACGGCAACATCAACTCAAAATCATAATCATACTCAACCCAACACAAAACACACGTATAATATTGGAATACATCCATTCATATTATACGCCATACATACATTATGCAATAAGACTCCATGCATGCGGTACCGACTATTCGTGAACACATAGTTCAACCTCACCGATCAAATCCAGATACGGCTACCAAGCTCACTAGTCCCACTCATTTGAGACCTAGTGACTCACATCACTAATTCCTCACCATGGGAATTAGCTACCACCCCAAGGGCTATGCTATGCACGCTAAGTCACCTAGCATGCAAACATCAACAACAATCCACAATAACTCACTCACTAATTCCTCACCATGGGAATTAGCTACCACCATAAAGGCCATATTATGCACACTAAATCACCTAGCATGCAACCATCAACAATCCACAATGGACATATGCTCACACTCTAAGCCATAAACAGTCCATTCACAATAGCATACATAATAGATATATTCACAACATTATGCACACCATCATACATCATCAATACAATTATCACAGAATCATATTATGTCATGCCACATAATCAATCACAGTATTAGCACACTCTACTAATACCTACACTGCTCAAAACAACGGGAAATTGATCCCTCCTATATCATACACCAATATAGGCCAATCCTCAATTGTTCACAATATTTAAAATATCAGTTTTTCTACTTTTCAAACAGTGTTAACCGGTTAACGCCCTGGGTTAACCGGTTAACGCAAACAGAACACGCTTCCTGGCACATTTTAACAGTGTTAACCGGTTAACACCCTGGGTTAACCGGTTAACGCAAGACAGACAGCAATTTCTCATAATTCATAACAGTGTTAACCGGTTAACACCCTGGGTTAACCGGTTAACGCAGAACAGAAATAAATTCTTTTAATTATCATAACAGTGTTAACCGGTTAACACCCTGGGTTAACCGGTTAACGCAAGACAGAAAGTTGTTCCTGCGCTAACACGAACAGAATGCAGAATTACCCGCATTTTCCGCCGTCGGAGGACTTCCGGACCTCCGATTTTGATTCCGTAAACGGCTACACGTCCAGAAAATCACAACTCATCCAAATATAGATTCAATCACAGTTTTTAACGCAATTCATTCATCACAATTCAAGGTATTTCTCAAACCTAATTAGAGTCAATCAATGGCTTATTACTACCCATCACATGTTAATCCATAATACCCATTAAACGACGATAAACCCCCCTTACCTGAGTTAATCCGGCAAATCCTTTAGCTTCAAGCTTTTCCCCTTCTTCAACCCTTGTTCTCTTGCTCTTCCTCCTTGCCCTTTTCTCACTTTCTGTCGCTTCTCTGGTTTTCACGTGAAAAAACCCTTTTTACCAAATGGAACTCTTTATATATATTCCAACTTATTATTCCAATAATAATAATAATTCCAAATAATATTCCAATTATTTAATTAAATTAATAAATATTCTATTAACTTAAATTAAATAATTATCATATTTTATCGGGGTGTTACAACTCTCCCCCACTAAAAGAGTTTTCGTCCTCGAAAACATACCTCAAGCGAATAACTCTGGATAAGATTCCTTCATCTGACTCTCAAGTTCCCAAGTCACATTGCCACCTGCTGGTCCTCCCCAAGCTACCTTTACCAAAACAATCTCTTTACCCCGCAATTGCTTCAACTCTCGATCCTCTATCCTCATAGGTGATGTCTCAACAGTCAGGTTATCTCTCACCTGTACATCATCTACTTGGACCACATGCGACGGATCAGGAATGTACCTCCTCAACTGAGACACATGAAAAACCTCATGCAAATTCGCAAGTGACGGCGGTAAAGCGATACGATAGGCTACCTCCCCTATCCTCTCCAAAATCTGATAAGGACCAATAAATCGAGGTGTCAACTTCTTTGACTTCAAAGCTCGACCAACCCCAGTTATCGGAGTAACACGAAGAAACACATGATCTCCCTCTTGAAACTCAAGTGACTTCCTCCTCTTGTCGTGATAACTCTTTTGACGACTCTGAGCAATCCTCATCTTCTCCTGAATCATCTTAATCTTTTCCGTAGTTTGTTGAACAATCTCCGGACCAACCACAACACTCTCACCGGACTCATACCAACATAAAGGTGTCCGACATCTCCTACCATACAAAGCTTCAAACGGTGCCATACCAATGCTCGAATGAAAACTATTGTTGTAGGTAAACTCAATCAAAGGTAAATAACAATCCCAAGCACCTCCCTTTTCCAAAACACAAGCCCTCAAAAGATCCTCCAGCGACTGAATTGTCCTCTTAGTCTGACCATCAGTCTGCGGATGATATGCAGAACTCAATCTCAGCTTAGTTCCCAAAGCCCTCTGCAAAACTTCCCAGAACTTCGATGTAAATCTAGGATCTCTGTCCAAAACAATACTCGACGGAATACCATGCAAACTTACAATTTTCTCAATATACAACTCAGCTAATCTCTCTAACGGATAATCCATTCTGATCGGAATGAAATGAGCCGATTTTGTCAATCTGCCAACAATCACCCAAATAGCTTCAAAATTCTTAATTGTCCTCGGTAAACCAGAAACAAAATCCATACTGATACTATCCCACTTCCACTCTGGAATAGCCAACGGTTGCATTAGCCCAGACGGCTTCTGATGCTCAATCTTTGACTTTTGACAAGTCAAACAAGAATAAACAAAACTCGCAATTTCTCTTTTCATTCCCGGCCACCAAAATAACTTTTTCAAATCATGATACATCTTCGTAGCCCCAGGATGAATACTCAGGCCACTACGATGTCCTTCCTCAAGAATACTCTTCTTAAGTTCGGTAACATCCGGAATACACACCCGATTACCAAATTTCAAAACACCATTCTCATCAACTCTGAATTCACCACCTTGACCTTGATTCACTAGAGTCAACTTATCAACCAAAAGCACATCGGATTTCTGACCCTCTCTAATTTCATCCAGAATACCACTCGTTAACTTCAACATTCCCAATTTAACACTATTGTGAGTACTCTCACACACCAAACTCAAGTCTCTAAACTGCTCAATTAAATCCAATTCCTTAACCATTAACATAGACATATGCAATGATTTCCGACTCAATGCATCAACCACTACGTTTGCTTTACCCGGATGGTAATTCAAACCAAAGTCATAATCCTTCAGAAACTCTAACCATCTCCTCTGTCTCATATTCAGCTCTTTCTGGTCAAACAAATACTTTAAACTTTTATGGTCACTGAAAACCTCAAATCTTGACCCGTACAAGTAATGCCTCCATAACTTCAAAACAAACACCACAGCTGCCAACTCTAAATCGTGTGTCGGATAGTTCCTCTCATGAACCTTCAGTTGTCTCGAAGCATAAGCTACAACTTGCTTACTCTGCATCAAAACACCACCCAAACCCAACAATGAAGCATCACAGTAAACCTCAAATGGTTCCGATGGACTCGGTAATATCAGAATAGGAGCAGTAGTTAACCTCCTCTTTAACTCTTGGAAACCTTCTTCACACTTTGAGTCCCAAACAAACGATTGCCCCTTTCTAGTCAACATCGTCAACGGTAACGCCAACTTAGAAAATCCCTCAATGAATTTCCTATAATAACCTGCAAGTCCAAGAAAACTCCTTATCTCAAAAACTGACTTCGGAGCTTCCCACTTAGACACCGCTTCTATCTTAGAAGGATCAACAGCAACACCACCTCTTGAAACCACATGACCAAGAAAACTAACCTCTTCTAACCAAAATTCACACTTAGACAGTTTAGCAAATAACTTATTTTCTCGTAAAACTCCTAAAACCACTCTCAAATGTTCAGCATGCTCTTCTTCGGATTTCGAATACACCAAAATATCGTCAATAAACACCACAACAAACTTGTCTAGGTACGGATGGAAAATCCTATTCATATACTCCATAAATACCCCAGGCGCATTAGTCACACCAAAAGGCATTACAGAATACTCATAATGTCCATACCTTGTTCTGAAAGCAGTCTTCTGAATATCCTCAGTTTTCACACGTATCTGATGATACCCTGATCTCAAATCTATTTTGCTGAACACACTCGCCCCAACCAACTGATCCATCAAATCATCAATCCTCGGCAAAGGATACCGATTCTTGATCTTCACTTTATTCAGTTGCCTATAGTCCACACACAACCTCATAGTACCTTCTTTCTTCTTAACCAATAACACTGGTGCACCCCACGGTGACACACTCGGACGAATAAATTTCTTATCCAACAGATCTTCCAGCTGACTCTTCAATTCAGTTAACTCAACAGCAGACATACGGTACGGAGCCATCGATATCGGCCTAGTACCAGGTACCAAATCAATCGAGAACTCAACTTCACGCTTTGGCGGTAATTCATTCACTTCTTCGGGAAACACATCAGGAAAATCACACACCACGGCTAGATCGCAAATCACTAGTTTATCTTTAGCCTCCAAAGTCGCTAACAGCATAAACAACTCTGCCCCATCTGCTACTGCCTCATTCACCCGCCTTGCTGATAGAAACAAACTCTTTCCTTCCTCAATCTCAGGAAAGATCACAGTCTTATCAAAACAGTTGATATAAACTCGGTTAAACACCAACCAGTTCATACCCAGGATAACATCAATCTGCACTAGTGGAAGACACACGAGGTCCATCCCAAAGTCTCTACCAAAAATACTCAAAGGGCAATTTAAACAAACTGAAGTAGTAGTCACTGAACCCTTCGCAGGAGTATCAATCACCATACTCCCATGCATCTCACATATCTCTAATTTAAGTTTCACAGCACAATCCAACGATATAAAGGAATGAGTCGCACCTGTGTCAATAATAGCTACAAGAGGAAAGCCATTAATATAACACGTACCTCAGAACAAACGATCATCTGCAGAAGTCTCAGAACCCGATAAAGCAAAGACCTTGCCTCCCGACTGGTTCTCTTTCTTCGGCTTAGGACACTGTGGACTGATATGACCCACCTCTCCACAATTGAAACAAGTCATAGTCTTCAACCGGCACTCTGCAGCCAAGTGACCACCTTTGCCACACTTGAAACACTTCTTCTCATTACTGGTACACTCATGGAAACGATGTCCAGCCTGACCACATCTGTAACACTTAGCAGGGGCACTGGAGTCTCCCCCACTAGGTCTCTTCATCCCACTCTGTCTCTGGAAACCTTTGCCAGCTGCATATGGTTTCCCACGATCATTCTGATTCTTGCCTTTCCTATCAACCCTCTGCTGATAGCTCTCCGCTCTGGCCTTGGTATCCTGTTCAAAAATCCTGCAACAGTCAACCAAGTCAGAAAACACTCTAATCCGCTGATACCCAATAGCCTGCTTGATCTCGGGACGTAACCCGTTCTCAAACTTCACACATTTTGAAAAATCCCCAGTAGCCTCATCATAGGGAGTGTAATACTTCGACAGCTCTGTGAACTTAGCAGCATACTCAGTAACAGACCGGTTGCCCTGCTTCAATTCTAAGAACTCTATCTCTTTCTTTCCTCTGACATCCTCTGGAAAGTACTTCCTCAGGAATCTCTCTCTGAACACCGCCCAAGTGATCTCAGCACTCCCAGCAGCTTCCAACTCAGTGCGGCAGCAACCCACCAATCATCTGCTTCCTCTGACAGCATATGCGTACCGAACCTGACCTTCTGGTTATCGGCACACTCAGTCACTCGGAAGATCCTCTCGATCTCCTTCAACCACTTCTGAGCACCATCTGGATCGTATGCTCCCTTGAACATTGGAGGATTGTTCTTCTGGAACTCACTCAGTTGACGAGCAGTTCCCATTCCCACAACATTCAGATTCCCTCCAAGTACTCCAGCTAGCATACCCAGAGCCTCAGCAATCGCAGCATCGTCTCTACCTCTTCCAGCCATCTCTATTCTGAGAACCCAACAAGCTAAAACAATAAGTACTGATAGGGTTACACAACACCTATCACATACAGGGAAACAGAATAATTACGACTCGACTCGACCGACTATGCTCTGATACCACTAATGTAACACCCTTCTAAAATACCCCAGTAATCAATTAATTCAACAAAATATAAATCAGAGTAGATATGCAATTTAAGGGTGTCACACTTGACACTTCACACCATTCACCAAAATAGTTTGTCATGCTCATTTCACAATCAAAATAAAATATTGCACAATTCGCAGCGGATATGCAAACCATGTAATCACCTTACATGTAAAACTGTTCAACAATCACAATTGAAAACAAAGTAAAACATCCCGTCCCGATGTTACATCTACCAGAGCATGACCCACTAAGGAACTACACTAGACTCCAAGCACTAGCTTCTACTCAATCACTGCTCGTTACCTGAAACATAGTTGTAAGGGTGAGTTCCTCAATCGATATAATAAGCATTATAAAATATCATGTAATGCTAAGTAATTTAACACATTTCATCACCCAAATCAGATCACACATTCAGCAACGGCAACATCAACTCAAAATCATAATCATACTCAACCCAACACAAAACACACGTATAATATTGGAATACATCCATTCATATTATACGCCATACATACATTATGCAATAAGACTCCATGCATGCGGTACCGACTATTCGTGAACACATAGTTCAACCTCACCGATCAAATCCAGATACGGCTACCAAGCTCACTAGTCCCACTCATTTGAGACCTAGTGACTCACATCACTAATTCCTCACCATGGGAATTAGCTACCACCCCAAGGGCTATGCTATGCACGCTAAGTCACCTAGCATGCAAACATCAACAACAATCCACAATAACTCACTCACTAATTCCTCACCATGGGAATTAGCTACCACCATAAAGGCCATATTATGCACACTAAATCACCTAGCATGCAACCATCAACAATCCACAATGGACATATGCTCACACTCTAAGCCATAAACAGTCCATTCACAATAGCATACATAATAGATATATTCACAACATTATGCACACCATCATACATCATCAATACAATTATCACAGAATCATATTATGTCATGCCACATAATCAATCACAGTATTAGCACACTCTACTAATACCTACACTGCTCAAAACAACGGGAAATTGATCCCTCCTATATCATACACCAATATAGGCCAATCCTCAATTGTTCACAATATTTAAAATATCAGTTTTTCTACTTTTCAAACAGTGTTAACCGGTTAACGCCCTGGGTTAACCGGTTAACGCAAACAGAACACGCTTCCTGGCACATTTTAACAGTGTTAACCGGTTAACACCCTGGGTTAACCGGTTAACGCAAGACAGACAACAATTTCTCATAATTCATAACAGTGTTAACCGGTTAACACCCTGGGTTAACCGGTTAACGCAGAACAGAAATAAATTCTTTTAATTATCATAACAGTGTTAACCGGTTAACACCCTGGGTTAACCGGTTAACGCAAGACAGAAAGCTGTTCCTGCGCTAACACGAACAGAATGCAGAATTACCCGCATTTTCCGCCGTCGGAGGACTTCCGGACCTCCGATTTCGATTCCGTAAACGGCTACACGTCCAGAAAATCACAACTCATCCAAATATAGATTCAATCACAGTTTTTAACGCAATTCATTCATCACAATTCAAGGTATTTCTCAAACCTAATTAGAGTCAATCAATGGCTTATTACTACCCATCACATGTTAATCCATAATACCCATTAAACGACGATAAACCCCCCTTACCTGAGTTAATCCGGCAAATCCTTTAGCTTCAAGCTTTTCCCCTTCTTCAACCCTTGTTCTCTTGCTCTTCCTCCTTGCCCTTTTCTCACTTTCTGTCGCTTCTCTGGTTTTCACGTGAAAAAACCCTTTTTACCAAATGGAACTCTTTATATATATTCCAACTTATTATTCCAATAATAATAATAATTCCAAATAATATTCCAATTATTTAATTAAATTAATAAATATTCTATTAACTTAAATTAAATAATTATCATATTTTATCGGGGTGTTACACCAACAAACACCTGCAAAGATTTCTGACCATGAGCACCACCCTGAAAATTAATGGTCATACTGATGAAGCAAAAAAATTAAGAATGTTCCCGTTCACTTTAGCTGAAGATGCGGAAGAATGGTTCTATTCTCTCCCTGCCGGTAGTATCACTTCCTGGGAGGAGATGGAAACTGCATTCTTAAATGAGTATTTTCCAGCATCCGTATTCCTGAGAAAAAGGTATGAAATTCTGAATTTCAAACAGAAGGATGGTGAATCATTGGGAGGCACTTACAAAAGATTCAAAAGGATCTTAGTCGCGTGTCCCACTCATAATATGGATCAAACAGAACAAATGCAGATGTTCATTAATGGGCTGAAAATAAAGACTAAACAGTTGATTGATACAGCAGTCGGTGGCTCAACAAATTTCTCAACAGCCACTGGTATCAAGAGGATTATTGAAGCAATAGCTGCCAATGAGCATATAGAGCTATATGACAGGTGTACCAGTCAGCCAGATAGGGTAATTGATCTAAAATTGGAGACAAATAAAATCCGTCTGGAAGACACTGTTGCTGCTGAAGTAGACAAAAAGCTGGAAGCTATGAATATAAGTACTCAACAGATAGCACAGGTTCAGCCAGCCCAGGCAAGTACTTGTGAAATCTGTAATGGACCTCATCACACGGTCTATTGCTTTGCGACTCCCCAAAAAATTGAAGAGATCAAATTCTTGAAGCAGAATAATCCCTACTCTAACACTTAAAACCCATGTTGGAAGAATCATCCAAACTTCTCCTGGAAAGATCAGAGAGGGAATGTTCCGCAACAAGGTACAGGGCAATATCAGACTCAGTATCAGCAACAACATCAATAACAACAGGCACCTAAAAAGGCTGAATGGGAGGTTGCCATTGAAAAGTTAGCAGCCCACAACATACAGTTTCAAGAAGAAACAAAGACTAATTAGAAAAACACCACAAACTCCATCAAAAATCTTGAAGTTCAGATGGGACAGATAGCACAACAGTTAGCATCAAACTCTCAAGCCCTTGGCACCCTACCTAGTGGTACGGTGACAAATTCGCGGGAACATAACACTGTTAACACTGTCACAACCCGAAGTAGAAAGTCAACAGAGGAAAATGATATAGAAAAAGATGGATTAATAGAGGTGGATTTAGAAATCAAGGAAACAAAAGTCCAAGATGAAGAAGCAATACCACCTCCTGTCCAAGATAAGGAGAAGGTTCCTAAACCCATAATCATACTCCCTTACCCTCCACGACAGAAAAAGAAAAATCAACATGAGAAGAATTTTGAGAAGTTTCTGGAGATGTTCAAAAAACTCGAAATTAATATCCTTTTTTCTGAAGCATTGGAACAAATGCCAATATATGCCAAGTTCATGAAAGACATAATTTCCAAGAAGCGTTCCAATGATACTGAACCGATCATCTTGACTGAAACATGCAGTGTCGTTCTCCAAGGCACGAAAATCCTAGTGAAAAAGAAAGACAGGGGATCGGTTACTATTCCTTGCACTATTGGTGATCGAAAATTCAAGAAGGCTCTGATAGACTTAGGAGCGAGTGTAAGTTTGATGCCACTGTCCATCTATAAGAAATTAGGCATCGGTTCTGTTCAAGATACTCGAATGACCCTTCAGTTTGCGGATCGCTCTGTTAGGCGACCTTATGGTATTGTGGAAGATGTTCTTGTAAAAATTGACAAGTTTGTCTTTCCAGTCGACTTCTTCATTTTGGAAATGCCGGAGGATGAGGAGATCCCTCTCATATTAGGAAGACCTTTCTTGGAAACAGGACAGTGTATGATAGATATTGAGGAAGGAACTATGACCCTCAAGGTCTATGATGAAGAGTTAAAGATAGATGTGAGGAATACCATGCAATACAAAGATGATATCGGCACAAGCAACACTATAGAGATAATCGACCAAGTAATTGCTCAAGAAAATGACCAGCGTAGACCCCGGTCACCACTAAACAGGGTCTTAAGCTTGTCCATTTTTGAAAGTAATGAAGATGAAGAAAAATCTGAGGTGCTTGCTCTGATGGAAAAACAACCTGAATGGATTAGATCTAGACCACACCGGTGGGAAGATCTAAGACCACCACCATCCGATGTCACTGAAGAACCCAAAAAAGGGGTGAATCTGAAGCAGTTGCCAACAAATCTGAAGTATGTATTTCTAGACACTGAAGAAAAATGTCCAGCCATCATTAATGCTAGTCTACAGAGTGTCCAAGAGGCAGAACTCATTCAAGTGCTAAAAAAATACAAGGAAGCAATCGGATGGGCAATTGAGGACTTAAAAGGTATAAGCCCTACTGTTTGCATGCACAAGATCTTAATGGAGGATGACCACAAACCGGTAGTGCAACCACAACGAAGACTTAACCCAGCCATGAAAGAAGCGGTACGTAAAGAGGTTGTAAAACTCTTGGATGCAGGCCTAATATACCCTATCTCTGATAGTTCTTGGGTAAGTCCAGTCCACGTGGTACCAAAAAAATGGGGCACAACGGTAATAAAGAATGAAAAGAATGAGTTGATTCCAACCCGCACTGTTACAGGTTGGAGAGTGTGCATCGATAACAGAAGGCTAAACGTGGCAACAAGAAAGGATCACTTCCCATTACCATTCATTGATCAAATGATGGAAATGTTAGTAGGACACGATTACTATTGTTTCCTAGACAGTTATTTGGGGTATAACCAGATTGCAGTTACCCCTGAAGACCAAGAGAAGACTGCATTCACATGCCCCTATGGTATTTTTGCTTATAGAAGAATGCCATTTGGCTTGCGCAACGCACCGGCCACATTTCAAAGGTGTGTGACTTCTAATTTTGCTGACATGCTTGAAAAGCATATGGAAGTATTTATGGATCACTTTTCGGTATTCGGTTCTTCATTTGATAATTGTTTGACTAACCTGTCACTTGTGTTAGAAAGATGCCAGCAAACAAATTTGATCCTAAATTGGGAAAAATGTCACTTCATGGTCCGGGAAGGAATAGTCTTGGGACACAAGATCTCTAACAAAGGTATCGAAGTAGACATAGCAAAAGTGGAGGTAATAGCAAATTTACCACCACCGGTGAATGAAAAAGGCTTCCGAAGCTTCTTAGGACATGCAGGTTTCTACCGCAGGTTCATAAAAGATTTCTCCAAGATTGCCAAACCATTGAATAGTCTATTGGTAAAAGATACCCCATTCTTATTTGACAAAGAATGCAGGAAAGTCTTCGAGACCTTGAAGAAGGAGCTGGTGTCAGCACCCATAGTTATTGCCCCAGATTAGTCCCTTCCTTTTGAGATAATGTGTGATGCAAGTGATAACATAGTGGGGGAGGTACTAGGGAAATGCAAGGAAAATCTCTTGCATGTGATCTACTATGCAAGCCATGTACTCAACCCTGCTCAAATGAACTATGCAACCACAGAAAAAGAACTCCTGGCGGTGGTATATGCTTTTGAAAAATTCAGATCCTATCTGCTGGGATCAAAGGTAATTGTATATACTGACCATGCTGCTTTGAAATATCTTTTTGCAAAACAGGAATCCAAGCCGAGGTTGTTGCGATGGATCCTCCTACTACAGGAATTCGATCTGGAAATCAGAGACAAAAAGGGTAGTGAAAACACTGTTGCTGATCACTTGTCTCGGATAACTCCGATTCAAGAAACAGAAGAAACGCACCCCATCAGAGATGAGTTCACGGACGAACGCATTCTAGCCGTTACGCATATCCCATGGTTCGCCGATTACGCGAACTTTGTGGTAGGTGGACTGATACCTGATGACTTTGACTCTAACAGACAAAAAAAGTTTTTGCCTGATTACAGGTTCTATGTATGGGACAATCCATTCCTTTACAAAAAGGGATTAGATGGCCTAGTAAGGAGATGTGTTCCAGAGGAAGAGCAAAGGGACATTTTAAAAGCCTGCCATAACTCAGAATATGGAGGACATTTTAGCAGAGACAGAACCGCAGCCAAAGTCCTCCAGTCTGGATTATATTGGCCCACACTGTTCAGAGATGCACAAGCAGTGGTAAAAGAGTGCGACAGATGTCAAAGAACAGATAACATATCTAAAAGAAATCAGATGCCTCAGAATGCCATGTTAGAAGTCGAACTGTTCGATGTATGGGGATAGATTTTATGGGACCCTTCCCACCTTCCTTTGGAAAGCAATACATTTTGGTTGCGGTTGACTATGTGTCAAAATGGGTGGAAGCAGTTGCACTGCCCACGAATGATGCAAAGCTCGTAATCAATTTCCTCAAATTGTATCTTCGCACGGTTTGGGGTACTAAGAGCACTGATTAGTGACGATGGTACCCACTTCCTAAATAAATTGATGGAAAACCTACTGCGGAAATATAATGTTAAGCATAGAATCGCCACACCGTACCATCCCCAGACCAGTGGACAGGTTGAGGTATCCAATCGGCAGATCAAGCAAATCCTAGAAAAAACTGTCAGTGCTTCAAGAAAGGATTGGTCAATCAAGCTTGATGACGCACTCTGGGCATACCGAACAGCGTTCAAAACACCAATAGGTATGTCCCCTTATCAGTTAGTCTATGGTAAAGCTTGTCACCTACCACTCGAACTTGAGCATATGGCATTTTGGGCTACCAAATTCCTCAACTATGATCTGGCCAAAGTGGGTAAATCTCGGATCCTCCAATTACAAGAGCTAGAAGAGTTCAGGAATCGAGCATATAAGAATGCCAAGATATACAAAGAACAAACCAAAACCTGGCATGACAGGCGCATTCAGAAGAAAGACCTTCAGGAAGGACAACTGGTGTTATTATTCAACTCAAGGTTGAAACTCTTCCCAGGGAAACTGAGGTCCCGATGGTCGAGACCCTTTGAGATACAAAAGGTATTTTCACATGGAGCCGTTGAACTAAGAAATCCAGCAAACGGAGACACGTTCGAGGTGAAGGGGCAGCGAGTGAAACCTTACATACAAGACCAGGAGGGTGGTCCTATAGGAAAAATCCGTCTCACCTAAGCAGATGGAGAACCGTCGAGCCATACGACGTTAAACGAAGCGCTTCGTGGGAGGCAACCCACACTTTTTATTTCTAATTAGTTGTGTGTGTCTATAGGTGTACAGGAGTTCTACAAGGAGGAGCCAGAGGAACCAGCGGTTGACCTGACAAGAAAACAGAAAAACTGCCAAAAGGACAGCCTGACACGACCAACCGTGTCAACTGACATGGGCCGTGTCAGGAGAGGAACAATGTATGGAGGATCTTGGAAAACAGTGGCCTGACACGGCCACCCGTGTCAGGAGCACTGTAGGAAAAATGGTTTTTGGGACTGGTAAACAGTGGCCTAACATGGCCCGTGTCAGGAGCACTGTAAAAGAAATTTTGGAACGAGGTAAAACAGTAGCCTGACACGGCCACCCGTTTCAGCTGACACGGCTGTGTCAGGCTGGCGGATTTTTTGAATTTTTGTGGGGCCCACCCACTTAATCCACTCTTAACCACACACTTTCCCCTATCACCTCATCATTATCAGATTTTTACCACACACATCATTACTCTTTCTCATCATTCTTCATCTCCTTCTCTCACTCTCTTACAAACTCCATTAAACCTCACTCACCTCACCACACAAAACCCTCCATACACCCAAGTTCCACTCACTTATCGCTAAAACACCCTTCACAAATATTTCTCACCTCGTTGTCCCGGTCATTACCACGATTTCAGATATTCCTAACTCGACAGTTCGGAATATTGCTATTTTTTGCTGGTCCAAAATGCCCCCGCGAAGAATCCTTACCGGAAAGCAACAACTTGCATAGATGGCGAAGTCCCGGAAGTGCCCAAGTCGAAATCCTAATCCACACAACATTGTGTTTGACAATCCAGAGCAAGAACGACGATACCAAATTCACCAGAAGCGCAAGCTCACGCTGACCAGGTATATGTGTGAGCATACTCTGAACGCTCTAGGGCTGAAAATTGAGGTAGACCGAATGTTCCATGTTTTGGGCATGCTCGAGTTTATGAGTTTGGAGGCGCCGACCTACGAGCGCATTACTCTCGAGTTCCTCAGCACTTTGGAGTTCCAGCTGGAAAAACGGTGGATTAACACAACCATGTATTATTTCGGCACCTTATGTTTCCGGTTGTTTAACAATTATCATGAATTGTCTGTTGAGGAGTTAGCTGCAATACTCCGACTCCCTCTGAATGGACCCGGAGCGGTCCCAGACGGGTTCTCTCCTAAGGATTTATGGATCGCCATAACTGGGAGGACGGATTACTCCTCCAAAGGTGAGAAAGCCTCGGGCCTACAGAATCCCTGTTTCAGGTACGCCCAAAAAGGTTTAGCCTATACCCTGTTCGGTAGAGGCGACAACACTGGGGTAGCTACTCAGATAGAGCTATTCTTCATATACTCGATGGCTCAAACCAAGACCATCAATGTAGCTGCCTTTGCAGTAGACTACCTGGGTAGAGTCGGCCGGGCAAACTCATGAGGCATATCCGTGGGAGGAATGATCACCCAAATTGCATTGCATTTCGGGTATCAGGCTGTTTTACTCGAGGACACGCCAATTGCAGGTAACACAAAAATTGACATGTTTGCTCTGATTTCCCAAGGTATGATTATGGTTTCCCCTACTTATTATTCCATACTCATTCATAAAAGTTTTATCATCGCTCTGCCGGATCCGGACAGAGTTGCTATTACTGACTGTGCTAATTGGTTATATGTGAGCGCCGACCCCGATGCGGATGAAGGCCACGAAATTGACCATTTTACTGCAGGTGAGCATTTTGTGGATGACCAAACGGAAGAAACAGAAATAGAAGAAGATCCTCAAGCACCTCCTGAGCAGTTTATCCCACAACATCAGGAACCCACCCAGCAGATGGCGGGTTCATCATCTTGGTCAACTGACCAATGGAGTTGGGTACAGACCGAGATAGGTGACTTGAGGACTGAACAACAATGGCAAGGCATCGAGCAAGCCCGTCAGGGAGCGATGTTGGGTGAGATGAGCAGCATGATGCGACAATTGATGTTGCATTTCCCACAACCTCCTCCTCAGTAGGATCCTGTGAGTACCCTCCTCCGCGCTTGTCCAAAAACATTGTGGACAATGTTGAGTTCAAGTGTGGGGGAGATTTTATGTCTTTTATTAGTATTTGACTATTGTGTTATTTTTACTTTTGTAGTCTAGATTTAATTTGTCTATTGAAGGTACATTATGCTGCAAGTGTGTGTGTGTGTCAAGTCTGTGTTGACAGGTTGGAAAAGTAATGATGACAATTGAGAGTGGATGAAAGATCACACCACTCACCATGGCTTATTGTGAAGGATCTCCCCAGAAAGTGACACTGTTGAAAGTAAAGATCGGACGCAACATATACAGCTTAACCGACACGAGTATCCTGCACATTCCGAAGTAAGAAAGAAATTGCACCAAATTAAGGAGCATTGTGGATCCTGTCAAAGCTAAACCACACCAAGTGAGTCATAAAAAGCCAAACACATTAATCATCATGAGCGTCGTTCAGGTTTGTCTTTATCACTCTAAATTTGTGTAGACTCTCTGGGACTGTCACTGCATAATACACACACTGAGGCACGTTGTTTGTAATTAACCCCGAGCCTTTCTAGCCATCCCGAATTTTTATATCCCTCGTTAACCCCCTTTGAGCCTATATCCATTTTTTGTTTAAAACACCATAAATGTAACCATTGGTCACAACACTTCCTCACCTTGTTCAGAGTCATGATAGTGCATTCAAAGCTGTGTTGAAAAGCTAAGTTTGGGGTAAAAAACCCTAAAAGCTCTCAAAGCCCAAGAAAGTGCGAAAACAAGAGAAAAAGAAAAAATGATGAATCGAGAAAAAGAAAGAAATAGAAAAATTCGACAACTCGAAGATTCAAAAGAAAGAAGCACGGAAAAGGGCAGTCGATGAAAAAGAAATAAAAAAGAAAACCGAGGAAATAAAAGAAACAAACACAGGATGTAACATCGACTCTGAACCAAAAGCCCCTTGTTTTCCTTTTTGAGTCCATACCCTAACCCAAGCCAAGCTACAACCCTAAAGACCTCAAAAGTGTGTGTGTTATGTGTAGGTGATGAGAAAAAAGAGATTATTCAAACTTGTGAGTGATATTGCATACTGTGAATTATGAGTGTAAACAGCTTACCCCGAGAGAATTGGTGAGAATGTAATATAAGCTAACAGATGAAACGGTGCTTTGAAGTGGAAGTGTGAATAACAACTTACGAGGATAAGCATGACTTGTGGAAGAAAAAGGGAAGACGTTCACGAATGATCTCAGCAGTGGTGGAAAGCATAAAGAATTCTGGGGAGTGATCGTGAGACATTACTTGGGACAAGCAATGAGCTAAGTTTGAGGTTGTGATCAGTTACCATTTACATTGAGTTTTCATTACTGATCCGACGATAAATAGAGACATTTGACACACTGTGCAAGCATTTATGGTACATTTCGAGTTAGTTTTACTTCCGTTATTTTATTTACGCATTTTTAAACTTTGTTATGTTTTACCTTTTTTATCTTGATTTTATGCGTGGGATAACTGTGTTTTTGTCCGACAGATCCAGGTAGAAGAACCGGAGAATTCAGAACAAGATAGTGCGAGATTCCGGCACGCAAAGGAGCAGAAAACCCCGGTACAGGAGGCCTAACACGGGCCGTGTCAGGGCAAGGGAAGCAAGAGAAGAAAACAGTAACCTGGCACAGCCACCCGTGTCAGCTGACACGGGCCGTGTCAGGCAGAAATCTCAACCGTGTCATCCTTGCCATGGGCGTGTCAGGAGAAACAGTAGGCTGACATGGGTCGTGTCAGCCCAAGCCCAAAATTTCCCGTTTTCTCGGGCTTTTCATTCTACGGGATTTTTAGAGACATCCTTGGACCTGTCCAACTGTTGCTGGGAACTTTCACTATAAAAAGAGGTCTTCTGCCAAAGGAAAAATCATCTTGGAATACAGCAAACCACAGTATTATGAAGCAATCAATTATTACAGAGATCAAGGAGTTTGGAGAGCTGAAGAGATTCATGAGCGGGAGCGATTGAAGATCAAAGTCATCCAATTACTTGTAATGTGTAATTTTTATCTTGAATTTGTTTTAAACAATATGAGTAGTTAAACCCCCCAATGCTAGGGGGTGTCCCTGATTTAGAATTGTAATGAATTTGAGTTTACATTTTCATTTATAATATTTTGTTTACGGTAACCTTTTGATGTGTTTATTGCTTTCTCTTTTGGACCAATTGAGATTGATTTGTGGTTATCAATTTGGCTGGACCGCCATTGATAAGGTTTTCATCAGGTTACTCTACAGTAAATATCACCTAGGACTAGGGATACCCTATATGAATCAGAGCATTCTTGATATTATACAGCTTAACTTCACCCTAATTGGCTATGGACATAGGAATTAGGGTAGATTGATTAAAGGTTTTCTCACCAAGGACTTGGGAGAAAATACCCTTGAGAACTGGTAGTAATTGATATTTGTTGATGCAAGAGTAACTCAGAGTTGTTATAGGGATAAATCATACACCTTCCCTGACATTGTTCCTCTTTCTTTATAAACCCTTAATTTCATATTTCTTTACCTTTACTTTTATTATTATATTTTTACACTCCAAAACCAAATTAATACTTTTTGTTTAATTGATTGATAATTTAACTCAATATTAACGTGCAGTCCTTGAGATCGACATTCGGGGAATTTCCCCATTATTACTATAAAAGGCAAAATAGTACACTTGCTATTTTCCCGATCAATGACATCTAAGGTCTTCAAGCTGAAAGGCCTTTCTGAACAAGTAAATAATGACTACATCAGAAACGCTGAGGAGAGGCTAGAGGCTCGTCTGGCCAGAGAAGCTGAAGAGAAAGCACGTTAGGAAGCTGAAGAAAAGACAAGACTGGAAGTTGAAGAGCAAGCAAAGAAAGAAACCTAAGAAAAGGCCGTCGTTGAGGCTGCTGCTGCTGAAGCCAAAGCCAAGGTTGGCACTGAAGAAGCAACACACATTGCTGCGGAAGAAGATGCCAAAGAAAAGGAAGATTCTCTGACTCAGGGTAAGCCCTCCAACTTTGATCTTGCTCCGCTGGTTTTCAAGACTCTAGTAGAACTCCAGAAGGAACAACAATTGATAAGAGCCAGACTAGATCAATAGGACTATGTCAACTCCAGTATTCAGACACTCCTGACTTAACTGCTTCAGAGGATGCCGCCTCCTCCAAACCCTTAGGCACCTTAGGCTTTTTGCTTTGTGTTTTTTTTCTTCTAAGTGTTTTAGCTTCTATCTTTTTCCTTCTCTGTACCTTTTTTACTTTATCCGATGAAGTTTTGTTTTGCTCTATATGTTTCTTGGTTATGTCTTTTTGAGTCTGACAAAAAGGGGGAGAAATAATTAAATAGCCTTCTGATGAAATTAATATCTAAATCTCATAATGCACTGCATACATTCTAAACATCTAAATATATTGTGCAGTCTAAGTTCTTGCAGGAAGTATCTGAGTAAAACATATGAGAAACAAGCTAAACAACATAAGAGGCTCTGGTAAGAAAGTCTAAACCTTCTAAAGTATCAGATTTAGGGGGAGCTTGCTTATCTTAGGGGGAGTCATAGTTTATCTGGCTATGAAATTACCTTTCTTTAATTTTTATGAAGTATCATTGTTTCATCAACATCTGAAGTTTTGTCATCATCAAAAAGGGGGATATTGTTAGAACAAGATTTTGGTTATGCAATTTATCTCTAAAGTTTTGATGATAACAAAGGATGAAACATTTTGGTACCTTAATAAAATTCTCTAAGTGTGCATGACTCTAACGATAAATGAATCTGATGAAACAACATCTAACGTCACAAAAGGCCAAAACAGCTGACTTAGAGTCAAAGGCGTCCGCTCTAACACTGAAGACAACGATGTCCACAACATCTGCATCTGAATACTCTGATATTCTGCATCTCAAGGATCTCACACATGAATACTTTGATGATCCTTACATATGAAGAATGTCTAATTAGAGATCAATCAAGAACTTCTGAAGAAAACACATCAGGAAACTATCTAAAGAATACAAGATCTGAGAGAAGTATCTGAATTCCGCGCATTCTGATTCACGTCCAACAGATCAGATCAAGACTTAATAATGAAGTATTCCAAATATGGTATGAATCTATATATGAAAAAAATTGATTACTTTCCTAAACTTCTATGGAAAGGACAATAAACTTAATGTCATTTAAGTCCCATCATTGGCAAGATATCATCATCAATGCTCCATTCAACGGTATCATCTCCAAGCACTATAAAAAGGCCTATCTATCATCATATCAAAAAATGAAGCTATTACACAAGAATACTGCACATCAGAATCAGTCATACACAAAAAATTTGTCTCACTTTTTCACACGAGTTGTTGCTCTAAGTGTGATCTTGATCCTTGCTTTTATTGTGTTCATATTGCTTATCTAGAAGCACTAAACACCTTCTTGTAATTCTAAAATATTTGTTGTATATTTCCTGAAGTATCTTGTGAAGTCTGTAGACTTGAGAGGACTAAGAGATCAGTGTACTTTGCTAAGGTAGCATAGAGGTCATCTTACATGACTGTGTTGACCTCGTATACTCAATAAAAATAAGAATACCATAGTAACACTGCACTTAGATAAAAAGTTTTAAAAAAAAACTAAAAAGAGAAAGAATATGAAAGAAAATTTAAGAAGAAACACAAATAACTAATTACAAAAAAAAATTACAATTTAAAATAAAAATAAACATAAAAAAAAACAAAATTAAACGTTTCACAAGTGTCCCCTTGTTGAAATTATCAACAATCCCCGACAACGACGCCAAAAATTTGATGACTTCTTGGCAAGTGTACCGATAATGTCACAGTAATTAAAAAAGATCGAATACAAAGGGACTTATATTTAACAAGACAAAGTTATGCAATGCGTAGAAAATACCAAATTTTGGAGGGGGGTTCGAGTTTAAATGCGAAAAGTAATTAAAGTTATTCTCACAATAAGACAAAAATGGTCAGATTGTGTATAAAATCCCTTATTTATCTGTTGTTGATGTTCGATGCATTACATGAATGATATCCTCACTATAATCCCACGACGAGTTAACAAAACCTCTACACCCAATCCCTTGTTGTATAGATCACTAATCTATACTCGAAGTTTTCTATCCCTATTCCACTGGGGTAAGCAAGATTAGGCAATGCAATGGAGCGTTAATTCCTAAGTAACTACTCAGAGTTTTCTATCCCTAGTCCACCAGCATAAGCACAACAATTGCTCTAGGTCCAATACATAGATTAATGGTCAGTATTTCCTATGTGCCCGAAATCCGATTAAAAGAGTATATCACATAAAAAGCATTAAGAACAAGGTTCAATTGAATATAATTATAGATCAAATTATTCATGTAACATCAAATCAAACATATGTCCCAACAATATCAAAATAGGTTCATCAAACACAACCTAAACTAGAGAGAATTAGCTACTCATAAATCAAATTACAATACCAAAATAAGAATAAGAGGTTTGTATAAGAATTCCCTTGAAGAATTGGCCTCCAATGACTTCAAATACTCTCTAAATATGCCTTATAGTGCTTCAAATTGTCACTCTTGGTGTAGAAATTCGTAACCCTTGAAAAAGTATCAAACTTCCCCTTAAAAAGCCTTATGAATGAATCAAAATGCATCAGAAAAAGCCCTGGAAAAGGGTTCGTCGTACGCGTGATGACCTGCATTGCACGCGCGATGCAACTTTTACTTCCCTATCGTGCGCGCGATGTTGAATGCGATTATTCTAGTAGCCGCACGTTTTTACTCCCTTTTTCATCTGATTTTTACTAAGTCCTTATTTCTCCATACTTAGCTATTTTTTCCTTTTTCTTTGGCCTTTATTCTTCAATTTTGCTCCTCTTTAACATGTTTTGATCCGTTTCTTCGACCGAAATCATGCAATGACAGAGTGTCATCAACATCACAAACAGATAAGGAAAAATTGGTCCCCTTGTCGAATTTCACGATGAGGCCTAAAGAATTCACTCCTCGCTCCATTCCCATTCACATTGGTCTCGATGCTAGTCACATCATGCACGATAAGATTTATGATGGTATCCGGCATGTGAGCCTATCGCAACACTCTCCATATAAAATCCTAGTTTAATTTATCGTAAGCTTTAGAGAGGTCAACCTTGATAACAAATGAGCCTTTCTTGCTCTTCATTTTATTCATACTATGAAACACTTCCTATAATGATGTTTTCATGGATGTTTCTCCCAGACATAAAACTAGTTTAAAATAGAGACACTATGAAGCATAGACACTATGGATGTTTCTCCCGGAGCTTTCCACTGCTTCATCATGAACATGAATTTCTTAACCTCTATATATTCTACTTTGGCTGCAAGTCCCCGGATATCGTCATTGTGCAGGTCCAGGAACGTCACCTTAGTAGTCTTCCACTCTCTCCATCCTCTTTTAAAAGTAAATAGCTTCATGTAGTAATCATTAGCATGCCTCTTCAGCTCACTCTCATCTTTCATCGAGATGCCATAATCATTATTTAGCATGAGAATTTTATTCTTCCTCCTTCTGCTTACTATCTTCATGTGGTAGTACCGTGTGTTACGATCTCCGTCAGCTAACCAATTAGTTCGAGACCGTTGAGACCACATCAACTCCTTCTTTCAAATAATCTCACTAAACTTCTTCTGCATCTTCTTATCAAGGTTCCTTAGCCCTTATATATTGTCTCTTATTTACATGCTGCTATGAATACCTGCAAGTCTAGCCATCAACTCTTTCTTTCGATTCAACACTTTTTCAAATGTGTTAATCTTCCAAGAATTTATGTCTTTCCTATCTTCTCTCAGATTGGCATCCATTCTTACGTCTTTTCTCCAAGACTTTTCAATCTCTTCATGAAAAGTTTCTCTCAGAATCCAAACACTCTTAAAGCGAACCATTTTTCTTTTTTAGTGTTATTTTCTTTGTTCAAGTAGATCAAAATCGGATGGTGATTAAAAAATTCGACTCTTGTAAGCACTTTGACATGAGCTTCTGGGAAATCTAAACTCCAATCATAATTGCAAAGCGCCCTATCCAATATCTCATATATCCTTTTCCCACCATGATAAATAGGCCCATGCCACGTGAACTTGGGTCCAATAATATTTATGTCAATGAAATTGCATTGTTTATCCTATCCACGAAAGTGTTGCATTTTCTAACAGATACCCGAGCCTCACCTTTCTTATCAGAAAAGTTAGAAACATCATTAAAATCTCCAGTCACCAGCTATGCACCATTCATATTGTCAGCTACCTTCTTCAATTCCTCCCACAACACTTTTATTTTCTCTTCTAGTGGACTATCATAAATCGATGTGAAAAACCATTATTTTCCTTCCTCTATCTTAACTTCCACATGTATATGTTGTAAGCTTCTGTCTAACATATCCACTTTTAGATTTTGCTTGTTCCAAGCCACTATAATACCACCTACAAAGCCTTCATTTGCAACTATAGCAATGATGTGATAGCCCATTCTATTAAAACTCTTTGTCAACTTAGAGGTATCGCACCTTGTCTCCATAATGATCACCATGTTTGATTTATATTTCCTTACATATTGATTACAATTCCTGAATAAAGCATTGAACTTGATGCACCTCTGTAATTCCAAGCAAGGGAACTATATTGTTCTTTCATCATTAAAGCCAAATAGTATTAGAACCAGCACCCCAATGTCAACTCACAAAACTCCAGGAGTCTTAGGGACTTTTTCCACGTCCATGGTATCTTCCTCTTGCGCTTGCTGAATCACTATAACTCTATCATTTTCCTTTACTTCAAGTTCATCTCTTTCTACGACTTGAGTATTATTCCTCTCACCCCTTGTATCTTATATGGTGGTCTTGAGTTGCTGCTACCATCCCTGCGATAAGGTTCTTTTAGATTTTCCATATTTCCTGCATCTGTGATCACGACTTGCTCTATTTTGTTCTTTCACATTATGAATTTTCCTGCTTCCCAACTCCTTTTTAAAATTTCCACGTGTATCTTTGTTGTCTTTTCCCAATAATGTTTTGTGTGTCCTACCAGCTCACTAAATTTACTCTTGAATATCATTTTTCCATGGTAGTTGAATAATTGTTGTGTTCACGATGAAGCATAATTGCATGTCTACTTGGGCAAAGTATAATTACAAGACGCGCCATGTTTTAGTTTTATATATAAAAAATATCATTTATTCCCTCGGTAGTTGAATATAACCGATGTGAAAAAAATTCAGGACATGCTTCGATTCTCCACATGCAATTTATGTTTTTATTTTTTTTAAAGTGTTGTCTTTCTTTTTATTTGTAAATTAAATGATATATTCCTTCGGTTTCTTTATTAACCGAGGGGTTAGATAATCATATTTTGCTATAAAAACACTCGTTAATTAAGTTTTATCCTAAACCTAACTCATCTATATCTACTCCAAACTCGTACACATCATTCTTTGGGATGGATTGCAAGATAGAATTTTTTTTCAAGATTCTGTGTTGTATGTTATTCTTCTGACACCAATCTCGAACAAAACATTTTTATGCTCTTGCAATCTATCTCACATTATGGTGTTTTTGTTGTTGTTGTTGTTGTTGTTGTTGTTGTTGTTTCCACCTCTTGCAAGGTCATTGTTATATTTTGGAATAACCTTCCTATGTTGTCAATAAAAGAAAACACTCAATAATTTATTGGTTTCCTCGGTTGACAACATTGAAAATTAATTTCTAAACATATTGAAAATTGCAAGGAAAGTTGTTGTTTCACACTATAAGATCTAGAAAAATTTGTTTTGAATATTACAGCACACAAAGAAAGTGGTGAATGACGAGAAATTGAAAAAGAAAATAATACATGTTACTTTCTTTTTATACCATTCACCATTTTTTCAAGTAATATATTACCACGGTTCCTCTATAAAACCTAAGGGAAATCCCTATTTTACTTTATTTTTTAATTAAAAAAGAAAAAAAAATCTTCGGTTTTATAAAAGAACTGAAGGGTATAGTTACTCAGTTAACCTACAACGAACACATGCCCTACATTCATACACTAACAACACTCAAGATATTTCCAACACATCAATCCACAAGAAATCCTCTACATCCAATAAGAACGCGAACACCACCACTATATATCTTTGACTTTATCTTGTGAAACTCAAACATTGATAATGAGAGCATTTGCCATGAAAAGCAATTGGAAGCGTGAAACATATCTCTAGAATGGATTGCAAGCTTAGAAAAAAAATTGTTCAAAAGTTGGTGTTTTTTGATCGCTCGACTGTGTGAGTCGAGAATGGGATACAAACTGCAAGTGCACAGTTCTATCGCGTAGTTTTAAAAGATATCGATCCCACAGGGACTTATGAATCGATATACCGTTATCTAAAGTTACTACGTAAAGCTAAGGTGAAAATGTTCGATTGTTTGGGGAAAAACTAAGAGCTAAACTAATATCTAGATTAAATATCAATAAAACGGATATCGGTATGTAGTTCGTCAAAACTAGGGAATCAATTCCTTGTCGGTCTCTCGGTTTTAAAATAAATCGTTTCGATTAACTTTATTGGTTAAAGGTTTTATCTCAAACTCTCGCTCTGTTGAAGAAACCATGATCTTAGATTAATGTAGCTGTCACTTATAATTAAGTCAAAAATCATATTTTGAAAACAATAAAGTTGCAGAAACTCTTTTTAAGAAAATACTGACCGTTTTAAACACCCTTATCTCAAACTTTCGCTCTGTTGACTTAGGTTATACAATTAAATCTAAATGCTTAACTCTCGTCCTCACATTCAATCTTTAAAAATACTTTTTGGAAAAAAGTCAGAATTTAATTAATTCTAAAACTTGCTCTCGCCCTGAGATAGACTTAATGACTAACTTACACTGTCCAGTTAAAACCTCAAACTCTCGCTCTGTTGGTTTCAACTTCTTTATGTCTTTTACTTTTGTAAAAAATCTTGTTATTAAACCTGTAAGTTAAGACCATAAAAAGATTGATTCTAATTTTAAGTTTGAATAGACCGACTTAGTCTTGACCCCTTTTTCTGCTTACTTTACATACCGATACCTAGGCAAATTAGCCAGACATGCTAAATAAATAAGAATCTATATCATGCATAAACAGACTCATTCCAGGCATGCAATGTAAATAAACAATAGAATAAAACATTAAAAATTAAATAACGATTAAAGAACCTGAATGCGTAATACAATGGTCTTGAACACTCCTCCACAAGCCGGTAGGATTTGTTCTTGGATTCTTCAATTAAACAGTAAAATAAATCAAGGAAATAAAACTGGAATATAACGTAAGGTTAAATCCGGTATAAAGTTGCACAGTAGTTTCCGGTGTAGAAACTACTACGCGAAAAATATCTAAAAGCTAAGAACGGGGGAAAATAAATTGCAAGGGAAAAAGAAAATAAAGCTTGCAAAATAAAATAAATAAAGTGAACGATGCTGGAAAGGAAGAAAAATAGGCAAAGGCGTGAAAGGAAAATTTGGCAGAGCTTTCGCAAAACTGAGCGTGCAAAAACCTGTTCTCTTTTGGTTTGTGAGATGGCTATTTATAATAGCCTTGGTAACTGCATTCCGTTTCTCCCATTCTTCAGCGTGGCTATATCCACGGCGTGCATATAGGAGACCAACTCCTTAACGTTATTCTTCAAGTCTTTCTGAGGGCGATACTTGCGCCAAAAAGGTAGTGGAGTTGTGTGACGCTCGTCACGCTATGTGTGACGTCCGTCACAAGGCTACTTCGCGTGACGCTCGTCACGCGTCCTGTGACGTCCGTCACAGGCACAACATTGGTGACTTGTGCGCTTTGGGCTGGGCTTTGGCATTTGGTTCCTTTTCTCTCCTTTTTGTTCCTTTTTACACCTCCTTTTCTTCCCTTTTTCACTTTTGCTTCAAAATGGGTACCTGATATAAATAGAAGAGGAATACTGCATAATATCTGATAAAATGAGATAAACTAGCGTAAATGATAATATAATTTAATTGAATTAAGTCTTAAAAAGCGATATAATTTCGTGTTATCAAACTCCCCCATACTTAAATCTTTGCTTGTCCTCAAGCAAAATTCAGTATAGAACTTGTTAAAAGTTTTTAGCCAGATGAAATTTTAAAGCGCACATCAATTCGTACTAGGTTGCCAATGGATTTTTGTTTAGGAGGACTTGAGTTTAATCTCGACATCAACAACTACCGTCACAACTTAGATAACCCTACCTTATGCCAATCAGTTCAAGTATCCTATGATAGCTATCCTGGTTCCTTTAGTCTTATTTTACCCGTTTTCATTCTAGCGAAATCACATTAAGCCCTTTATCTTTTCGCGCACATAGTGGAGTAACCGGTTAGTGATTATGATCCGCTTTTAGCTAGAAGTTCTGGTACATAAGTCGGATAACTTCATTATTCAGCCCATTGCAAATTGCGGGGGATCGAACCGTAGTCCGCCCTACCGAGTTCAGTACCAGATTCCTACTGAACCAACTCATAATGGATCTTTCATATTGTGTTTTTGCATGATCTGCAACCTTTAGATTAAATGATCTGGTAAGGATCACCTAATTTAATTAGTGCATTTCTTGATATATTCGTATATTTCATGTTACTTTGGGGATCATTCACTTATATTCATCGGCTCTCCACGTAGTTTGCTATTAAGATGGTGCTGACTTCTGTATAAACTACTTGGGGTTACCATAGAACTAAAAGTTCAAGGAGTTCGGTATAATAGGTACTTATCCTGATCTAACATATTGAGGTTCTCAGAGCGTTGTTATGGTAATGATTTTGTTTTGATTTCACTCAAATTTTATAGAGTAGGCGACCTTTATACTTATTGGGTGTGTTAAAATTTTTGTTATGGCTCAAGAAAGTTGAGGGAAATAGATAATAGAAAATTTTTCACATTCGGGACTTAACTTAAAAAAATATTTTTTTTTTTTTTTTTTATAGGGAAATAACAATGAAAAGGGAGAGTACATACTTGAAACAAAGATGAGAATGGAAAGAATAATTTCCCCCCCATACTTGAACTAAACATTGTCCTCGATGTTTTAAGGGAAAGAAATACAAAATGGAGATGAAAAGAAAAATACAATTAAGGCTGCCTTCCACCTCTGGTTCTTGGTCCTGGTGATCTTTGACGTATGTCTAAGCTGTCGAATCTGCTAAACAACTCAGTAAACCGCTGGTCGGTTATGGCATTCCGAGCATCCTGTTGCTGTTGCATTTGACGCATCATCTGCATCATATCTGCATTCTGTGCCTGCATTCCATCGATAGCATCCATAATGTCGTCGTTGGTCGCAGGTCGTCTTCGTCGACGACGTTGGGAGGATGGGCCGGCTGCATTACTGGAAGGGTTGAGCGGGACTGATTGTTGTGTTGGCGGATGATCACCTTGTTCCATTTCTTCAAACTCATCTGTTTGCTGGTTTGTTTGTGAAGGCTCGGTGAGTTCAGGAGCGCTAAGATCGTAGAGGTGGCGGTCCGGGTTTGTGACATCGGTTAGGGTGGTATTGGGTAGCACAACACTTGGGACTGCTTGGTTGTTCACCATCAGATAATAGCCTCCGCCTACTCTGTTTTTAATCAGGCGGCTGGAGCGGCAATAGCTGATATCCATAGACAGGGGTGGTAGGGATTCTAAAGTTTGGAGTTTATCCCCTAGGTTCAGGCCAAGTGCTATGGAGGTTATTAATCCACCAATTATAAAGGGTTGCCGGCCTCTAGCACATAAGGTGCGGATATGATGAAAGAGAAAAGAGGCGGCGTTTACCGTAGTATCCGATTCGAAAACGCACTGGAGGAAAAAGAGTTCTTTTGAGTTGACCTTACTGTTGTTTGGTCTTCCAAAGAGTGTGTTTTGCAGGATACGGAGAAAATAACGGATGGTGGGGTTATGGATGTGGGAGAGAAGGAGTTCTTCCCAGTTGTAGGTATTTATACCGGAAATTTTCTTAAAAAGGTCGAAAACTAGAACTGTGTTCCAGTTTGAGGTTGGAGGGATTCTGGCATGGAGCAGACCTTCTGTGGGAAAATGTAGCATGGCACTCAATTCGCGTTGGGTTAGAGAGTACTCGGTGTTAAACATACGGAAGGTTGCCGTACCGGTTAGAAATTCACCTTCACCGGCGGGAGTGGTGTAGTCGTAAGAACTTAGGAATTCTAAGGTTAGGGAAGGATAGGTGGGTTGGTTATGGGTGCAAAGGAAGGTTAAATTGGCTCTACGGAGCATCCACTCGATACCTTGGAGTAAGCCCAATTGTTGTAAACAAGTTAAATCGGGGTACCTGGTGGAAGCGACGCCTCGCTGTTGGAAGCGCTCGAATTGCTCCTGCTGATAGTTGTCATCTCCGGATCGGAAGATGATATTTCCGAAATTTTGATTTCCCGCCATTGTGATGAATTTTTGAATGAGTGATTTGGAAAAGGAAAAGAATTGTATATTTGATATGAGAGAATTGTTTGTGGTGAATGAAGGAGGTTTTGGTAGGGTATTTATAGGAGAAAAATGTGGGAGGTGAAAAGAAAGAGTGGTTGAAAAGTAATTAAATGTGGTAAATGAAAAATGAATGGGGAATGTAAAAAGGTAAGGGGTGTAACGTTCGTCTCCAACGGCTCCCTAACGTTCACATGTCTGAGAGGCGTTACGCTCGTCACAAGGGTGTGACGGTCGTAACAAGAGTGTTGCGTGCCGTTCGTCATGGATCGTGTGACGCTCGTCACACAGTTCTTTTGGCAAGGCTTCTTCAGTGGCGCTACACAGACTTAATTAGGAGATGATTATATTTTGATTATTTCGTTTTTGTTTTATTTGGTTTTTAGATTGTTCTAATTAATTTAGCTAATTAATTTGTATTGCATGCTATTCTACTTCACATAATAATAATTCATTCTAAGTAAGAGTAGAGAACATAGCCATTGCATAAAATAAAATTAACTAAACAGCTTCAATAAAAAAGGATCATAATGTAATACAGGAAAGGAAAATAATGAAATGAAATAGAAATAAACATGAATTCAAATAACATTAATGAAAAAAATCTAGCCTAAAACTAAATAACTTAGAAAGGAAAAATAACTAAATTCCATCTATCTTCGGATCTCTGGCCGGAGGAGTAAAAGAGTTAACATGATGCCGTAACATACGTAACTGACTTGCCGTACTGCTCATGTGTTCTAGGACTGCAAGTCTCAAGCTGTGGAAATCTTCCCTGAGGGCGTTTTGTTCTGACATCAAAGCTTCAATGACGGTTTTAATATCTGTTCCTGGCATATGATGTCGGAGATCAGGCATGGCTGATTCTTCGGTCAGGACAGGCTGAGGAGGAGGATCAATATCATGGTAGCCGGATGGAGTCTGAGGGTCAGATTCAGCAAGAGAGATATGGTCAACATAGTGCTCATAGTCATCACAAATCTCATAATCCTGGATGGATTCAGTGGATCCAGCAGGAGTTGGGGTTTCATTCAGGTTATAGAGCCAGTTCCTTTGGTTATGAACACTAGTCCTAGGATCGGGCAGGGTGAATAGGCAGAGAACCTGGTTATCAATAACAAGCTCAAACTCATCAGACCCTATGTTTGCTATAAACATAGTGTTGAAGAGGAAAGGTATACTCATAGTGGTAATGCCACAAAAAGGGTTCAGGTCAAGCATAGGCTGACGTAATCCAATAGCATTACCTATCATAGTGATCAAACCGCCTATTCTAATGGGTGCTCTCTCATCCTGGATAAGGTGGTCCAAATTAGCTAACATAAAAGTAGCACCGTTTACTGGACGGTTCTGGGAAGCACAAAATATGATGAAAAGTTCATCACGTGAAACTGAAGTACTATTTGGCTTCTTCCCAAATAAAGTGTGGGTCAGGATCTTATGGAAATAGCGAAAAGCCGGGTTATGTATGTTTCCAGAGAGAAACTCATGTTCTTCGGGCTCATCATTTCCAGTCAGCTTACCCCAAAAGTGTTCAAGCTCTCTATATTCAAAAAGTTCTTCCTGGCTTATAGTGAATGTATCAAAGGAGGTAGGAAAACCCAAAGGTTGGTGAAGTCTCTAATATTAAATTGGTACTCCATATTGAACATTCTGAACTGGATAAAACCTCTGGTAATTCCTTTTCCATGGCTAGGTAGATAGATTAATGAACTAAGGAATTCTAGTGTGAGTCTCCGGTAGGTGGTGAAATGTCTCAGGATAGGGGAGGTCTCCCATCCTATCTGATTCAGCAAAAACAGGACACTCTGTCTCAGTCCAAGGGCAGTCATAGCCCAATCATCAGCATATAAACTAGGTAGCATTTCTCTAGTGGCTAGTTCTTCAAACCTTCGTTTCTGAGCCATTCCTCTGAACTTGATACCCATACGGTCAAAATGTCCCATCTGGTTAGTGTTAACTAGAGAAAAGAAAACATGAGTTTAAGTCAGGATTTGGCCAAATGCCGAAAGAAGAAAAGAATTATTATTATTATATATAGATATATTTTTTTTCTTTTTGAATAAATCAATAATGAATACTAAATAGAAATTAAAAGAATAATTAAGAGAAAAATAGAGAAATGATAATAATAATAGAATAATAAAATAACAGATTAATTTGTGGGTTGTCTCCCACTAAGCGCTTTGTTTAAATGTCGCAAGCTCGACAAAGAAATTGTTAAATATTGTCTATGAGTCCTGGGGGCGTTTCGTCTAAGTGTAGAATTTGCGAATCCTCGTTGGTTTCCGCATAGTGATAATGTTTCAGACGTTGCCCGTTTACGGTGAACGGTTCTGTAGATTGTCCTTTTATTTCTACCGCTCCACTGGGAAAGATTTTAGTGATATGGAAAGGTCCTGACCATCTGGATCGTAGTTTTCCCGGGAATAATTTTAGTCTGGAGTTAAATAAGAGTACTGCGTCGCCTTGCTTGAAGATTTTCCTTGATATACGCTTGTCATGCCATTGTTTTGTTCTTTCTTTATAGATTTTGGCATTTTCATAGGCGTCTCTTCTGAGTTCCTCTAATTCGTTTATGTCAAGGATTCTCTTTTCACCGGCGGCTTTGTAATTCAGATTTAAATTTCTAATAGCCCAATAGGCTTTGTGTTCTAATTCTACCGGGAGGTGACAGGATTTTCCATAAATGAGCTTAAATGGGGTCGTCCCTATGGGAGTTTTATAAGCGGTTCGGTATGCCCATAAAGCTTCTGGTAATTTCAATGACCAATCTTTCCTTGAAGTGGCGACCGTTTTTTCTAGTATTTGCTTGATTTCTCTGTTAGATACTTCCACTTGTCCACTGGTTTGAGGGTGGTAAGGTGTTGCTATCCTATGTCTCACTCCATATTTAAGTAGTAGTTTTTCGAGTACCTTGGATATAAAGTGCGATCCACCATCACTGACTACTATCCTTGGGATGCCAAATCTCGGAAATATTATATTTTTAAAGAGTCTAGTTACTACTCGGGTGTCATTAGTTGGAGAAGCTATAGCTTCGATCCACTTTGATACGTAGTCAACCGCCACGAGTATGTATTTGTTACCGAAAGAGGATGGAAACGGTCCCATGAAGTCTATTCCCCACACGTCAAAAATCTCTACTTCCAAAATACCTTTTTGTGGCATCTCGTCACGTCTAGATATGTTTCCCGTGCGTTGACATCTGTCACACTCCTTAATAGCCGCATGTACGTCCTTCCATATAGTTGGCCAATAAAAGCCAGCTTGTAGGATTTTAGAGCAGGTCTTGGATGTACTTGTGTGTCCACCATAAGGCGCAGAGTGACAGTGTTGGATTATATTTTCTACCTCTTCTTCGGGTACACATCGACGGAAAATACCATCGGGGCCTCTTTTGAAAAGTAAGGGATCATCCCAGTAATAGTGTTTTAGGTCGTGGAAGAATCTTTTCTTCTGCTGGTAAGATAAAGTAGGTGGAACTATTCCGGCAGCTAAATAATTGACTAGATCAGCGTACCATGGTATGACAGATATAGCTAAGGTGGTTTCTACTTGCATGTCGGAGTTGTTCTCTTCCAAAGTAGCTATGAGTTTATCATACGAGAAATCATCATTAATGGATGTTCTTTCTAGTTCAAGGTTCTCAAGTCTAGAGAGGTGGTCTGCTACTACGTTCTCAGTTCCTTTCTTGTCCTTGATTTCTAAGTCGAATTCTTGTAGTAACAAGATCCATCTTAGGAGTCTAGGTTTAGCATCTTTTTTTGTTAGAAGGTACCTGATAGCAGCGTGATCGGTGTAAACTATTATTTTGGCTCCTACCAAGTAAGAACGAAATTTATCTAGCGCAAATACTACTGCTAGGAGTTCTTTCTCGGTTGTGGCATAATTCATCTGTGCTTCATCCAGGGTTCTGCTAGCGTAATATATAACATGAAGCTTTTTATCCTTTCTTTGTCCTAAGACAGCACCTACAGCATAATCACTGGCATCGCACATTATCTCGAAAGGTTCATTCCAGTCTGGTGTCTGCATAATGGGTGCGGAGATCAATGCTTGTTTAAGAGTTTGAAATGCTTTTAAACAGTTATCGTCGAATATGAATTCAGCATCTTTCATTAATAGTCCGGTTAAGGGTTTAGTTATCTTAGAGAAGTCTTTGATGAATCGTCGGTAAAAACCGGCGTGTCCTAAAAAGCTTCGTACTTCTCTCACGGTTCTTGGGGGTTGAAGATTTTCGATTACCTCTATTTTGGCTTTGTCTACTTCAATTCCTCTGTTCGAGATGATGTGTCCTAAAACAATTCCTTCTTGTACCATAAAGTGGCACTTTTCCCAATTAAGTACTAAGTTTACTTTTACACATCGTTCAAGAACTCTTTCCAGGTTTTCAAGGCATTCTTCGAAACTTTGTCCGTATACAGAAAAGTCATCCATAAATACTTCCATGATGTTTTCGAGAAAGTCGGCGAAAATCGCCATCATGCATCTTTGAAAAGTTGCAGGGGCATTACACAGACCAAACGGCATTCGTCTATAAGCGAATGTACCAAAAGGGCATGTGAATGTTGTCTTTTCTTGGTCATCAGGGTGAATTGGTATTTGAAAGAAGCCTGAATAACCGTCTAAATAACAGAAATGTGAATGTTTAGCTAATCGTTCTAACATTTGGTCAATGAATGGTAAAGGGAAATGATCTTTTCGGGTTGCTTTGTTTAGTTTCCTATAATCAATGCACATTCTCCATCCCGATTCGATTCGTTTAGTTATAGTTTCTCCTTTTTCGTTTTCAATAACGGTTATGCCTCCTTTCTTTGGTACAACGTGTACAGGACTAACCCATTTGCTGTCAGATATAGGATATATAATACCTGCTTCCAATAACTTGGTTATTTCTTTCTTTACTACCTCACTTAGGATCGGATTTAGTCTTCTCTGGTGTTCCCTAGAGGTTTTACCGTCTTCTTCTAACATGATGCGGTGCATACAAATAGAAGGGCTTATTCCTTTAAGATCGGTTATGTGGTATCCTAGTGCGGTTGGACGTTTTCTTAAGATATGTAGGAGTTTTTCTGTTTCGAGTCTTCCTAGATCTGCATTGACTATCACAGGTCGTTCAAGTTCTAAGTCTAGGAATTCATATCTCAGATTTTTGGGAAGTGTTTTCAAATCAGGGGTTGGTTTGTTAAGACTCTGCGTAGGATCTGGTGTTATTGCTAAGCATTGTTTAGATTTGTCTTCTCCTGACTCTGCTTCTTTTATGCATTCATCAATGATATCCATGAAGTAACATGTATCTTCTATTGCAGGTGCTTTCAAGAATTTGGAAAGAATGAATTCAATTTTCTCTTCACCTACTTCGAAGGTGAGTCTTCCTCGTTTTACGTCTATGATTGCACCGGCAGTTGCTAAGAATGGTCTTCCTAGTATAATAGGTGTAGTATCATCTTCTCTAATGTCCATAATTGTGAAGTCAGTGGGAATGTAAAACTGACCTATGCGTACGGGAACGTTTTCAAGGATTCCTACAGGATATTTGATGGAACGATCCGCTAGTTGTACAGACATCTTGGTCGGTCTTAATTCTCCCATTTCCAGTCTCTTACATATGGATAAAGGCATAACGCTAATTCCGGCTCCTAAATCGCATAAGGCTTTGTCGATGACAAATTTTCCTATGTGACAGGGTATAGAGAAGCTACCCGGATCCTTGAGTTTAGGGGGCATGTTTTGGATTATAGCGCTACATTCGGCAGGGAGTGTAACGGTTTCGCTATCCTCAAGTTTCCTTTTATTAGAAAGAATTTCTTTTAAGAATTTAGCATATGAGGGCATCTGCGTAATAGCTTCGGTAAACGGAATTGTAACGTTTAATTGTTTAAGGAGATCAACAAATTTTCTAAATTGGCCTACATCTTTGGTTTTAACAAGCCTTTGAGGGTAAGGTATAGGTGGTTTGTAAGGTGGTGGAGGTACATAAGGTTCCTTCTTTTCTAGGGTATCCTTATTACTCTCTTCCTTTTCCTTAGGTTCACTTTCCTCAGTAGATTTCTTAGGGTTTTGGTTTTCTATCCTTGGATCAGACGGTCCTTCCACTTCCGTTCCACTTCTTAATATAATTGCATGAGCTTGGCTTCTCGGATTAGGTTGGGGCTGTCCAGGGAATGTACCAGTTGGTGCAGCAGTAGGTGCTTGTTGTTGAGCTACTTGAGATATTTGGGTTTCTAACATTTTGTTATGGGTAGCCAAGGCATCTACTTTGCTTGCTAGTTGTTTAAGTTGTTCGCCAGTGTGTATGTTCTGGTTTAAGAAATCTTTATTGGTTTGTTGTTGGGAAGCTATAAAGTTTTCCATCATGATTTCCAAGTTGGATTTTCTAGGGGTATTATTGTTAGGATTTGGTTTCTGATATCCCGGAGATACAGATGGGGTTTGATTCGGAGACTGTCCAGGTGCGTATAAAGCATTATTACTCTTATATGAAAAGTTTGGATGGTTCTTCCAATTTGGGTTCTAGGTATTCGAATAGGGGCTTCCTTGAGCATAGTTTACTTGCTCTGTTTGGATTCCAGTCAAGAGTTGACATTCCGCAGGAGTGTGGCCTTGGATTCCACAGACCTCGCAATTCTGAGTTATAGCAACCACGGCGGTTGGAGGTGATACGTTTAAACTTTCAATCTTCTGGACCAAAGCATCCACTTTTGCATTAACGTGATCGAGGTTACTTATCTCGTACATGCCAGTTTTCGGTTGAGGTTTTTCCACTGTTGTTCGTTCGGTTCCCCACTGATAGTGGTTTTGGGCCATGCTCTCGATAAGCTGGTAAGCATCAGCATAAGGTTTGTTCATTAGTGCACCACCTGCAGCGGCGTCTATTGTTAACCTTGTATTGTATAAGAGACCATTATAAAATGTGTGAATTACTAACCAGTCTTCCAAACCATGGTGTGGGCAAAGTCTCATCATGTCTTTGTATCTTTCCCATGCTTCGAAAAGAGACTCGTTGTCTTTCTGTTTAAATCCGTTTATCTGGGCTCTTAACATAGCTGTTTTGCTTGGCGGAAAATATCGGGCAAGAAAAACTTTCTTCAACTCGTTCCAGGTGGTGACTGAGTTGGAAGGGAGAGATTGAAGCCATCTTCTAGCGCTATCTCTTAATGAGAAAGGAAAAAGACGAAGTCGAATTGCCTCTGAAGTGACACCATTAGCTTTAACAGTATCAGCATATTGAACAAATACGGATAAATGAAGGTTTGGATCCTCGGTAAGATTTCCAGAGAATTGGTTCTGTTGCACAGCCTGCAACAGTGAAGGTTTAAGTTCAAAGTTGTTTGCTTCGATTGCGGGCGGAGCAATACTTGAATGCGGTTCATCTTGCGATGGAGCGGCGTAATCTCTAAGAGCACGAGCTGGTTCTGCCATCTCGGTTAAAGAAGGAAAAATGTTTTTGATATCAGGAAGGTTTATAGGAGGGAGATTGTTTTCGGCACGATATTCCCGAATTCGTCGTAAGACTCGGAGATATAGTTCGATATCGTTGATTCGTAAATAGAGCGGTTCGCCTTGAGAGCGAGTGCGTGGCATACAAATCAACGAAAGAAAGAGTAGAAGGAAAAAGAAACCTTAGTCTCTACAGCGTAACGGAAGAGTTACGATATCGATTGAATAAAAGTCCCCGGCGACGGCGCCAAAAACTTGATCGCTCGACTGTGTGAGTCGAGAATGGGATACAAACTGCAAGTGCACAGTTCTATCGCGTAGTTTTAAAAGATATCGATCCCACAGGGACTTATGAATCGATATACCGTTATCTAAAGTTACTACGTAAAGCTAAGGTGAAAATGTTCGATTGTTTGGGGAAAAACTAAGAGCTAAACTAATATCTAGATTAAATATCAATAAAACGGATATCGGTATGTAGTTCGTCAAAACTAGGGAATCAATTCCTTGTCGGTCTCTCGGTTTTAAAATAAATCGTTTCGATTAACTTTATTGGTTAAAGGTTTTATCTCAAACTCTCGCTCTGTTGAAGAAACCATGATCTTAGATTAATGTAGCTGTCACTTATAATTAAGTCAAAAATCATATTTTGAAAACAATAAAGTTGCAGAAACTCTTTTTAAGAAAATACTGACCGTTTTAAACACCCTTATCTCAAACTTTCGCTCTGTTGACTTAGGTTATACAATTAAATCTAAATGCTTAACTCTCGTCCTCACATTCAATCTTTAAAAATACTTTTTGGAAAAAAGTCAGAATTTAATTAATTCTAAAACTTGCTCTCGCCCTGAGATAGACTTAATGACTAACTTACACTGTCCAGTTAAAACCTCAAACTCTCGCTCTGTTGGTTTCAACTTCTTTATGTCTTTTACTTTTGTAAAAAATCTTGTTATTAAACCTGTAAGTTAAGACCATAAAAAGATTGATTCTAATTTTAAGTTTGAATAGACCGACTTAGTCTTGACCCCTTTTTCTGCTTACTTTACATACCGATACCTAGGCAAATTAGCCAGACATGCTAAATAAATAAGAATCTATATCATGCATAAACAGACTCATTCCAGGCATGCAATGTAAATAAACAATAGAATAAAACATTAAAAATTAAATAACGATTAAAGAACCTGAATGCGTAATACAATGGTCTTGAACACTCCTCCACAAGCCGGTAGGATTTGTTCTTGGATTCTTCAATTAAACAGTAAAATAAATCAAGGAAATAAAACTGGAATATAACGTAAGGTTAAATCCGGTATAAAGTTGCACAGTAGTTTCCGGTGTAGAAACTACTACGCGAAAAATATCTAAAAGCTAAGAACGGGGGAAAATAAATTGCAAGGGAAAAAGAAAATAAAGCTTGCAAAATAAAATAAATAAAGTGAACGATGCTGGAAAGGAAGAAAAATAGGCAAAGGCGTGAAAGGAAAATTTGGCAGAGCTTTCGCAAAACTGAGCGTGCAAAAACCTGTTCTCTTTTGGTTTGTGAGATGGCTATTTATAATAGCCTTGGTAACTGCATTCCGTTTCTCCCATTCTTCAGCGTGGCTATATCCACGGCGTGCATATAGGAGACCAACTCCTTAACGTTATTCTTCAAGTCTTTCTGAGGGCGATACTTGCGCCAAAAAGGTAGTGGAGTTGTGTGACGCTCGTCACGCTATGTGTGACGTCCGTCACAAGGCTACTTCGCGTGACGCTCGTCACGCGTCCTGTGACGTCCGTCACAGGCACAACATTGGTGACTTGTGCGCTTTGGGCTGGGCTTTGGCATTTGGTTCCTTTTCTCTCCTTTTTGTTCCTTTTTACACCTCCTTTTCTTCCCTTTTTCACTTTTGCTTCAAAATGGGTACCTGATATAAATAGAAGAGGAATACTGCATAATATCTGATAAAATGAGATAAACTAGCGTAAATGATAATATAATTTAATTGAATTAAGTCTTAAAAAGCGATATAATTTCGTGTTATCATTTTTACATAATATCTTATCTTTTAACTGTAATTTTATGTTATGTATGTAACATTTTTTATGTTAAATTAGAAATTGGGTGCGTGCAAAATCATTGAAATTGAAAAGTAACGGGTATGCAACAAAATTTGGATTTGTTCTTCTCCAAGAATAACAATGAAGATGATGAATTAAATTTGTCAAAAATTTTGTACTTATAGATTAAAACCAAACAATGTAATATAATTTTTTTTGTATTTTAATAAAAAAATGGATATTTGTAAACAATGTAATTTATTATTCTGTGTAAATAATATAATTTGTATTTAGAAAAATATCCTTTACCCATCGATTTTTGATCAAAACCAAGAGGTGTGACGCTAGTTTTGAAAATATAAAAATATTGTTAGTGAGATCGAATCAATGACTATTTCAACTATCCCCTCGATTAATTAAAAATCGAGCAGTAAAGTGACAATTTTTATACCATCATTCGTTGCCTCACTTTTAATCGAGATAAAATCACCTTCGCGCCCGAGATACAATGTATTTTTTATAGTAGTATTATAATAATATTTTATAATATTAATATTAATAAAAAATAAAAAAGTATTATTTAAATATCTAAAAACCCAATTAAATTTAGCTGTAAAAGAATTGAATCAAATCAAATTTTTTAGTACAATGAATCAAATCAATTTTAACTAATTATTTAAAATTAAATCAAATCACAAATAATTTTATCTTTAAATGAAACGAGTTTAATCGAATTTAAACGCACAATGAACACACTCACATACAACACGCTCCACACTGGCTAGGGTGGAACAGACTCAATCAGCTGAGCTGGAGTTTGGGACCTACACCTATGTCCATAATGGCTTTCACGTGCATAAACTTTGGTTTGTTGGGTGATGATCCTTGAGGAAGGGTATGTCTATATGTGACTGTTTGTCTCTTTATGCAGAAAAAACATTGCTTGGTGTGAATTGCATTTCTTGGTAACTTTGCCTCATTGACAAGCAACTAATAGAATTTGATTCAAAAATCAAAGTGCACTATGCTTGCTCTGACAAGAGATTATTATAAATTAAATTTCACTCACAGTGGCAAAAAAAATTAGCATTACAATTTCTGGAACATTGTGTTTATTAGTTTATGGATCACTGCAATCTTAGTAATGTAATTTGTTTGGAATGAAAAACATTTTAAAGAGTTTTCAACATTTTAGATAACATTTTTTGGATTTGATGGTTGGAGGACTTGTTATAAAAACTATATTTCATCTTTGATAAATTTTATTCTTGGAGAGTCATTTAATTTATTTGATTTTCTCATATATTTTTATCTATTTATAAATTTTAGACCAACATAAAATTAAAAGTATGAGCATGGCTTCACACGATAAAGTATGGGACATAACCTGGATACGAAAGATTTGTTGGGCCATCACGTACTATGCTCAATACAAGACCAAAATAATCCATCTATAAATGGAGTGTTCAATATGAACCCAAAATAATCTCATTCATAGCCTATACCCATCATATATTCCATAACAATGTCCAAACCAAATTCAACAACAACATTTAGCGCTAGGTCAGACATATGGATCCCTAAACATATTAGACCATATGAGTTCTTGTTAATATACACATTGTTCTCGAAACCGCCTTGGCTGACGATGAGAACAATATTTTTAAATGCTTTGTTTAAACACTAACGGTGGATAAAGCATAAGAATATAACAAAAGAAAATGAATGAACAAAGGAATGAAGAACAAATAAAAAGATATCCATATTTAGTCATGCGAGAAGAAAAATACGCATCAAAGTTAGCGTAATCATGCAACATACGAATTAACAGCTGATGGTCAAATGCATCAGCTACATCACTTTTAAAATGAAAATGCAAGAGTACATCCAGCCCTACATGTCCTACACATCCGGATAAACCAATATCTACGAATATTATATTAATCTTATACAAGGATAATGTGAGTGTACTTGTGAATCTAACTCAATGTGTGAGGAAGAGAACAGGGGTGCACAGAGCGTTGATTGTTTTTATGTGTAATTGTAAAATAAAGTTCTGTAAATCAAGTTGACAAATATAATGAAAATGATTAAGTTTACCTTTTAAATCATCTACCCCTAAATTTGAGAATTCATATGATTATTCCTATAATGAATCCGGTTCAATTCTGACCTTTTACAAAACACAAAATTGCAACCTTACAACCCCCAGATGTTGGCAGTCTCCAATCGCAAGGTGACTCGCTTCATCAAAGCAACCCCCAAATGCTAGGGGTCTCCAATCGCTAAGTGTTCACCGTGAAAATTGGTAAACAATCGTTGATCTTCCAAATTAAAATATTTTGGTTACTTACAGGATTGATCAGATTAATCCTAGGACATGTGATAATTTTTTTTAGGCTGAAGTCTGATGAATGATAAACAATTCGACAATGTTCATACCTAAAATAACTTGTTAAAGAATGTAAAGGAAAAATAATACAAAGAAGACAAGGAAAGTGCTGGAAAGTAAATGGCGATGAAGATAAATTTATGAAAAGAAAAGATTGATTAAATTGCTTTAAGTAAAAACATGTTGCAATATTAAACGTACATTTTTCTCACTTTACACTTTCTCTACACACGGATACTTTGGGTAAGTTGATAAATTTGTACACACTTGAACACACACACGATCCTAACACTAAGATCTCCTATTTATACAATCGAAATAACCGCTTCCAACGACCTATTCACCAGATTGAGACAAGTGGCATTCTGCATGTATGTAACTGCCCACTGCGCCCCACGTATATCCTTGTCAGTTAGATAAGAACAAAGAATTATCTCCCTCATTTGAATTCAAATCCTTTGTCGAACTACCACCAGTGACGCTTCTATCAAAAACATATCCACCACCAGTGACGCTTCTGTCGAAAACATCTCCAAACTGCTAGAAATATTTCTAAGTCCACACAGTATCTTTACTCTTGCATCAAGGTATCTTCCACTAGAATTTCAAAATGTATAGTTTTATCGAAACATCCAATTTCTTCAAAGGAAACTTTATTTCCTTAATTAGTTCCCTTAATCCACATTAGGCGTCGAAATTGGGAGCTAACAAATTGCCCCCCAAAAATGTCATTTTCGACATCTCGGAGAAAAAGGCATTTTTTAAGACTATGGTTCGATGCCTTGAACAATTCTTGCATAGCTTCGACGCCACTAATGCTCCAATGTTGCAAAAACTATTCTTCTTCTTTCAGTTGGCCTATGACGTCAGAACCATCATTACCTTTTTTCCAACACGTCTTTCAATCCATGCATAAATCTTTTTAATCATCATGTTTCCTAGACCCTAGGAGATCGTGGGATTAGGCTTTAATTACCACCGTCCCACTATGTAATCCTGGAAAGACACATGTCTCACTCGTTTGTTAACCATTAATGCTAATTTGAACCATTTTCTCTTCCAAAAAACCTATAAAAAGCGCATTTCTTACTAATTCCACTTTTTCACACTTTTTGAAATCTTCAAGTACTTCAACTCTTCAACTTCTTCAAAACACCCTAAAAAAACCCAGATTTTTCTTCTTTCTTCAAACCGTTAGCAAAAATGGCCACTTCAAGCAAAGTCCCCGAAGAAACAACCAAGGTTGTCAAGGTTTCCATTAAACAAACGAAGGCCCTCAAAAAGACCTCAGACCTTCCTACTTTTGCCACGCTTCCTGGCCCAGTGATGATGGGTAACCAACAATATGTCCCTGAACCAAGAATTGAAGAACAACGAAGAATTTATGAATCTCAGGTACTCATTCCAATCACTGTCTCTGGAAAAAATCATGCTTTATTTGAACCTTTACCTGAACATCGATTCTAGAAAACTTAGGGATTTTTCCCCCACCTACCATAGATGTAAACCAATAGGCCAAGCACAAAAACTTAGGGCTGAAAGGACTACCACTGATGAGGAACCCCAATCTTTAACAGATGAAACTATAGACTTAAGGTTTATGAACAATGTCTTTAGAGTCTTCCGAGCAACCCCCTCATTCAAAGACCCAACTGACTATCTAAGTTGGCTAAACAAGATAGAAAAAACCAAATCACAAACCTAGAAGGACATGTGAATTTATGACCTAATTATGCCGTCGAAGGTAAGACTGGATTACAGTTCGACTTTATTAGTTTTTTCCTTGTACTTCTAGGACAGTACTCATTATACCTCCCACCTCCCTTGCGGAATGATAACACCCACTCTCTTCAATATAGCCGCTATCACAGGGCTAAAACCAATTGGGAATACCTATGACCCAGATGTAGAATCTGATGACCCCATAGCCTTCTCCACCTCTAGGGCTGCCTACTCAACCCACATAGCATATTACCATGACAAAGATACTGACACCGTCTCTGACATGAAACACATTGCTTTCTTGGATTTATGGTTATCCCACTATGTCTTCTGTTCGAAGTCACTACAGGTTGCCAAGAAATATCTCACTCTGGAAAACCAACTTCATTCTGGTCATGACGCCTGCCTGAGCGAAATGATTCTGGCCAGGCTCTACGAATCTTATAGTGATGGCGTCGCTCAACTTAAAAATCTGGGAGGAAAAGGAAATCTCCTCCTTTTTTGTCCTTTCTGGCTGTTGCAACTTTGGCTAAACGCCACCTTCGAGGCAAGTCTTCATAACAAGAGCCTCATTAACGAAGAAGCCGAGAAAGTAAAAAATAGAAGGGTTGACGGAATCCGCTTGGCTCAACTAACCCCAAACGATGAAGGGAAAACCCTTCAACCGACATGTATGAGTTATATCATGATGTTTGCAAAATGTCATGAGTTCACATCGAACATGGCCCCTTTCACAACCAGAAAATACGGTCCATAATGGTTCACGATACCTTTCCCATCTCCCACCAAAAACCAAGAAACAGAGTCCCTTTTAGTTTAGGAAGCCTTTATAACTCCAAAACTAATAACCCTTAGGTTAAATTTGTCAAAGATTCAGGTCACCCTGATTGCTTATTAGCCCCTCGTGGCTCGACAATTTGGGTTGATTCAGGTTCTCCCAAAATGTCTTTATGACAGAAAAATCACCCTCATTCTCTAGAACATAAATCACAACGAAGCCACCGCTCTAAAAAAATAGCTCGATACACTGGAAGAACACACCTTACCCTAGTTAGCTTCGAACCGAGCTTCCTTTGCACTCCAGAATTTGGGAAGTGATGGTCACAATATTATGCTGAAGAGTTTTATGATGCTCCTTCATTCACTCAACATATTAATAAAGCTTTCCTCTTTGTGTAGGAAAAAATCAAGAAAGGTACTTACACACACATCAAAGAAATTCAGGCATTCCAAAACTACTTTGAAACTGCCTATAGGCCCGATAATCTTATACGAACCGTCCGCAAGGCAACTGTCACACTGAAGGAATTTTTTTAAAAGAAAATGGAGAACTTAAAAATCCCTTCGTACGTTCCTCCTGAGAAATGATACGAAACGGATTTCAAAATGTATCCTCTTAAATTTCCTCGACTGCCAAACACTGATTTTGGAGTGGCCTTTGACCCTCCATTCCTAGTCTGGTTCATCTGTGGGGATTCTATAAAGATCCTTCGATAACAATCACAGAAAAAACCCCAGCGGGTGGTTGTGACTAAGCACACATTAGATAGTTTCAAAGGGCATCTTCATATAGGGATCGAAGATGTTCGCATCAAATCAGATATATATGAAGGTGTGGACTAGGAGGCCTTTCGAATCACATCTCTCTAATATGATATTTACTCTTGGCTCGTAATAACTGCTCTATTTTTCCTTTTAGCTACCAGAGTTCCACCCAAAAAAACTAACGACCAAGAAGTTGGTCGAAGCAAAGGTCGAGGGAGGTAACAAGACCATAAAGGTACATCTTTACTTTGCCCATTACTTTTTGTTATGTATAATGGTATTTCTAACACTTCGATCTTTTTCATTTAGGTCGCTCGAAAGCCTCCCCCTACCCCTTAAAAAATAAAAACGAAAGAAGCTTAAGTCCACGTCGTGATAGAGTCAGACGAAGATGACTTGTCTTCTGTTCTAGATTCAACCCCCAAGAAGAGGAATAAGTAACCAAAAATTGTTGAAGCCTTGAGCCAGCCTCAGGAAAAAATTGCCAGAGTTGTCAAACAACCTGCTGCTCTTACCATTCTGGAGCCTAATCCTTAATTGCTATTGAAGATAGCAGCAATGCAGGTTGAAAGCGACAACTCCAGCCCTGGAGTCGAAGTGGACAAGGTAAAAGGATACATTACTTTTTTATTTCGATTGATTGTTTTCTATCACTTTGACTAATTTATCTCTCAATTTTGGCTTTCAGGGTGGTGCAGGCGCTGCCACACAAACAACAACCATATCTTCTTTTGTACCAGTCCTTATCAATAGTGCTGGAGAACCCACCTACCATCCAACATCTGCTAGGGATTCGGAGAAAAGCTCAATGAGCGAAATTAAACAACCTATTGCTGAGGAGCATGAGACTTTGCAACTAAAAATAACCACTAAATACTCCCATACCAGTGGTTCTGATCATGAAAATGACTCAGGTAAAGAAACCCAAACTGAAGTGAACAAAGATGCTATGATGGTGGACGAAGAAGTCCATGCTAGAAATGACTCTAAAGGTGGCTCGCCTGATGTCGAAGGTACAAACAATGCTTCTCCGGGAGGTAATGACGGCCAAGATGAGGAGATGGGGGAAGAAGAAGAAGAATACTAACCGCTATTCCATGACGGACCTGGTGATGATAATGATGATGATGACCTCGAGGAGGAGGATAACAAGGACGATAACGACGAGACAAATGAAGCACAACCTTATGGACTAACTACTTCCACTCCAACAACTGATGTTATTCCTGAAGGCATCAAAGCTTCGATAGGAACAGCTGGGGGTCTCTCATTAGAAAAACTAGCAGCCTTGAAGCAAAGTCAACCTCTCGAGTATCTGAAGGCTATGCTGAGAAGAAGAGAGAGTCTGTCTGAAAGAAGTCTTAGCACCTCTATAGCATCTGAGGATCAACCTTCGAGCAAACCTTTGGATGAGGCACTCTTAAAGATCAAAGAAAAGAACTTTAATGGTGATCTATTCCTACTCTTGTTGGTTGATCCTTCTACCCCATTATCCTTGAAAACTCTCCTTAACCAGGTTAATTTGTTGGAAGCTTCTCCCTAGGTTTCCAACGTCATCTTGATGTTAGGCATTATGATCGAACAAGTTGTTGTTGATCATAAGTTGTTACCCCAAATCACCAAGGAAATTGAGAAGAAAGTCGTTGCTGAAGAAGCTACTTGGGATGCAGCTACTAAATCGGCTCACAAAGCAATGAAACTGGAGAAAACCAAAGATAAAAATAGGGAGGAGATCGAAAGCCATGACCATGACATTTCCTCTTGGGAAGCGCAAATAAAGGAACTCATGACCAAAATCTCTGAAGCCAAAAAGCGCAAAGGTGAGCTTTTAAATTTTGATGACACTTTCATGGCTAAGGATCTATATTTTGGTCTGGAGTTTGTCGAAAAGACGTGAAAATTAGAGGCAGAGCTCGCGTCTCTTCGGTTAAAAAGATCCCTATGTGAGAAACGTCTAGAGCTTCACAAGGCAAAATATCTCCATATGAAGGCTCATCTCCCTTTTTAGCTTTAGTCTCTTTTTCGTTTATCTCTTCATGACTTTTGGTTTCAATTGTACTGATTATTAGCCCTTTGGGCCTTTGTAATGAATTTAAGCCATGTTGGCAACATTTTTATTACCGTGTGTTGGCTTAGACCAATTTGCATGCAATTATTCGTTTATTATTTTTATCTCTTGGAGTGTTGGCTTATATTTTTTCAAATATTTTTCATTCACTCTTAAGATTCTTTTATCTTTATTAAGCTCCTCGGTCTCATAAGCGCCATTAGAGAATACTTGCAAAATTTGAAAAGGACCTTCCCATTTGGGGGACCATTTCCCTAAGGCCCTATCCTTTAGATACATTGGAAGGATCACTTGCCAAACTAAGTCTTCAGGTGAAAACGTCTTAACTTTAACCTTCTTATTGTAATATTTCTCTACTCTCTTCTTCTGCCTTTTCAATAATTCCAAGGCATTGAGTCTCTCCTCATCTAGATCAACTAACTCATCTAGCATCATGTTCCAATATGATTCTGATGGAATTTCATGATGCCTATGAATTCCTGTTGATTGTAGGTAAATCTCGACTGGTAAAACTGCATCATGACCAAAGGTCAGTCGAAATGGGGTCGAATTAGTGGCTTCCTTGGGGGAGGTTCGACACACCCACAAAACCTGATCTAAAGTCTTGTGCCAATTTATAGGACTCCTCCCCACATGTTTCTTAATCAAACTAATTACCACCTTATTCGCTGCTTCGACCTGACCATTAGCCTGAGCATAATATGACGTAGAAGTTAATAATTTGAAACCCATTTCCTTAGCAAATTCTTGCATTTTTTGACCAGTAAATACTGACCATTGATCTGTTGTGACGGTCTCTGGGATTCCAATTCTATAAATAATGTGTTTCTGGATAAATTCGATCACATCTTCTTGGTCTACATTTGGCAAGGGTATAACTTCGGTCCATTTTGTAAAGTAATCAATGCCAACCAAAATATACCTCTGGTTTTTAGATAATGGTGGTAGAATTTCTCCAACCAAATCTAAAGCCCAACCTCTAAAAGGCCAAGGTTTGACTATAGAATGCAGTTCGCTTGCAGGGACATGTTGTATGCCTGCATGTACCTGACACTCTTGGAATCCTTTGGCGAATTCAATGCAGTCTTTTAACATGGTAGGCCAGTACATCCCTTGGCGAAATAATAACCATTTCATCTTATGGTCAACCTGGTGTGCCCCACATGCCTCACTATGGACAGTCGAAGGGGCTAGATATGCCTCTGATTCACTGAGACATTTGAGTAAAACTCCCTCAGGAGTCTTTTTGAATAGTTCAATACCCAAAAGAACATAACTTAAAGCTCGATACCTGGTTTTTAGTTCGGTAGATGCCGTCGGATTCTGTAAATAACTATTGGTTTTATCCAATCCTCATCTGTCAGGCTATCTACTACCAATATTTCGAAGCTCTGTTTGTTGGTGTATCCCAGCTTTGTCGTTTCCAAGTCTGATGGGGCTAATCTGGTCGACACAACTCTTCCTCTGACTTCGATTACTTTTTGCAATTTCTGTTTTGAAATTTTATACCCATATGCAATTTGAGCCAAGTCGTTAGCCACTTGATTTTCCAATCGAGGTATGCATCGAATACTAACCATCTCGAATCTTCTTAGTAATCAATTGGCCATTATGAAGTACATGATGAGATTCTCTTTAACACATTTGTACTCTTTTGTGATCTATTTTATAACTAACTCTGAGCCACCCATTATTTCGACTCGAGTTGCCCCCAATTCCAACAATATCTCAAGTTCGGCTATCAAAGCTTCATATTCAGCCTCATTGTTCGAGCAAAGGCCTTCCACTTTATACTTGAATTTTGCTGGAATTTTATTAGGATAAATAATTATAACTCCTATGCTTGTTCCATTTTTGTGACTAGACCCATCGAAGTACAACTTCCAGGGCTCTAATTCGAGATAGTTCAATGTGTTTTCAATTATGGAGTGGTCGACTATAAAGTCTACTACCACTTGTCTCTTAACAACTTTTAATGCCATGTAAGTTAGGGAATATTCAGTTAAAGCTATTGCCCATTTTCCAATTCGACTGTGCAAAATTGGCTTAGACAACATATGTTTAATAACATCAAAATGAGATGAAACATAAACATCAATAGGTTTTATATAATGCTTCAACTTCGTACAAGAAAAAAACAAGCATAAACACAATTTTCCAACTATGTTATACCTAGTTTCTGCATTATTTAAGACCCTACTGAGGTAGTAAATGTCTCTTTCGACACCATTATCATCCTCCTGAGACAACATGCTTCCTAAAGTCTTGTGGATGCAGATATGTACAACCCTATACTCCTATTCCTACAAGGCGGTGTCAGAATTGGCGGATGACTCGGGTATTCTTTGATTTTATCGAAAGCTTCTTGCTGAGCTTACCCCAATTCGAATCCTTCCTTGTTGATTCGAAGAAGAGGTGAGAAGGCTTACATTTTTCCACTGAGGTGCGAGATGAATCTCCTCAAGAAATTGATCTTGCCTAACAGTGATTGCAATTCCTTCTTAGTTGATGGCGCTTTCGCCTCTATTATGGCCTTAGTCTTATTCTGGTTTATTTCGATTCATTTTTTGTGGACCACAAAGCCTAAGAAATCTCCCACCTACACATAAAAAGAACATTTGAGAGGGTTCATTTTCAGACCATGTCTTCTCATCCTTTCAAAAGATAGTCGAAGATGGTCTATATGGCTCTTCCCTAAAACAGACTTAACAATAATATCATCAATGTAAATTTGCATAAAAGTCTCTATGAAATCATGGAAGATCTAATTCATTGCTCTTTGGTATGTTTCCCCAGCATTTTTCAGACCAAAAGGCATCACTACCTATTCATAGATGCCTAAGGCTCCAGGGCATTAAAACGTTGTTTTTGGGACATCCTCTTCGGTAACGAATATCTGATTATATCCAAAATATCCATCAAGCATGCTGAGATACTCATGGCTCGCGGCAGAATCGACTAACATCTCCGCCACAGGAATTGAATATTCATCCTTTGGGGTTACAGTATTTAAGTCTCTAAATCTATGCAAACCCTCAAAGTACCATTTTTCTTAATGACATGTACAATATTTGCTAACCATTCGACATACCTGGCCGTACGGATGAATTTACAACGAAGAAGCCTTTTGACCTCCTCTTTGATCTTTGAGTGAATTGCAGGTGCGAATCGCCTTGGATTATGCTTAATGGCCTTCTTCCCAGGCTTGATTGGCAACCTCAATTCAACCATATCTCTGCTCAAACTAGGCATCTCATCATAATCCCACGCGAAACAGTCCTTAAACTCCTTCAGCAGTTGGATCACTTCGACTTTGAGTTAAGAGCTGATATTGGCAATGATGCAAGTTATCCTTTTGTCAACCCCTCTTCTAATTCGATTTCTTCAAGTGGATCTTGAGCTAGCATCTTGATGTTTGTTTCCATCGGATCCTTCTCGAATCCCAAAGGCTCGTCATCATAGATGGCGTCAAGCCTTTGGCCTTGATCTTCACCCTGAACCTTATCAGGTGGTTCTGGATCAAAGTCCTTACCAGGACCTCTTTGGTGAAGTTCCTTGTTGGCTTCGACAACCATGTGTTTGTCTTCAGCCTCCAAGGCCGCTTGCTGTTTTTTTCGGCTATGTAAGCCAAAATTCTTTTTAGTGCTTCAAACTCGGTCATCATCACCGAATTTGCTTCCTAAACCGGTTGGGTCGACTCTTGACGTTCCTCTGTACCCAAAGTCATCTTTGTCCACCACCTCACGATCCTATTGAAAACCATTGGTGGGGTGTAGATATAAAGAGTAGTATGCATCATCGTCTGGAGTAAATGCAAAGCTGGTCGGATCACATGGAGCAATATTGGCAAAGTGTTTGTCAAACTGGAGTCTGTCAACATGATTGATTGGAGTCTTGAAGTAGCCATGGTCTGCTTCTACATTCTCCACAATACTGTCTGGCCTCCAGATGGTGATTCTTTGGTGCATGGAGGATGGTATAACTCCTACTCCATATATCCATTCACGTCTAAGTAGCAAGTTATAGTTGGCCTTTGTCTCCACAATCATGAACATCATTGATCTGGTGACAGTTCCCACTGTTAGGTCGACCTGGATTACCCCGAGGGTGGTACCCACCTTTCTTTCATAGTTGGAAAGTACCATGTTATGGGGCTTGGTGTATGTGTCATATTTACCTATTCTCTTCAAAATGTGATACGTCATCATGTTCACCGTTGCACCGCAATCTACCAAAATCTTATTAATTGGGACGCCTTTGACCTTCCCAGTAATAAAAAGAGTCTTGAGATGACTCTTCATAGCCTCATCTGGTCGCTCGAAGAAAGCATTTTGTTCCTCCACGCAACCATTGTTCATTACGTAATAGCACACTGGTTTGAGTGGCGATTTCCATTTCTGTGATGTTGTCGGTATCCTCGACCTCAGTTATCTGGTCGAATTCTCTGGGCAACACTGATACCATATCAACTATGATATCCAGCAAAGGTTTTGACCTAAAGTCGAAATCATCTATGAGCATTTTGTCTTCCACTACCGCTCAATCATATTTTTCTTTGGCCACCTCTGCTTGAGTGGCAGGCTTCCTCTCGACAAGTCTTAAATCCTCTATCTCCTTCTTTCTGGAAGGCACATTGGTGCTGAACTCAATGTTTTCTTTTTCCCCAACCTCCCTCTGCGTTTCCTCCATCTCGGTTCCCTTCTCCATTGGGACCTGTCATGGGATTCTTCCCTTTGTAGTTCTTAGAGACGTAGGCTGCTTTTCTGGAAGCCTGGAATTCTTTGCGGTAGGCCAACGACGAACCTCTGTCTACTTCGAAGTTCTGTCATTTTCCCTGGCCACGCTTTCTGCCATCGGTTGGCTTCACCCATTTCCCGTTGGAAGCCTCTGCAGTGGGTTTGAAAGAGATAGGTTTGGCAGCATGACCCCTTTGTCTTGTCCCATCAAGCTTCACCAGAGTTCTGCTTGGGTCGAAATACCTCCTTGGATCAAAAGCTCTTCTAGGCTCAAAAGCATGTTGGTCCTGAGGGGATATCTGATCCCATTTGTCTTTTGCCTTCCTAACTTCCTCAAGATTGTGCACCACTTTTTTGTCGAACACGACACTACATTGAGGGCATAACATGACTTCTGATTTTTTCCTCTGGCATCTATGGAGGAAGTTCATTAGAGTCTCATCTTCTTTTGGGAAGGCCAATTTGTTGTATTCTTCTTGTCAACGCTCGTCGTCGACTTCCATTGGGGTTTCCTGCGAGACTTCGATCATGTTGACCTCCATGTTGACATCTTCAATGATGCCCAAATTATGGAATTTCATTTAAAGGCCCCTAACAACCTTATCCATTTGTATGAAACTATCATCAGTCTCTTTGGTCACCATCATCAAATTGAAATATTCAGTGACTCCAGGGTCGAAACCGTGAGTGGTTCCGTTGGCAAAGCTTTCAGCAGCCTCCTGAGCAAAATTATTGAGGAACTCCTGGTCGAGGTACTCAGAGACCCTGACCATGACAACCTTGTTTACAAAGTCCTTAGTAACTTTGGCCATGTTGATGGTGTCATTGAATTCATCAGTAACTTCGACCATATTTACATCATTTGGCTCTGTGTAGTGAGCATCGACTACTTGTAGAGGGTCAAATTCAATCTTCATATAGCTCATGGGTTTCTCTTGAATTTGAGTCTTCCCTCCTGAATAACATTTTGGACAAGATCCATGAAAAGAAAACATTGAGACGTTTTATGACCCATAAAATTATGGTACTTACATAAACCTCTTTTCTTTCTTTGTTCTAAAAGAGGCATTTTAGGACCAGAAGGCACTATCATTTGGCCATCCTTAACTAACAAATCGAAGATTTCGTCATATTTTGTAACATAGAACGTGTAAGTTTTCTTAGGAAATTTATCATTCTTTTCCGGTTCGATAGTGTCATACCCCGATTTTGGTCTTGAATTTTTTATGTTTTTATTTTTGTTTAGCATGCTTGGCCTGACCTTACTTTGGTTTTATATGAGGATTGGTCTTGGTCCAAAGTCATGATGTTGTTCATGTGATTGTTAATACACATATGGTCTTGGTCATCCAAACAACCAACCTTCTTGTGTCACAAGCCAATTGCCAATCATGCCACTTGATTCATGAATATCCCTTTCAAATCCTAATCTTATGCCCTCAGTTCATGGCCTTGTTAACACATACTACCAGTCAAGTCATGTTCTTTTCAAAGTCAAGCATTCAAGTCATAAAATAAACCAATGGTAAAACCAAATTTCAAATCATTTTTCAAACCATTTCAATTCATTTCACATCATTCTAAACCATCACATTTGGTTTTACATAAAAAGGTACAAGTCTTGACAATTTTGACCAATTGTTGACTTTGGTCAACATTTGACTTTTTGGTCAACATTGACCAAAGTCACCCAAAATCCAAAAACCCTAAAATTTCACCATAACCATTTATTCAATGTCCATTTACAAAGAAACTACAAAGAAAATTGAATTTTGACCATTTTGTTGACTTTAGTCAACAGTTGACTTTTTGGTCAACTTTGACCAAAGTTAACCTTCCCATTTTTGACCCTCTTAAACCTAATCTAATCCATTTTAGCCTTGATTCACCATCCAAGAGTCTTGTGTGATGAGTTTGACTTTGTATCTTCTTGGCCAAGTAACTTATCTTATGTTAACCTCATGTGCAACTTGTCTTGAATTGTCATTTTGGCTTGGCCAACCATTGGTTCTGCATTGCTAAGCAAGGTCCTGCAACTACTACAACCAAGCATTACAACCACACTAGATATTGCACTTGCATTGGCCAAGGATGTTTGAGTTTGGTCGTGACTGCACATGGATAACATCCTGTCATTAAATTTCTGCAGCAGCCATGATTTTGCCACCAAGTAGCAGCAACAGCCTGCAAAACCAGTTGATACATTGCCATAAACCTCAAACAGAAACAAGGAAATGATGCATCATCATATTCCATCATCCAAAGGCATGAGCTAATGGATAAAGCTTACCTTGATCATGACTACATGGCTTGTGGTTTTGACCCATCCAACTGGTATTAAATCTGTAATCATAAGCACCATTCTCCATTATAAACATATGCCATCAACCTTGTTCGCCTTGCCACACTATACCCACACTTTGTTCTATTAAATCATCTAATCTTACAGGCGGGTCATGCCCTGTGAAGAATGATTCTACTTTTGAAAGAACAGTAAACACAAGTAAATTAGTTGAGGCCTGTAGAACTGTTGATCCACTTAAAGAGTGTTGCGGACCTGTTTGTCGGCCTGCAATTATGGATGCAGCGCTTCAGATTTCTGGCCGACAAATGATGATAAATAATGACAATATGGCTGGGGAAATGAATCACACTGATTATCTAAATGATTGCAAAGGTGTTGTTTATTCTTATCTTTCCAAACAACTATCATCGGAGGTTGCAAATAAAGCATTCCGGATACTATCTGCCTGCAAAGTCAACAAAGTTTGTCCTTTGACTTTTAAGGAGCCTTCAGATGTAATTGTTGTATGTAAGAATGTAGCTGCTCCTAGTCCTACCTGCTGCAGTTCATTAAATACATATATTGCAGAGACACAACAAAAAATATTAATTACCAATAAACAAGCTATAATATGTGCAACACAATTTGGATCGATGTTACGTGGAGGTGGGGTGATGACAAATGTTTATGAGCTTTGTGATGTCGATTTGAAAGATTTCAGCATACAAGCATTTGGAGTACAAGATGCAGGATGTCTACTCCGAAGCTTGCCGGGAGATGTGATATTTGACAATTCATCTGGTGTTAGTTTTACATGTGATTTAAGTGACAATATTGCTGCACCCTGGCCCTCATCATCTTCATTTACATCTCTATCATTCTGTGCACCTGAGATGTCATTACCAGCATTACCAATTTCACAGTCATTGAAAAACATTGGTTGTAATTCTGCTGGAGTGGGTTTCCTTGTTATATTTACATTTTTTGTCAGTATTGTTGTACTGAGATTTTAGGGTTTTGAAGTGTGTCACGAAGGCATTTCAAAGTGTCTGGCATGGGTTTTGCATGTATATTTTTTAATGGCCTCATTGTCATGTATCCAATTTGCGGGAACTTAACATCTTTGAACTGGAACTATGCCTTGTATCGCCCCAAAACGTCATAACGGTAGTGATAGCAGGCCCTGCAACAATCCTTAACAAAATCACACTCAACCTCTAAATCCTGTATGCATGATAATTTAAAGAAAATGGATAATGATTCCAATACCACTAGCCATATTACAGATGCCGTAGAAAGGTCGAGTCCCATTGTATGTTCAAATTTCCACAGTTGGTGATGTTGTTAAGAAGCTTGGTGTGAGAGCATGATTTCGACTATGACCAAGAGCTACTCTGCAGGGAACCGCCGAACCTGCGGAAACAGAACGAGTTTAAGGAAATGCATTAATTTGCCGGCTTACCGATGGAATTCGCCCATGATGGAATAGGCATCAAACCAGAGCAGTGATCAAAACCGAAACTGCTTTCGGAAGCTTACCATTTGTTATGACGTTAGCTGCCTCAAACCAGTACGCAATTGAGCGTTGTAGTCGGCACCGATCCTGCAACATTGCCAACAATTTGCATCAGTTAACACTGCTACATCATAATCAATGGAAAACCGTGATACACCAAAACACACAGTCAAAGACTCAGGTTGCAAAGGCCTGTACCTGTAAACGTTTCACATGAGAAGTTCCTTCGAGTACCTGTACAAAAACACACCAAGATGGAGTAAGCTTGCAACCTGAGCCAAGTCAAAACGTGAAACAACTTGCAGCAAATACCCTGGACCAGAATCAATACCAGCAGGCATATGTCGAGCTTCATGTTCATCCTCATCCTCAAATGCAGCATCCACAACCTCAAGGTTACAAGAGAATCTTCACTACGGTAAAAAAGGAAAAAACACAAAGTAATTACCAAGTCAGTTGAAATTTCAAAGAATGCCCAAATGGGCATTGAGACAAAATCAGAGCAAGAAAGTACGAAGGTTCAGATTACCATTTTCGAACCTAGCATCAAAGAGGTCAATCCAATTTCTGAACATCCAAAGTGCTTTGCAGAGTTACTCTTCTGGAATACCAAAGACACCAATTGAAACCCTAATTTGTAAAGCATAAATAGAAAACGAATCAGTGGAGGGAGAAGAGGAATTAACGACGGAAATTTTTTTGAGAGAAGAGAACGGCGAAAAAGATACCTCACAAACCCTAATCCCAAAATCGAAGCAAGAAACCAGTATTTGAAGATTCAAGGACTACCTGAGCTCGCCGTCACCGTCGAAGGTGAGCCACCCTGTCCAATTTTCTTTATCCTTTCACGCTTTGATTGAGGGACGATGACTTAGGTAAGAGCGATCGTGAGATTGAGAGAAATGTGAGGTTTGGTGTGAGTGAGATTGTGAGTGTTGATGAGCGTTTTCGAGAGCGGAGAGAGATTTCATTGAGGTTTTTTTTGTGAAGCAGATGGGGAGAACGAGGGCGATGAAGCTGCTACTCTGTTTCCTTTTCCTTTTTCTTTTTTTAATTTATTTTTAAATAAGGATAAACAGGGAAACCATTAAGTCTTTTTATGATAAAACTTTCTAGATTTTCATTTATTAATGTTTTCATTTAATATACTACATTAACTTATGTTTTTGATTCCCAATCTCACTAGCCTCTAGAACCCAACAGCCAAGCGGTTGGGTTTAATTAGGTTAGTCCAACAGTTTTCTTTTTTTTATTAGTTTTTTATTTTAATTCTGATTTTTAATCCATTTTAGTTTATTTATCCAAAGTAGCATCAAAATAATAACTAGTCATGAGTGGTCTGGTGGAGAAGGGTAGTATCATAGTCTTGAGTAGGGTGGGTTCAATACTCATATGTAGCATTTTCTTTTAGCATTTTATTTTCTTTTAGTATTTTATTTCTTTTAACATTTTTTGTTATGTTTATGCTTTATTATTTTCATAGTTTCATTATCATAACATAGATTTGTTGTCTTTTAATTTCATCATTCATTCAAAACCATTTTTAAACTATAAAAATCATATTTTTCTCGATTTAATATCGAGCCCATTTTCCACACCTTTGTAAGTCGATTGCTTTTTAAGCATCGCCATCAACCTCACATAGCTTACTCTTGGGCTTTCTTACAATGAGCCGGTTCTCTTGCACTTACACTCATATTTCGCATCATTTGTTGTTTGGGCCTGATCTAATTATTTCATGACTTTGAATCCCCATTTGACAAAATGTACCCCACTTCCCCAATGTGTATATAATGTTGTATTGTTTTATTTCTCTATTTGTTTTAGACACTAACCCAAGAGTAAAATCCACCATTTCTGAAAAAATACAAAAATATGACTCGATCCAACGTCGAGTATTTTCTCAATAAACAAATCAATTCATTTCGCCCTCCTATTCTATTCCTTTTCTTTCAGACTTTCATCAAATGCTTGATTCAATGTCAAGCCATTTTCTCTAATAAAAACTCAAAAAATATTAATTCATAGTCAAGACTTTTTCAATAAAGATGGAAGTGGAACGTGGTGTATACCACGCACTCCTGAGACTAGGATTCGAGATGTATATCTCGCCAATCCTAGCTCTCGCCATCATCCAATTTATCCACTTTGCTCTCTCAAACACTCATTCAAATCTTTCTCAAACGTCCATCAATACTTGATCTAGGTCAAGTCATTTTCACAACAAAACTCAAAATACCTAATTCTTATTTAACACTTTTTCAATAAAGGTGGAAATGGAACATGGTGTATACCATGCACTCCTGAGACTAGGATTCGAGATGTATATCTCGCCAATCTTAGCTCTCGCCATCGTCTAAAATTGTCAATGCGGTTTCTCCAAACCCTTTCTCAATCAAATTCAAAACACTTAATTCTCTATTAAACACTTTTGCAAATAAAGATGGAAATGGAACATGGTGTATACCATGCACTCCTGAGGCTAGGATTCGAGATGTATATCTCGCCAATCCTAGTTCTCGCCATCACTCAAAGCACATCCAACCAATCAAACTCTTTTTCCTCGCCGCCGTGCGATCAATCAAAAACCTTTTAAAATGAAAAATATATTGCCTTAAGAGATACAAAACAATGTTTCGGCCACGATTGTTGAGTAGAGATAAATGACGCTTTTCCGAATGTAGATTTGTAAATCCTAAACACTTAAGTACATATTGCATGACAACTCTAGGGCAGAACTTCCCCATTTCTTTTAGACCTTCCGTGCGTCTCCGATCTTGTGGCATGTCAATCCATCCTATTGCAAGGAGGTAACTGCCTAAGACTCGATTCAGCGAGTTGCGACACCTACTGCTAGGACGTGAACACATTGCCCACTCTTCTTTGACACAACTAGTGTCCTCCTTTGTAAGTCCATGTTCAGATGGCAATCCCTATGTAGCCGAACTACGGCAACTCTGATTCTCATGTTCAGATGAGATACGTAGGCACAAGATGCGATGTCTTGCCGAGTTTGACTAACAACTAACAACTAATCCTTGTTTGTTTTCGCCCTCGTTGCGATCGAGACTTTCTTTTTCTCTTGCCCTAGTTGCAATCGAGACCCTTGTTCCTGTAGTTAGCCGAACTACATTATGCTCTGATTCTCATTCCCGATGAGATATGTAGGCATAAGACGCGATGTCTTAGCGAGCACACATCTCTTTAACCCATAGGTACCCGAGCTACGAAGACTCTGATTCTCATATTCAGATGAGATACGTATGCAATGGATGCGACATCCGTGCGAGTCATTTTCTTTGACCCTTTTTCTTTTAGTAAATAATACATTAGATAAACACACACCCTTTAGACAAGAAACAACAAGAGTGGATCCCGTAGAGTACTACGGATGCGTAGGGGTGCTAATACCTTCCCTTCGCATAATCGACTCCCGAACCCAAGATTTGGTTGCGAGACCTTGTCTTTTCCTTTCCTTTTTCAGGTTTACTTCGAGCATTTCCTTTCCCTCCTTTGGGATGAATAACGCACGGTGGCGACTCTCCTGTCATCTTTTTCTTTCGCCGGTTGTTTTTTTCGCACCCCTGTATTTTTCAGGTTGCGACAGCTGGCGACTCTGCTGGGGACCCGGTTTCCCTAAGCGAGTCCCTCCTAGCTTTTGTAGATTTCTTGTTTGTTGGGTGTTTATGCTTTTGTACAGTCGTTTACTTTCCGCATTTACCTGCTTTATCTTATTGCATTCATGTACATATGTTTGTTGTATCTGTGGGTTCCGTGGGTTGTTTGTTTGTTGGGGTGGGATGTTTTATGAGAGATAAGCCCACTACCCAGGCTTGAGCGTACATATAGGTTTTAGAGTGGGTAGTCATGAGGCTTGCGTGGCATGTTGTTATGTTAAGTCGTTCATGAAGACCCACACCCAGACGAGGTTTCTTTGGATATGTTTTGTCCTATGGGTGTTCCATAACGACAAACGTTCCTTTAGAAATTGTAGACTCTGGTGACCATTTCCCGAGAACTCAGTCGAGGCCTCTCCTCCGAGACGCGTTTATGTTAGCTCTGGTGGGCACATTCTCGCTGCTCAATCCGAGGACCCCGAGACTGGGAACTTTCTTTAGGATATCCTGTTGAGGGGAGTCAGCAGAGGTCTTTTATCCCGTAATAATGCCAAACCTTCAGTGGTAAACGTATTATTCTCGACTGAAGGGCTAAAGCTGACAAACTTCTGTTCTTAGAACCTACCAGTGAGGGGCGGGCTAAATTCAGGGAACCTTAACCTCCAACCAACCCGGTTTTCTGGAGCAGAGTTTTGGTCTTGTATTATATTCCTCAGTGGGTTTCTCTTCAGACAGTGCAACCCGACAGATGCTCAAGCAAATACAGCAATCTCGATTTCCATGTCAATGCATTGCATCACATCATTTTGCATTCATATCATTTAACACATGTTTATCCATTTCTAGGGGGTTTACATATTCTTCTTGATTCCGGTCGGGGTTTTCTGGTTCTCCTGAGATGGATATTGGCAGAAAGAGACACGTCGCTTACAAGTTTCCAGTGGTTTGTTTGGAGCCTATTCAACAACTGATGAAGTTAATGGATCACGATTCTCTAGAAGGATTCCGGAAGGATTACGGTTTGATTCTAAGCTTCGTCACGGTTCTCTCCAAAGATCAACACGATGCTCTCTTTACACTACTGCAGTTCTATGACCCTCCATTGAGGTGTTTCACATTCCCGGATTATATTTTGGTCCCTACTTTGGAGGAGATTGCCAGTTTTCTCAGAGTTCCTATCAAGTCACAGTTGTTGTTCTACAGTTCTGAGTTTCTGCCCGATCTCAGCATGGTTGCTTCGGCCACATATTTGGGGAAATCAGTCTTGAAGGCTAATATGTGTCAGAAGGGAGGAGTCAGTGGTTTTCATTTGAGTTTCTTACTGGGAGAAGCAAAGAAGAAACTTGAAGATGGTGACCAGAGGGGTTTCAATGCTGTGTTGGCTCTTTGTGTGTATGGGATTGTCCTGTTCCCTAATGTTGCCAAATTTATGGATATGGACGCAATACGCCTCTTCGTGTTGGGGAATCCAGTGCCGACCTTGCTAGGAGATTTCTTTCATTCGGTGCACCACAAGAATGAAAATAGAAAAGGAGGATTGTTGAATTGTTGTGCGCCTTTGTTTTATAAGTGGTTCAGTTCTCACCTACCCAAATCAGGAGCGTTCGTTGATGTCGAGGACTCGTTGAGTTGGTCGAAGAGATTGATGGGGTTGAGAGCTGAAGATATTTCTTGGTGGTCCGACCGGAGCTTGCTTAGGGCGGATATTATTCACAGTTGTGGGAACTTCCCAAATGTACCGTTGGTAGGAAGAAGAGGAGGAATCAACTATAATCCTTCTCTAGCAGTCAGACAGTTTGGATATGCTTTAAGAACTCCGCCTTTGGAAAAGGATGTGGAAGAATCTTTGTTTTTCCATTCTTCGCCTGATTTGACTATATCCCGTAAGGCAGCTGAGGCCTGGCTCAAGGTGATCAAGAGAGGAAGAACTGTGCTTGGAAAAGGAGATTGTAGAACTTACCCTCAGTATGGAGAATGGCTTCAAGGAAGAATCGAAGAGTTTGGTCTGCCGTTTCCTATTGAAGAACCTTTGTATCCACCTACTCCTGAGCAGTCAACAATGGTAAGCCGAGAGGAGTATGACAAATTGAAGAAAGCCATGGAGGAGCTTCAAATTGAAAACTCGGAGTTAAGTGTGAAGTTGCAAGACTATATGCATCAATTCCATGAGGCAGAATATCAGAAGGGGGAAGCCGTCAAATTGCAAGGGGAAGCAGAAAGGAAATTAGCTGTGGAGGTGGACTTCTTCAGGAAGACAGACAAGGCCTTGGGATCATCCAGTTCTGAGTTGAAGCGAGTCAAGCAACAATTAATGGATGCTCATGGTAAATTGGCAGGGTGGCAAGAGCGATGGGGTGCATTTTCAACTTCTCGGAAGGAAAAGGAGGAGGAGATGGTGACCAAACTGACTGGTCAGATGGAGAAATTGAAGACTTTGCTGAAGGAGAATAACAATGAGCTTCTGTGCGCCCGTTCTACCAATGGTTACATCACCGATCAACTCAATGAGGCTCGAGGACAGATTGAAGAACTTAAGGTGTTGGCAGGTTTGAAGAAATCCAGACTTGAAGAGGTATTCATAGAAGATGATGGGAATTACTACAGAGAGCACATCAACGAGTTGGATGGAGTTATTCACCGAAGGAATCTGCTTATCCGGCGTTTGATAGAATTCCCAGATCATCCTGACACGATAGCATTACTGGCTGAAGTGAGGAGCAGTCCTTATGGTTTGTACACAGGAGGCTGAGTCCTGATTTTTGTTCTTCCTTTTACTTATCGCTTTATTGCTGTGTAGCGATGATCCACAGGCTTGTTGTGGAAATCCTCTTTTGATGTACTATTGGCTAAGGCCATTCTCTTTGAATTTATTTGTATGAAGACCTTCTCTCTATTGCATCTTGATCTCCGAAGTTTATCTATGGCTCGATCTTCTCGTGAGACCGGAATCAAGGGGGTAGAATACCTTTTTGGAAGTGATAAATATGTCATTGCATTAACATATTCATTTGCATATTCTTGCATAACAGGTGTCGCTGCGGTGTTCTCATATTATTTGGTGTTCCACTAGCAGGATAGCTGATTCAGGAATTCACCGGTACGGAACCCGCAGAAACCAGCAGAAAGCAATGGAAAGTCTACAAGCAGAACTTGCTGAGATGAGGGTCCGCATGAACCAATTCATGGATGTGGTTCAGGGAGTAGCGCAAGGATAGCAAGAGATTATACAAATGATACAAAGGAATCCTGCAACTACTCAACCAGAGGTCGTGACTGATCCTTCAATTGCAGAGGTTAGTGGACCGGGGCCTGTCCCGATCCCACATAACAACCACGATCAACAACCCATTCACGATGATCAAGATGATCAGTTCTTGCTGCCAGAAGACTTTGGTTTGGGCCATGGTATGGATCCCATGTTCAGGAGATTAGAGGAGAGGCTGAAGGCGGTAGAAGGACAAAACCCTCTGGGGGTAGATGTTTCTGACTTGGGATTGGTCCCAGGCGTGAGGGTCCCACCGAAGTTCAAAGTCCCAATCTTTGACAAGTACAATGGTAGCTCTTGCCCGAAGACCCATGTGCAAGCCTACTTCCGAAAGATGGTTGTATACTCTGATGACGAGAAGCTACTTATGTACTTCTTCCAGGACAGCCTAGCTGGGGCATCCCTGGAATGGTACATGAGGTTGGATAGAGCCCATATCCGTTGCTGGAGGGATTTGGCGGAAGCTTTTGTGAAGCAATACCAGTATAATGCAGACATGGCCCCGGACAGAACTCAACTCCAGAACCTGTCTCTTAAAAGCAATGAGTGCTTCAGGGAATACGCTCAACGCTGGAGGGAGACAGCTTCCCGTGTTCAACCTCCCATGTTGGAAAAGGAAATGGCCAACATGTTCATGAATACGTTGCCTGGACCTTACCTGGAGCGTCTGGTGGGGTGCAATGCCTCCAACTTGTCTGATGTGGTCTCTACCGGAGAAAGGGTAGAGAATTACCTGAAGACCTACAAGAGCCACAATGGAGGTGGATCTTCATCAGGAGTAAAGAAGCCATTTATGGGAGGACAGAAGCAGAGGGAAGGGGGTGTGAATTCTGTGTCTTCATATCAAAACAGGAGGAATAATTTTCAAAACTATCATCAGCGACCGTATGTTGCAGCTGTGACTATCCCGGCTGCAGCACCACTACAACAACAACAACCACAACGTCAGCAAGCTCAGTATCAACAACAACAACAACTAGGTAACAGACCCGCCTATCAACAGAGGCAGAGAATGATGGACCGGCGTTTCGACACTCTTCCAATGTCGTGCGCTCAACTGCTTGCTAGTCTTCAACAGCTACAACTTGTGCAGTTACGCACTCTGGCTCCTCCGGTTGGTAGACTTCCGGTGGGTTACGATGCCAATGCTAGGTGTAGTTTCCACTCTGGGGCACCTGGCCACAATATTGAGAACTGCAAAGCTTTTAAGCACGTAGTTCAGGACCTCATAGATTCAAAGGCTATCAACCTTGCACCGGCTCCTAATGTCGTCAACAATCCCATGCCACAGCACGGTGGTGCAAACGTGAATATGCTGGAAGAAGAAGCCAAGTCCGTTAAGGATGTGTTGAAGTTGAAGACTCCGTTGTTGGAAATTAAGGAATGCTTGCTGAAGGCCGATGTTTTCCCCGGTTGTGGGAAAGGTTGTTTGGATTGCGCTACACAGGGTAAGGATTGCTTGAAGCTGCAGCAGGGTATCCAGGTCTTGCTTGACAATGGTATCCTCCAAGTTGAAGACTTGTCTGTCAAAGAGTTTGCTGAAGGGGTAGTTGAAGAGGTGTTTGAAGATGCTGTTGAAGAATTCACAGATGTTGTTCCTGCTGATTGTGTATTTCCCATTGATGTATTTAATTTTTCAAATGTTGTTGCTGATATACCAAACAATGTGTCTGATTTTGATGTAACTGAACTTGATTTCGGTGTTCTGGATGTTTTTGTTTCAATGAAAGAGATTCCTGAGTATGACTATGATGTCGCTACTATCACCATCTTTTACCCGACTAATCAGATCAGTGTGCCAGAAGCGCAACCAGTGCCACCAGTGCGACCGGCCGCTATGACAATCACAACCCCTGGTCCTTTACCTTTCACAAGCGATAGGGCCATTCCTTGGCATTATGGGGGGAGTGTATACACACACGATCATGGGGTGGAACGACCTTTGAAGGTAGAAGAGGGTCAAAAGTCTGAACTCGAAGTTGAAGGTCCCGCAGTGGACAATGTTGGTGGAATCGGGCGATTCACCAGGAGTGGCAGACTATTCTCGCCACCCGTTACCCAAGCTGAGAGCACTGATGCCGCGGTTAAGGCCAAAGGCAAGCAAGTTGTAAATGAGGGCACTTCTGCACCCCGGACTGGCTCAGAGCCTACTTTCTCGAATGATGTGGACGAGCTCTTAAGAATTATAAAGAAAAGCGACTACAAAGTAGTCGATCAGTTGATTCAGACGCCGTCTAAGATATCCATTCTCTCACTCCTATTATGTTCAGAGGCACACAGGGAGGCACTTCTGAAGGTCCTTAATGCTGCATATGTGCCTCAGGAGATCTCAGTAAACCAACTAGAAGGGATCATTGCAAATGTTCATGCAAGCAACGGGTTGGGTTTTACTGATTCTGACTTAACACCAGCTGGACGCAACCATAACAAAGCTTTGCATATCTCAATGGAATGCAAAGACACCGTGTTATCTCATGTTCTGGTGGATACAGGTTCCTCTCTCAATGTGCTACCCAAGAGAGCCCTGTCAAGGTTAGAAGTAGAAGGTTTGATCTTGAAACCTTCCGATCTCATGGTGAGAGCCTTCGATGGTTCTAAGAGGTCGGTGTTTGGAGAGGTAGAATTGCCAATTCAGATTGGATCACAAACCTTCAACACCGTATTCTATGTGATGGATATCAGTCCCTCGTACAGTTGCCTTCTGGGTTGTCCTTGGATCCACAATGCTGGGGCAGTCTCCTCAACACTGCATCAGAAGATCAAGTTCCCAGTCAATGGAAGAATTGTCACCGTCTGTGGTGAGGAGGACATACTGGTAAGTAACCTGTCTACCTTCAAGTACGTAGAGGTAGAAGGTGAAATTCATGAGACTCTCTGTCAGGCCTTTGAGTCAGTTCAGATCAAGGATGCAGCTCCGGTGGAAGGGGTTAAAGCAGGAGCCCCTATCTCATCTTTCAAGCAGGCGTAAGCCTTGGTGGATTCAGGTGTTGCTCCTGGTTGGGGGCGTCTGTTGGAATTACCAATGAAGGACGACAAGTTCGGGATTGGGTATCAACCAGCGCTGACTTCTACAACTTCAGCACTTCAGACTCGTCAGGGGCCGATTACTTTCTCCAGTGCTGGCGTCATCCAATATGGCCAGATCTCTGCGATCAACGATGAAAATGGGGATAGTGATTGCGACATCGACAACTGGGTGCGTCCGAGGATCCCGGGTGAAGTCATCAACAATTGGTCTTCCGAGGAAATTGTCCAAGTCACTCTTCTAGAGGAGTAATTTGTCTTTGTTTATTCATGCATGTCCAAGTCTTACGTTCCGCCCAGGGCGTAATGACTCATTGTAGGGCCCATCTATGTGAATACCTGCATTGTTTATCATAAATGAAGGACGTCTTTTGCATTCAAATATTTTGTTCACGGTCTTTCTATTTTTGAAGTTTTCAAAATTTCAAAAGAATCAAAATATTTGGCAATGTTTTGTTTAGTTTTCACTCACTGTCCACACTCATAAGCACATACCATCACTCATGCAGATGCACATCACCGGATCCTATTGATAACGATTCTGCTATGGCTCGCTTCGACTTCGAAAACCCAATCTTCCAAGCTGAAGAAGAGGGCGATGAAGACTGTGAACTCCCTGAAGAACTTGCCAGGCTGTTAAAGCAAGAGGAAAGGGTCATTCAACCACATCAAGAGGCTATTGAAGTGATTAATCTCGGCACCGAGGACGCCAAGAGAGAAATCAAGATAGGGGTTGCTTTGGAAGACGATGTAAAGAAGGGGTTGATTGAACTGTTGCAAGAGTATGTTGACATCTTCGCTTGGTCTTATCAGGACATGCCAGGGCTTGACACAGACATTGTGGTACACCGTTTACCTCTCAAAGAGGGTTGTCCTCCGGTCAAGCAGAAGCTCAGAAGAACAAGACCAGAGATGGCTGTCAAGATAAAAGAAGAAGTGCAAAAACAGTTGGATGCAGGGTTTCTAGCAGTTACCAATTATCCGCCATGGGTTGCAAATATCGTTCCAGTACCTAAGAAGGATGGAAAGGTACGGATGTGTGTCGACTACCGGGATCTGAACAGAGCCAGTCCTAAAGATGATTTCCCATTACCTCACATCGATGTTTTGGTGGATAACACAGCTCAGTTCTCGGTATTCTCCTTCATGGATGGCTTTTCTGGCTATAACCAAATCAAGATGGCACCAGAAGACATGGAGAAGACAACTTTCATAACCCCATGGGGCACCTTCTGCTACAAGGTGATGCCGTTTGGTCTGAAAAACGCTGGGGCAACATATCAACGAGCTATGGTGACTCTATTCCATGATATGATTCATCATGAAATCGAGGTTTATGTGGACGATATGATTACCAAATCTCAGACAGAAGAAGAACATCTGGTGAATCTGCAGAAATTGTTTGAACGGTTAAGGAAATTCAAGCTGAGGCTTAATCCGAACAAGTGCACTTTCGGGGTGAGATCTGGAAAATTGTTGAGTTTTATTGTTAGCGGAAAAGGGATTGAGGTGGATCCTGACAAGGTAAAAGCAATACAAGAAATGCCTGAGCCAAGAACAGAGAAACAAGTCCGTGGTTTCTTAGGGAGGTTGAACTACATTGCAAGGTTCATCTCTCACCTAACAGCCACGTGTGAGCCAATTTTCAAATTGCTGAGGAAAGATCAGGCTATCAGGTGGAATGACGATTGTCAAAGGGCTTTTGAAAAGATAAAAGAGTATTTGCAGAATCCCCCTATCCTCATGCCTCCAGTCCCAGGGAGGCCGCTGATTATGTACTTGACAGTACTTGACAATTCTATGGGTTGTGTTCTCGGTCAACACGACGAGACAGGTAGGAAAGAACATGCCATCTACTACTTGAGTAAGAAGTTCACAGATTGCGAGTCGAGATACTCAATGCTTGAGAAGACATGTTGTGCACTTGCATGGGCTGCTAAGCGATTGAGACAATATATGCTGACTCACACAACCTTACTAATCTCCAAGATGGATCCAGTCAAATACATATTTGAGAAGCCAGCTCTCACCGGAAGGGTTGCTCGTTGGCAAATGGTACTGACAGAGTATGATATCCAGTATACATCCCAGAAAGCCATCAAGGGGAGTATTGTAACACCCCGATAATAATAAAATAATTATTTGAATTGAGTTAATAATTTAATTATTAATTTAATTAAATAATTGGAAATTTTATTATTATTATTATTTTCTTGAATTATTATTATTTTGGAATAATAATTATTATTTGGAAAATATATATAAGTTGGAATAATGAAAAGTCCCAATTTTTGGAAAAAGGTTTTTCACGTGAAAAGGAAAAAGGAGACAGAACGTGGAAAAGAGCAAAAAGAGAAACAGAAGAAGCGATCGTGAAAGAGGCAGAGCAAGGGCTGAAGGGTGAAGAGAGAAGAGCTTGAAGCTTGAGATTCGTCGATTAATCAGGTAAGGGGGTTTATCGTCGATTAATGGGTATTATGGGATAATATGTAGTGGGTAGTGATAAGCCGTTAAGTTAGCCCTAATTGGAACTGTATATGCTGAAATTGATGTTGGCTAAACTGTGTAAAATCTGTAGATTGAATCGGTAGTTGTGTGAGTCTTGAATGTTAGACTAGGGCACGAATCCCAATTGAAAACTTGAATCGGCGCTACCAATTTACCGGACGAATTGTTCTGTTCAGAGATGGTTGTAGTTGAGGAAACGGCCGGAAAACCGGATAAACGTAAGCTAACGGAACCCTGGAAATAACTCAGAAAAATCTGAGTCTGCGCGCGAGCGGTCGACCATAGGGTCGGCGTGCGCTGACCCGTGAGGCATGCGCTGACTGCATGCGTCGACGCATGGTAGTTTTGCGCCGACCAGTAAGCTAAGCGTCGACTGTATGCGTCGACGCATAGGGCTTTTGCGCTGACTCCCTCCAGTTGAGCAGAGTCTTTGCGCCGACCTGTGAGCTTTGAGCTGTGGAAAAAAATTGATATAGTATGTTGCAGAGTGGAAAAATGGATATTTTAATGTTGTGTGCTTAATTGAGAGCTGGCCTATGTTGGCACATGATGTGATAGGGATTATACCCCGCTGTTGTGAGCAGTATAAGTATTAGTGGAGAATGCTAATACTGTGTTTAATTGATTTGCATAATAATGATGTGTTGATGATGTATGATGGCATGCATAGTGAGGTGAATGTATATATTATGTCTGTGTTGTGAATGGACTGCTGTATGGCTTATATGTGTGAGCTTAGGTCCGTTGTGAATTGTTGTTGATGCTGCATTACTAGATGATTAGCGTGCATAGCATAGCCTTCGGGGCTGTAGCTAATTCCCATGGTGAGGAATTAGTGAGTGAATCAGTGTGGATTTGTTGTTGATGTTTGCATGCTAGATGATTAGTGTGCATAGTCTAGCCTTCGGGGCTGTAGCTAATTCCCATGGTGAGGAATTAGTGAGTGAGTCATTAGATCTCAATGAGTGGGACTAGTGGGCTCAGTAGCCGTATCTGGAGGGATCGGTGAGCTTGAACTATATGTTCGAGAAGAGTCGGTACCGCATTTCATGGAGTCTCATTGCATAATGAATGCATGGCATAGCCTGTGGGGCTGTAGCTAATTCCCATTGTGAGGAATTAGTGAGTAAATCGTTGTGTTGTGTTGTTGGTGTTGAATATGGTTTGAGGATTATACATATGATATATATTATTGTTGAATATGATGTTTGGACGGATATTGCCGTTGCTGAATGCGTAGTCTGGTTAGGGTGAATTGATGTGTGATTTACTTAGCATTACATGTTGTTCTATAATGCTTATTATATTGATTGAGGAACTCACCCTTACAACCCATTTTTCAGGTAACGAGAAATGAATTGAATAGAAGCTAACGCTTGGAGTCTATAGTAGTGTCCTATGGGTCATGCTCTGGTAGATGTAACATCGGGAGGGAACCTTTTCGTTGTATTGTTGGAAATTGTTGAATTAGTTTACATGTATGGTGTTACATGTCTCATGCTGATGTTGAATTCTATTCCGCTGCGTATTATGCAACTGTTTTATTTGATAAATAAATGAGCATGACAGGATGTTTTGATAAATGTTGTGAAATGATTGTGTGACACCCTTCGGGGCATAATTACTCTGATTGATAGGTTATTATATTAAATTAAATATTTTGGGGTATTTAGAAGGGTGTTACATTAGTGGTATCAGAGCATAGTCGGTCGTGTCGAGTCGTAATTATTCTGTTTTCCCTGTACGGGATAGGTGTTGTGTAACCCTATCAGTACTTATTGTTTTAGTTTGTTGGGTTTTCAGAATAGAGATGGCTGGAAGAGGTAGAGATGATGCTGCGATTGCTGAGGCTCTGGGTATGCTGGCTGGAGTACTTGGAGGGAATCCAAATGTTATGGGAATGGGAGCTGCTCGTCAACTGAGTGAGTTCCAGAAGAACAATCCTCCAATGTTCAAGGGAGCATACGATCCAGATGGTGCTCAGAAGTGGTTGAAGGAGATCGAGAGGATCTTCAGAGTAACTGAGTGTGCTGATAACCAGAAGGTCAGGTTCGGTACACATATGCTGTCAGAGGAAGCTGATGATTGGTGGGTTGCTACCCGCACTGAGTTGGAATCTGCTGGGAATACTGAGATCACTTGGGCTGTGTTCAGGGAAAGGTTCCTGAGAAAGTATTTTCCAGAAGATGTCAGAGGAAAGAAAGAGATAGAGTTTTTGGAATTGAAGCAGGGTAACAGGTCGGTTACTGAGTATGCTGCGAAGTTCACAGAGCTGTCAAAGTATTATACTCCCTATAATGAGGCTGCTGGAGAATTTTCGAAATGTGTGAAGTTTGAGAACGGGTTACGTCCCGAGATCAAGCAGGCTATTGGATACCAACGGATCAGAGTGTTTTCTGACTTGGTTGACTGTTGCAGGATTTTTGAACAGGATTCCAAAGCCAGAGCAGAGAGTTATCAGCAAAGGGTTGATAGGAAAGGCAAGAATCAGAATGATCGTGGAAAACCGTATGCAGCTGGCAAGGGTTTTCAGAAGCAGAGTGGGATGAAGAGGCCTAGTGGGGGAGACTCTAGCGCCCCTACTAAGTGTTATAGATGTGGTCGGGCTGGACATCGTGTCCATGAGTGTACCAGTGCTGAGATGAAGTGTTTCAAGTGTGGCAAAGGTGGTCATTTGGCTGCAGAGTGCCGGTTGAAGACTGTAACTTGTTTCAACTGTGGAGAGGTGGGTCATATCGGTCCACAGTGTCCTAAGCCGAAGAAGGAGAATCAGTCGGGAGGCAAGGTTTTTGCTCTATCAGGTTCTGAGACTTCTGCAGATGATCGTTTGATCAGAGGTACGTGTTATATTAATGGCTTTCCTCTTATAGCTATTATTGACACCGGTGCTACTCATTCTTTTATATCTGTGGATTGTGCTGTGAAGCTTAAGTTAGAGATATCTGAGATGCGTGGAAGTATGGTGATTGATACTCCTGCAAAGGGTTCAGTGACTACTACTTCGGTTGGTTTGAGTTGTCCTTTGAATATTTTTGGTAGAGATTTTGGGATAGACCTTGTGTGTCTTCCATTAGTGCAGATTGATGTTATCTTGGGTATGAACTGGTTGGTGTTTAACCGGGTTTCTATCAATTGTTTTGATAAGACTGTGATATTTCCTGAGATTGAGGAAGGCAAGAGTTTGTTTCTATCAGCGAGGCAGGTGAATGAGGAAGTAGCAGATGGGGCAGAGTTGTTTATGCTGTTAGCGACTTTGGAAGCTAAAGATAAACTGGTGATTGGTGATCTAGCTGTGGTGTGTGATTTTCCTGATGTGTTTCCGGAAGAAGTGAATGAATTACCGCCAGAGCGTGAAGTTGAGTTTTCGATTGATTTGGTACCTGGTACTAGACCGATATCGATGGCTCCGTACCGTATGTCTGCTGTTGAGTTAGCTGAATTGAAGAGTCAGTTGGAAGAATTGTTGGATAAGAAATTTATTCGTCCGAGTGTGTCACCGTGGGGTGCACCAGTGTTGTTGGTTAAGAAGAAAGAAGGTACTATGAGGTTGTGTGTGGATTACAGACAACTGAATAAAGTGACGATCAAGAATCGGTATCCTTTACCGAGGATTGATGACTTGATGGATCAATTGGTTGGTGCTAGTGTGTTCAGCAAGATAGATTTGAGATCTGGGTATCATCAGATACGTGTGAAGACTGAAGATATTCAGAAGACTGCTTTCAGAACAAGGTATGGACATTATGAGTATTCTGTAATGCCTTTTGGGGTGACTAATGCGCCTGGAGTATTTATGGAGTACATGAATAGGATTTTCCATCCGTACTTAGATCAGTTTGTCGTGGTGTTTATTGATGACATTTTGGTGTATTCGAAATCTGAAGAAGAGCATGCTGAGCATTTGAGAGTGGTTTTAGGAGTGCTGCGAGAAAAGCAGTTATTTGCTAAACTGTCAAAGTGTGAATTTTGGTTAGAAGAGGTTAGTTTTCTTGGTCATGTGATTTCAAGAGGTGGTGTTGCTGTTGATCCTTCTAAGATAGAAGCGGTGTCTAAGTGGGAAGCTCCGAAGTCTGTTGCTGAGATTCGAAGTTTCCTTGGTTTGGCTGGTTATTATAGGAAGTTCATTGAGGGATTTTCTAAGTTGGCGTTACCATTGACGATGTTGACTAGAAAGGGGCAAGCGTTTGTTTGGGATTCAAAATGTGAAGAAGGTTTCCAAGAGTTAAAGAGAAGGTTGACTACTGCTCCTATTTTGATATTACCGAGTTCGTCGGAATTATTTGAGGTTTATTGTGATGCTTCATTGTCGGGTTTAGGTGGTGTGTTGATGCAGAATAAGCAGGTTATAGCTTATGCTTCGAGACAGCTGAGGGTTCATGAGAGGAACTATCCTACTCACGATTTAGAGTTGGCAGCTGTGGTATTTGTTCTGAAGTTGTGGAGGCATTATTTGTATGGATCAAGATTTGAGGTTTTCAGTGACCATAAGAGTTTAAAGTATTTGTTTGATCAGAAAGAGCTGAATATGAGACAAAGGAGATGGTTAGAGTTTCTGAAGGATTATGACTTTGGTTTGAATTACCATCCGGGTAAAGCAAATGTAGTGGCTGATGCATTGAGTCGGAAATCATTACATATGTCTATGTTAATGGTTAGGGAATTGGATTTGATTGAGCAGTTTAGAGACTTGAGTTTAGTGTGTGAGAGTACTCACAATAGTGTTAAATTGGGAATGTTGAAATTAACAAGTGGTATTCTGGAGGAGATCAGAGAGGGTCAGAAATCTGATATGCTTTTGGTTGATAAGCTGACTTTAGTGAATCAAGGCCAAGGTGGTGAATTCAGAGTTGATGAGAATAGTGTTTTGAGATTTGGTGATCGGGTGTGTATTCCGAATGTTACAGAACTTAAGAAGAGTATTCTTGAAGAAGGACATCGTAGTGGTTTGAGTATCCATCCTGGAGCTACGAAGATGTATCATGATTTGAAGAAGTTATTTTGGTGGCCGGGAATGAAAAGAGAAATTGCGAGTTTTGTTTATTCTTGTTTGACTTGTCAGAAGTCAAAGATTGAGCATCAGAAGCCGTCTGGACTAATGCAACCGTTGGCTATTCCAGAATGGAAGTGGGACAGTATCAGTATGGATTTTGTTTCTGGTTTACCGAGGACAAGTAAGAATTTTGAAGCCATCTGGGTGATCGTGGACAGATTGACGAAGTCGGCTCATTTCATTCCGATTAGAATGGATTATCCGTTAGAGAGATTAGCTGAGTTGTATATTGAGAAGATTGTAAGTTTGCATGGTATTCCGTCCAGTATTGTTTCGGACAGAGATCCTAGATTTACATCGAAGTTCTGGGAAGGTTTGCAGAGGGCTTTGGGAACTAAGCTGAGATTGAGTTCTGCATATCATCCGCAGACTGATGGTCAGACTGAGAGGACGATTCAGTCATTAGAAGATCTTTTGAGAGCTTGTGTTTTGGAAAAAGGAGGTGCTTGGGATTGTTATTTGCCTTTGATTGAGTTTACCTACAACAATAGTTTTCATTCGAGCATTGGTATGGCACCGTTTGAAGCTTTGTATGGTAGGAGATGTCGGACACCTTTATGTTGGTATGAGTCCGGTGAGAGTGCTGTGGTTGGACCGGAGATTGTTCAACAAACTACGGAAAAGATTAAGATGATTCAGGATAAGATGAGAATTGCTCAGAGTCGTCAGAAGAGTTATCATGACAAGAGGAGGAAGTCACTTGAGTTCCAAGAGGGAGACCATGTGTTTCTTCGTGTTACTCCGATAACTGGTGTTGGTCGAGCCTTGAAGTCGAAGAAGTTGACACCTCGATTTATTGGTCCTTATCAGATTTTGGAGCGGATAGGGGAAGTAGCCTATCGTATCGCTTTACCGCCGTCGCTTGCGAATTTGCATGAGGTTTTTCATGTGTCTCAGTTGAGGAGGTACATTCATGATCCGTCGCATGTAGTCCAAATAGATGATGTACAGGTGAGAGATAACCTGACTGTTGAAACATCACCTATGAGGATCGAGGATCGAGAGTTGAAGCAGTTGCGGGGTAAAGAGATTGCCTTGGTGAAGGTAGCTTGGGGAGGACCAGCAGGTGGCAACGTGACTTGGGAACTGGAGAGTAAGATGAAGGAGTCTTATCCAGAGTTGTTCGCTTGAGGTATGTTTTCGAGGACGAAAACTCTTTTAGTGGGGGAGAGTTGTAACACCCCGATAATAATAAAATAATTATTTGAATTGAGTTAATAATTTAATTATTAATTTAATTAAATAATTGGAAATTTTATTATTATTATTATTTTCTTGAATTATTATTATTTTGGAATAATAATTATTATTTGGAAAATATATATAAGTTGGAATAATGAAAAGTCCCAATTTTTGGAAAAAGGTTTTTCACGTGAAAAGGAAAAAGGAGACAGAACGTGGAAAAGAGCAAAAAGAGAAACAGAAGAAGCGATCGTGAAAGAGGCAGAGCAAGGGCTGAAGGGTGAAGAGAGAAGAGCTTGAAGCTTGAGATTCGTCGATTAATCAGGTAAGGGGGGTTTATCGTCGATTAATGGGTATTATGGGATAATATGTAGTGGGTAGTGATAAGCCGTTAAGTTAGCCCTAATTGGAACTGTATATGCTGAAATTGATGTTGGCTAAACTGTGTAAAATCTGTAGATTGAATCGGTAGTTGTGTGAGTCTTGAATGTTAGACTAGGGCACGAATCCCAATTGAAAACTTGAATCGGCGCTACCAATTTACCGGACGAATTGTTCTGTTCAGAGATGGTTGTAGTTGAGGAAACGGCCGGAAAACCAGATAAACGTAAGCTAACGGAACCCTGGAAATAACTCAGAAAAATCTGAGTCTGCGCGCGAGCGGTCGACCATAGGGTCGGCGTGCGCTGACCCGTGAGGCATGCGCTGACTGCATGCGTCGACGCATGGTAGTTTTGCGCCGACCAGTAAGCTAAGCGTCGACTGTATGCGTCGACGCATAGGGCTTTTGCGCTGACTCCCTCCAGTTGAGCAGAGTCTTTGCGCCGACCTGTGAGCTTTGAGCTGTGGAAAAAAATTGATATAGTATGTTGCAGAGTGGAAAAATGGATATTTTAATGTTGTGTGCTTAATTGAGAGCTGGCCTATGTTGGCACATGATGTGATAGGGATTATACCCCGCTGTTGTGAGCAGTATAAGTATTAGTGGAGAATGCTAATACTGTGTTTAATTGATTTGCATAATAATGATGTGTTGATGATGTATGATGGCATGCATAGTGAGGTGAATGTATATATTATGTCTGTGTTGTGAATGGACTGCTGTATGGCTTATATGTGTGAGCTTAGGTCCGTTGTGAATTGTTGTTGATGCTGCATTACTAGATGATTAGCGTGCATAGCATAGCCTTCGGGGCTGTAGCTAATTCCCATGGTGAGGAATTAGTGAGTGAATCAGTGTGGATTTGTTGTTGATGTTTGCATGCTAGATGATTAGTGTGCATAGTCTAGCCTTCGGGGCTGTAGCTAATTCCCATGGTGAGGAATTAGTGAGTGAGTCATTAGATCTCAATGAGTGGGACTAGTGGGCTCAGTAGCCGTATCTGGAGGGATCGGTGAGCTTGAACTATATGTTCGAGAAGAGTCGGTACCGCATTTCATGGAGTCTCATTGCATAATGAATGCATGGCATAGCCTGTGGGGCTGTAGCTAATTCCCATTGTGAGGAATTAGTGAGTAAATCGTTGTGTTGTGTTGTTGGTGTTGAATATGGTTTGAGGATTATACATATGATATATATTATTGTTGAATATGATGTTTGGACGGATATTGCCGTTGCTGAATGCGTAGTCTGGTTAGGGTGAATTGATGTGTGATTTACTTAGCATTACATGTTGTTCTATAATGCTTATTATATTGATTGAGGAACTCACCCTTACAACCCATTTTTCAGGTAACGAGAAATGAATTGAATAGAAGCTAACGCTTGGAGTCTATAGTAGTGTCCTATGGGTCATGCTCTGGTAGATGTAACATCGGGAGGGAACCTTTTCGTTGTATTGTTGGAAATTGTTGAATTAGTTTACATGTATGGTGTTACATGTCTCATGCTGATGTTGAATTCTATTCCGCTGCGTATTATGCAACTGTTTTATTTGATAAATAAATGAGCATGACAGGATGTTTTGATAAATGTTGTGAAATGATTGTGTGACACCCTTCGGGGCATAATTACTCTGATTGATAGGTTATTATATTAAATTAAATATTTTGGGGTATTTAGAAGGGTGTTACATTAGTGGTATCAGAGCATAGTCGGTCGTGTCGAGTCGTAATTATTCTGTTTTCCCTGTACGGGATAGGTGTTGTGTAACCCTATCAGTACTTATTGTTTTAGTTTGTTGGGTTTTCAGAATAGAGATGGCTGGAAGAGGTAGAGATGATGCTGCGATTGCTGAGGCTCTGGGTATGCTGGCTGGAGTACTTGGAGGGAATCCAAATGTTATGGGAATGGGAGCTGCTCGTCAACTGAGTGAGTTCCAGAAGAACAATCCTCCAATGTTCAAGGGAGCATACGATCCAGATGGTGCTCAGAAGTGGTTGAAGGAGATCGAGAGGATCTTCAGAGTAACTGAGTGTGCTGATAACCAGAAGGTCAGGTTCGGTACACATATGCTGTCAGAGGAAGCTGATGATTGGTGGGTTGCTACCCGCACTGAGTTGGAATCTGCTGGGAATACTGAGATCACTTGGGCTGTGTTCAGGGAAAGGTTCCTGAGAAAGTATTTTCCAGAAGATGTCAGAGGAAAGAAAGAGATAGAGTTTTTGGAATTGAAGCAGGGTAACAGGTCGGTTACTGAGTATGCTGCGAAGTTCACAGAGCTGTCAAAGTATTATACTCCCTATAATGAGGCTGCTGGAGAATTTTCGAAATGTGTGAAGTTTGAGAACGGGTTACGTCCCGAGATCAAGCAGGCTATTGGATACCAACGGATCAGAGTGTTTTCTGACTTGGTTGACTGTTGCAGGATTTTTGAACAGGATTCCAAAGCCAGAGCAGAGAGTTATCAGCAAAGGGTTGATAGGAAAGGCAAGAATCAGAATGATCGTGGAAAACCGTATGCAGCTGGCAAGGGTTTTCAGAAGCAGAGTGGGATGAAGAGGCCTAGTGGGGGAGACTCTAGCGCCCCTACTAAGTGTTATAGATGTGGTCGGGCTGGACATCGTGTCCATGAGTGTACCAGTGCTGAGATGAAGTGTTTCAAGTGTGGCAAAGGTGGTCATTTGGCTGCAGAGTGCCGGTTGAAGACTGTAACTTGTTTCAACTGTGGAGAGGTGGGTCATATCGGTCCACAGTGTCCTAAGCCGAAGAAGGAGAATCAGTCGGGAGGCAAGGTTTTTGCTCTATCAGGTTCTGAGACTTCTGCAGATGATCGTTTGATCAGAGGTACGTGTTATATTAATGGCTTTCCTCTTATAGCTATTATTGACACCGGTGCTACTCATTCTTTTATATCTGTGGATTGTGCTGTGAAGCTTAAGTTAGAGATATCTGAGATGCGTGGAAGTATGGTGATTGATACTCCTGCAAAGGGTTCAGTGACTACTACTTCGGTTGGTTTGAGTTGTCCTTTGAATATTTTTGGTAGAGATTTTGGGATAGACCTTGTGTGTCTTCCATTAGTGCAGATTGATGTTATCTTGGGTATGAACTGGTTGGTGTTTAACCGGGTTTCTATCAATTGTTTTGATAAGACTGTGATATTTCCTGAGATTGAGGAAGGCAAGAGTTTGTTTCTATCAGCGAGGCAGGTGAATGAGGAAGTAGCAGATGGGGCAGAGTTGTTTATGCTGTTAGCGACTTTGGAAGCTAAAGATAAACTGGTGATTGGTGATCTAGCTGTGGTGTGTGATTTTCCTGATGTGTTTCCGGAAGAAGTGAATGAATTACCGCCAGAGCGTGAAGTTGAGTTTTCGATTGATTTGGTACCTGGTACTAGACCGATATCGATGGCTCCGTACCGTATGTCTGCTGTTGAGTTAGCTGAATTGAAGAGTCAGTTGGAAGAATTGTTGGATAAGAAATTTATTCGTCCGAGTGTGTCACCGTGGGGTGCACCAGTGTTGTTGGTTAAGAAGAAAGAAGGTACTATGAGGTTGTGTGTGGATTACAGACAACTGAATAAAGTGACGATCAAGAATCGGTATCCTTTACCGAGGATTGATGACTTGATGGATCAATTGGTTGGTGCTAGTGTGTTCAGCAAGATAGATTTGAGATCTGGGTATCATCAGATACGTGTGAAGACTGAAGATATTCAGAAGACTGCTTTCAGAACAAGGTATGGACATTATGAGTATTCTGTAATGCCTTTTGGGGTGACTAATGCGCCTGGAGTATTTATGGAGTACATGAATAGGATTTTCCATCCGTACTTAGATCAGTTTGTCGTGGTGTTTATTGATGACATTTTGGTGTATTCGAAATCTGAAGAAGAGCATGCTGAGCATTTGAGAGTGGTTTTAGGAGTGCTGCGAGAAAAGCAGTTATTTGCTAAACTGTCAAAGTGTGAATTTTGGTTAGAAGAGGTTAGTTTTCTTGGTCATGTGATTTCAAGAGGTGGTGTTGCTGTTGATCCTTCTAAGATAGAAGCGGTGTCTAAGTGGGAAGCTCCGAAGTCTGTTGCTGAGATTCGAAGTTTCCTTGGTTTGGCTGGTTATTATAGGAAGTTCATTGAGGGATTTTCTAAGTTGGCGTTACCATTGACGATGTTGACTAGAAAGGGGCAAGCGTTTGTTTGGGATTCAAAATGTGAAGAAGGTTTCCAAGAGTTAAAGAGAAGGTTGACTACTGCTCCTATTTTGATATTACCGAGTTCGTCGGAATTATTTGAGGTTTATTGTGATGCTTCATTGTCGGGTTTAGGTGGTGTGTTGATGCAGAATAAGCAGGTTATAGCTTATGCTTCGAGACAGCTGAGGGTTCATGAGAGGAACTATCCTACTCACGATTTAGAGTTGGCAGCTGTGGTATTTGTTCTGAAGTTGTGGAGGCATTATTTGTATGGATCAAGATTTGAGGTTTTCAGTGACCATAAGAGTTTAAAGTATTTGTTTGATCAGAAAGAGCTGAATATGAGACAAAGGAGATGGTTAGAGTTTCTGAAGGATTATGACTTTGGTTTGAATTACCATCCGGGTAAAGCAAATGTAGTGGCTGATGCATTGAGTCGGAAATCATTACATATGTCTATGTTAATGGTTAGGGAATTGGATTTGATTGAGCAGTTTAGAGACTTGAGTTTAGTGTGTGAGAGTACTCACAATAGTGTTAAATTGGGAATGTTGAAATTAACAAGTGGTATTCTGGAGGAGATCAGAGAGGGTCAGAAATCTGATATGCTTTTGGTTGATAAGCTGACTTTAGTGAATCAAGGCCAAGGTGGTGAATTCAGAGTTGATGAGAATAGTGTTTTGAGATTTGGTGATCGGGTGTGTATTCCGAATGTTACAGAACTTAAGAAGAGTATTCTTGAAGAAGGACATCGTAGTGGTTTGAGTATCCATCCTGGAGCTACGAAGATGTATCATGATTTGAAGAAGTTATTTTGGTGGCCGGGAATGAAAAGAGAAATTGCGAGTTTTGTTTATTCTTGTTTGACTTGTCAGAAGTCAAAGATTGAGCATCAGAAGCCGTCTGGACTAATGCAACCGTTGGCTATTCCAGAATGGAAGTGGGACAGTATCAGTATGGATTTTGTTTCTGGTTTACCGAGGACAAGTAAGAATTTTGAAGCCATTTGGGTGATCGTGGACAGATTGACGAAGTCGGCTCATTTCATTCCGATTAGAATGGATTATCCGTTAGAGAGATTAGCTGAGTTGTATATTGAGAAGATTGTAAGTTTGCATGGTATTCCGTCCAGTATTGTTTCGGACAGAGATCCTAGATTTACATCGAAGTTCTGGGAAGGTTTGCAGAGGGCTTTGGGAACTAAGCTGAGATTGAGTTCTGCATATCATCCGCAGACTGATGGTCAGACTGAGAGGACGATTCAGTCATTAGAAGATCTTTTGAGAGCTTGTGTTTTGGAAAAAGGAGGTGCTTGGGATTGTTATTTGCCTTTGATTGAGTTTACCTACAACAATAGTTTTCATTCGAGCATTGGTATGGCACCGTTTGAAGCTTTGTATGGTAGGAGATGTCAGACACCTTTATGTTGGTATGAGTCCGGTGAGAGTGCTGTGGTTGGACCGGAGATTGTTCAACAAACTATGGAAAAGATTAAGATGATTCAGGATAAGATGAGAATTGCTCAGAGTCGTCAGAAGAGTTATCATGACAAGAGGAGGAAGTCACTTGAGTTCCAAGAGGGAGACCATGTGTTTCTTCGTGTTACTCCGATAACTGGTGTTGGTCGAGCCTTGAAGTCGAAGAAGTTGACACCTCGATTTATTGGTCCTTATCAGATTTTGGAGCGGATAGGGGAAGTAGCCTATCGTATCGCTTTACCGCCGTCGCTTGCGAATTTGCATGAGGTTTTTCATGTGTCTCAGTTGAGGAGGTACATTCATGATCCGTCGCATGTAGTCCAAATAGATGATGTACAGGTGAGAGATAACCTGACTGTTGAAACATCACCTATGAGGATCGAGGATCGAGAGTTGAAGCAGTTGCGGGGTAAAGAGATTGCCTTGGTGAAGGTAGCTTGGGGAGGACCAGCAGGTGGCAACGTGACTTGGGAACTGGAGAGTAAGATGAAGGAGTCTTATCCAGAGTTGTTCGCTTGAGGTATGTTTTCGAGGACGAAAACTCTTTTAGTGGGGGAGAGTTGTAACACCCCGATAATAATAAAATAATTATTTGAATTGAGTTAATAATTTAATTATTAATTTAATTAAATAATTGGAAATTTTATTATTATTATTATTTTCTTGAATTATTATTATTTTGGAATAATAATTATTATTTGGAAAATATATATAAGTTGGAATAATGAAAAGTCCCAATTTTTGGAAAAAGGTTTTTCACGTGAAAAGGAAAAAGGAGACAGAACGTGGAAAAGAGCAAAAAGAGAAACAGAAGAAGCGATCGTGAAAGAGGCAGAGCAAGGGCTGAAGGGTGAAGAGAGAAGAGCTTGAAGCTTGAGATTCGTCGATTAATCAGGTAAGGGGGGTTTATCGTCGATTAATGGGTATTATGGGATAATATGTAGTGGGTAGTGATAAGCCGTTAAGTTAGCCCTAATTGGAACTGTATATGCTGAAATTGATGTTGGCTAAACTGTGTAAAATCTGTAGATTGAATCGGTAGTTGTGTGAGTCTTGAATGTTAGACTAGGGCACGAATCCCAATTGAAAACTTGAATCGGCGCTACCAATTTACCGGACGAATTGTTCTGTTCAGAGATGGTTGTAGTTGAGGAAACGGCCGGAAAACCGGATAAACGTAAGCTAACGGAACCCTGGAAATAACTCAGAAAAATCTGAGTCTGCGCGCGAGCGGTCGACCATAGGGTCGGCGTGCGCTGACCCGTGAGGCATGCGCTGACTGCATGCGTCGACGCATGGTAGTTTTGCGCCGACCAGTAAGCTAAGCGTCGACTGTATGCGTCGACGCATAGGGCTTTTGCGCTGACTCCCTCCAGTTGAGCAGAGTCTTTGCGCCGACCTGTGAGCTTTGAGCTGTGGAAAAAAATTGATATAGTATGTTGCAGAGTGGAAAAATGGATATTTTAATGTTGTGTGCTTAATTGAGAGCTGGCCTATGTTGGCACATGATGTGATAGGGATTATACCCCGCTGTTGTGAGCAGTATAAGTATTAGTGGAGAATGCTAATACTGTGTTTAATTGATTTGCATAATAATGATGTGTTGATGATGTATGATGGCATGCATAGTGAGGTGAATGTATATATTATGTCTGTGTTGTGAATGGACTGCTGTATGGCTTATATGTGTGAGCTTAGGTCCGTTGTGAATTGTTGTTGATGCTGCATTACTAGATGATTAGCGTGCATAGCATAGCCTTCGGGGCTGTAGCTAATTCCCATGGTGAGGAATTAGTGAGTGAATCAGTGTGGATTTGTTGTTGATGTTTGCATGCTAGATGATTAGTGTGCATAGTCTAGCCTTCGGGGCTGTAGCTAATTCCCATGGTGAGGAATTAGTGAGTGAGTCATTAGATCTCAATGAGTGGGACTAGTGGGCTCAGTAGCCGTATCTGGAGGGATCGGTGAGCTTGAACTATATGTTCGAGAAGAGTCGGTACCGCATTTCATGGAGTCTCATTGCATAATGAATGCATGGCATAGCCTGTGGGGCTGTAGCTAATTCCCATTGTGAGGAATTAGTGAGTAAATCGTTGTGTTGTGTTGTTGGTGTTGAATATGGTTTGAGGATTATACATATGATATATATTATTGTTGAATATGATGTTTGGACGGATATTGCCGTTGCTGAATGCGTAGTCTGGTTAGGGTGAATTGATGTGTGATTTACTTAGCATTACATGTTGTTCTATAATGCTTATTATATTGATTGAGGAACTCACCCTTACAACCCATTTTTCAGGTAACGAGAAATGAATTGAATAGAAGCTAACGCTTGGAGTCTATAGTAGTGTCCTATGGGTCATGCTCTGGTAGATGTAACATCGGGAGGGAACCTTTTCGTTGTATTGTTGGAAATTGTTGAATTAGTTTACATGTATGGTGTTACATGTCTCATGCTGATGTTGAATTCTATTCCGCTGCGTATTATGCAACTGTTTTATTTGATAAATAAATGAGCATGACAGGATGTTTTGATAAATGTTGTGAAATGATTGTGTGACACCCTTCGGGGCATAATTACTCTGATTGATAGGTTATTATATTAAATTAAATATTTTGGGGTATTTAGAAGGGTGTTACAAGTATTCTGTCAGACTATCTTGCTCAACAACCGATTGAAGACTATGAGCCAATGAAGTTTGATTTTCCAGATGAAGACATCATGTTCCTCAAGATGAAAGAGTGTGAAGAGCCAGTTGTTGGGGAGGGACCTGATCCAGATGAAAAGTGGATTTTAACGTTTGATGGGGCCGTCAACGCCAAAGGAAGTGGAATTGGCGCTGTCATTACTACTCCGAAAGGTGCCCACATGCCCTTCACCGCTCGTCTGACCTTCGAATGCACCAATAATGAAGCTGAGTACGAGGCCTGTATCTTGGGTATTGAGCAAGCCATTGATTTGAGAATCAAGACTCTAGACATCTTCGGAGATTCAGCCCTAGTGATCAATCAAGTAAATGGTGATTGGAACACTCTCCAGCCTACTCTGGTCCCCTACAGAGATTACACGAGAAGACTGTTGACTTTCTTCACAACAGTAAAGTTGTATCATATACCTCGTGATGAGAACCAGATGGCAGATGCTCTTGCTACTCTATCCTCCATGATCAAGGTGGTTCGGTGGAACCATGCTCCTAGGATCGATGTTATGCGCCTTGATAGGGTCGCGTATGTGTTTGCCGTTGAACTAATGGTTGATGACAAGCCCTGGTATCACGATATCAAGTGCTTTCTGAAGAATCAAGAGTACCCTGCAGGGGCATCCAACAATGACAGAAAGACTTTGAGAAGATTGGCAGGCAGTTTCTTCTTGAACAAAGACGATGTGCTGTATAAGAGGAACTTCGACATGGTTTTGCTCAGATGCGTGGACAAACACGAGGCGGACATGTTAATGCAGGAAGTTCATGAAGGTTCCTTCGGTACTCATGCCGGTGGACATGCAATGGCTAAGAAATTGTTGAGAGCGGGTTATTATTGGATGACCATGGAATCAGATTGTTTCAAGTATGCTCGGAAATGCCATAAATGCCAGATTTATGCTGATAAGGTGCATGTACCGCCGAATCCTCTGAATGTGATGTCTTCGCCGTGGCCGTTTGCTATGTGGGGCATTGACATGATTGGAAAGATTGAGCCGACTGCTTCCAATGGGCATCGCTTCATCCTTGTTGCCATCGACTATTTCACCAAGTGGGTCGAAGCACCGTCGTTCGCGAATGTCACCAGACATGTGGTTGCCCGTTTCATCAAGAAAGAAATCATCTGTCGCTATGGGATTCCCGAAAGAATCATTACTGATAATGGTTCCAATCTCAATAACAAAATGATGAAGGAGTTGTGTCAGAACTTCAACATTCAGCATCACAATTCTTCCCCCTATCGTCCTAAGATGAACGGTGCTGTTGAGGCAGCAAATAAGAACATAAAGAAGATTGTGCAGAAGATGGTCGTTACGTACAGAGATTGGCATGAGATGCTACCCTTCGCCTTGCATGGGTACCGCACTTCAGTACGTACGTCGACCGGGGCGACCCCTTACTCCCTGGTGTATGGTATGGAAGCAGTCCTACCTGTTGAAGTGGAGATTCCTTCTCTAAGAGTCCTGTTGGATGTCAAGCTAGATGAAGCTGAATGGATTCGGACAAGGTTCAATGAGTTGAGTCTTATCGAAGAGAAGCGAATGGCAGCCATCTGTCATGGGCAGTTGTATCAGAGTCGGATGAAGAGAGCCTTTGACCAGAAAGTGCGCCCTCGATGTTTCCAAGTCGGAGATTTGGTGTTGAAAAGGATCCTTCCTCCTCAGACGGATCACAGGGGCAAGTGGACTCCTAACTATGAGGGACCATATATCGTCACCAAGGTTTTCGATGGTGGGGCCTTAATGCTTGCAACGATGGATTGTGAAGACTTCACTTCCCCGGTAAACTCAGACGCAGTTAAAAAATACTTCGCATAAAATAGACCCGCTGGACGGTAAAAAGAAAAGTCCAGGAAAAAATGGGCATCCCGACGAACCAAGAAGATGAAAAGGTTCGGGCAAAAATTAGGGATTTAAAAATGAAAAGATCGTACACCCGGTAAGTTGAAAACCTGAAAAGGCAACTTAGGCAAAAATGGGTATCCCGGTGGATTGAAAACCCGAAAAGGGAAATCCAGGCAAAAGTTAGGGATTAAGCGAATGACTGCGTTCTGAGTTAGTTCTGAATCTCATCTCATGTCAATGACTGGAAACTTTCAAAAGGAAGAAAACAATCTAATCACCTTTTCAGAAGGCTGATCATCTCGAAGATCTTGAAGACGGGCAAGTCATAGCAGAATTGGAACCCAATAGAAATCCATTTCACATTGCCATTAGATTAATTCTTGTTTTGCGATTACCTCTTTCCAGGGATTGCTTCCTGATGTAAATGCCTATTCAGAGGCCATTCAATCAATAAAATCATGTTATTCAGTATATCTCTGTTTTCATTTTTATTTTACTGTTTTGTTTGCAAAAATGACGTCCGAATTTTTGATAAACATTGCATCATGACACATAAGGGCTTTACAGGTATATGCTTAATAAACATTTAAAGTTGATGTGAATTTTAAGTGCTTTGGATCATCTATTCAGAACAGATACTGTAACACCCCAAAATTTGCCCTCCTCATTCATGCATTCATTTAGCATTTCATATTGCATTTCATCATGTCAATCAGAATTAGATCCAAAAAAAAAATAATAATAATAATAATAATAAAAATTAATTAATTAAATAAATAATTAAATAAATAAAATATAATAAATTTTTTTTGGACTTGGACCTTTCTCAAAAGCCCACTAAGCTACCAATATTAGCCTATAAATACTAGAGTTTCATTGAAACAAAAGCCACACAGAAGAGGAGAAGAAGGAAGAGAAGCAAAATACTCTGAGGTTTCCTTGGAACAAAACCCTGAGGAAAAAGATAGTGAGAGAAGACCTAACGGAGTTCAGAGAAGCCTCCAAACCCCGAAGGGAACTCAACTACACAGAATCACCTCTGCCTCACATAAACCCTGAAGATTGTTTTGTAAACCTCACGGGTGCAACTCAATTTCAATCAAGCTCTCCAATCAGGTTTGCTATTATTCCCATTACCTTTGCCCATGGGTTTAATATGTATATGAATGTATAAACAATGCCTTGAATGTTTAACCGTTTAATTTTTGAGTGTATGCCACAGGGTTTGAGGTTTCTGAAACCATACTGTTATTCATGAAAAAAATGCTTATGGTGTTTCACTAACCCTTTTGTTGAATTTTTGTGAGGGCTCACATGACTTTTGCAGGGATAACTTGCGTGGTTTCCCACTTTATTTGTGGGATAACCCCTGAAGGTTCATTCCGATTACCTGTACTGACCCACTTTCTTTGATGATGTTAGCTTGGAAGGATCTCAGAGTTTCCCATTCCTCTAATTGCTGTTACTTCGAATCTTTATCCGCGTGGTACTTTTACATTTTTCCCACATTTTACTGCTTTCCTAGCTGGAAGACCTCGATAGGAGGCAACGTTTGAGCCCCTTGGTGGCATTTTACTTTGAGATACATGTTTTGTGTTTTGTATTCATATCCCTGCAGGTAGCGCGGTTCCTTCGTCAAGGACTGCCTTTTTGCCCTCGAGCATCCCAAACCCTAAAACCCAAAGCAACACGTTAACTCCTTCTACTACAGGCGAGTAAGTCTCCAAAGGTCGAGCATCCGGTAGATTGCGTAGTGACGTCGTTCGCCCAAAACCCAATCCATAACCCCGTAGTTAGCCGAACTACGTTTTGCTCTGATTCTCAGGCCAGATGAGATACGTAGGCATAAGACGCGATGTCTTAACGAGCACACATCCCCCAACCCATAGGTCAGCCGAGCTACGAAGACTCTGATTCTCATATTCAGATGAGATACGTATGCAGTGGATGCGACATCCGCGCGAGTCATTTTCATTTAACCCTTTTTTTTTGGCAAACAGCACAAGATAAACCCACACCCTTTAGACAAGAACTACAAAAGTGGATCCCGTAGAGTACTACGGATGCGTAGGGGTGCTAATACCTTCCCTTTGCATAACCGACTCCCGAACCCAAGATTTGGTTGCGAGACCCTGTCTTGTCCTTTCCTTTTTTCAGGTTTACTTCGAGCGTTTCCTTTCCCTCCTTTGAGATGAATAACGCGCGGTGGCGACTCTTCTGTCTTTTTCTTTTGCCGGTTGTGTTTTTTTCGCATTCCATTTTTCAGGTTGCGACAGCTGGCGACTCTGCTGGGGACTGAAAGAAGTTGACCTCTTGCTGGTCCATCTTCCCTAAGCGAGTCCCTCCTAGCTTTTGTAGTTTGTTTGTTTATTGGGTGTTCATGCTTTTGTGCAGTTATTTATTTACCTGCTTTACCTTATTGCATTGTGTATATATCATTGTTGTTTCTGTTGGCTGGCTGCTTGGTGATCTTTGTGAGATGAGTTCTATACCCGAACTCGAGTGCACTTAGGATAGGAGAATGGCATAGTCCTGTCGACTTGTGTGGAGTTATTCCTTAGCGAGTTGACTTGCAAGCCCATTCACTTGGTGGAGGTCATGTTGAGATCAATAATGTCACATAAGTAAATTGTGGTTAGACATTACTTGTTCCAATATAGACCTAAGAAGCCGAGGACCTTAGTTTACCAAACCCATCTTGGCCTATTCGTAGGACGTAGTGCGAAAGTCGTTCAAATGTAAGATTTGATACGATTGTTACGCGATACTACACTCATAAGAGTCTCTCTTGAGAATATTGTTGGAATACGAGTAGTCGTTCCTCTGATAATATCCGAAAGATGGGATTATGACTATGGGAACCTTTTGTAGAACATGTTTGGCAGGTTTAAACCTTAGTACACTCCTTTTGGGTGGTTCTTAACCTAAACTCCATGCTCGTGACTTGCGACAAACCGTTGATTCATGGTTGATCCGATCAGGTATCCTTAATATCAATGAAACTCGGGTATTGATAAGGTGTAAACCATAATCCACCAAAATGGGTGGTTGATATTAAGGATAACATGATCCATCCCATGACCTTTGTTTGGTGTGCTCTTAATTTCTCTCCAGACAGTGCAACCTGACAGATGTTCAAGCGGATCCATCAATTCTGATTGACATGCCTTTGCATTGCATAACATCATCTGCATATTTGCATCCAACATCTCATGCTTATTCATTTGCAGGGTATTCCCTTTCAAAACGGGGGTGCCTTAAAACTGAACAAGCAGTGCATCACATACCATGCATATTAACCCTTATCTGTTTTGCAGGTGTCACCGCAGTGTCTAATGTTTGTTCCCTGTATCAGGCAGTTATTGGTCCCAAGCGAGTCCACAGGTACCCGACAAAGGAAAATCGTCCACAACTAGCGATGGACCAAGTACAGAAAGAGCTGGCTGATATGCGTGAAAGGATGGATCAGTTCATGACATTGATGACTGGTATGGCAGCAGGCCAAGAAAAGCTGAGGGAATTGGTTGAGCAACCGAGGCCCAATCCAGATTTGGAGGTACCAAATGCTGAGGGAAACCCAGGTAACCCTGGGAACGCTGATAACCCTGTGAACACTGGTAACGCGGGTAACGCAAATGCTGATGGAAACCCGGGTAATGTTGGCAACACGGGGAATGTTGGGAATGGTATTGGTGGAAGATACAATGTGAATCAAGGAATTCGGATTAACGGGCACCCCGTTACTGAAGATTGTCAGTATGATCAATTTTCTTTGCACGACGAAGCCCTCGAGACCACTCGCTGTATGGATGAGCTTGCTGAGAAGCTCAAATCTTTGGAGTCTCAAAATTCCTTAGGCTTTGATGTCACAAATCTTGGTCTGGTTCGGGGAGTAAGGATTCCTCACAAGTTCAAACCCCCTACTTTTGAGAAATACAACGGGGCTTCTTGCCCACGCACTCATCTCCAATCTTATTTGGGAAGGTTGGGAGCTCACACAGAAGATGAAAAGCTGTGGATGTACTATTTTGAAGACAGTCTAACTGGAGCTTCTCGTGAATGGTATTCTCATTTGTCTCGTACTACCATCAAGAGCTGGAAAGACTTGGCAGAGGCTTTTATCAAGCAATATCAATACAACTTGGACATGGCTCCAAATCAGACCTTGTTGCAAGGTATGTCTCAGACTGCCAAGGAAACCTTTAGAGAGTATGCTCAGCGTTGGAGACAGATTGATGCGTCCGTCTAACCCCCTATGTCTGAAAGGGAGATGGCGGACATGTTCATGAACACTCTTCAAGGCAATTATATTGAGAGATTGGCTGCTTGCCCGTCAATCAGCTTTGCGGAGATAGTAATTGCTGGAGAAAGAATCGAGAGTCTGTTGAAGATGGGCCGAATTCAAGACAATAGTGCTTCCAACCCATCAGGTCCCAAGAGACCGTTTGCTGGTAACGGTCAGCGAAGAAAAGAAGGCGAGGCAAGCGTTGTGTATGCCGGCAGAGGCAGGAGTAAAGGACGCCCTAATTATTATCAAGATCAAGTGGCCGCAGTCACTATTCCAACACCTGTTCCTCAACCGCAATATCATCCGCAACAACAACCCAGGTACAACAATCAACAACAAGGAGGTAATCCGGGTCAGCAGAGACATTATCAACAACGTCCAAGGCAGACGGACCGGGTCATCGAGCCGATCCCAATGCCTTATTCAGTATTACTTCCCAAGCTGATTGACATGAATCTGGTTACGTTGAGAACTCTGGCCCCACCAATCGATCCCAATAATTTGCCTAGAGGTTATGATGTCAACGCCAGATGTGCTTTTCACTCCAACGCACCTGGCCATACTACAGATAATTGCAAGGCTCTCCAGTTAAAGGTACAAGATTTGAGAGATGCCCAGGCTATCAATTTTGCTCCGGTGCCTAATGTTATCCAGAACCCGATGCCGGCTCACGGCGGGCAGGGGATTAATGTTGTCGAAGTGGTTGAAGCTGGTAATGCCCAAGGCTGGGGCAAATTTGTGGAGCCAGTCATCAAAGAAGACAAGTTTGGATTGGGGTATGCTCCGGGATCTCAGAAGAATGAAGCCGGTACTTTCTCCAGCAGGGGTTTGGTTTCTCCCCACGTCGTCAATGCTGCAGATGAAGACAAGGCTGACAGCGACTGTGACTTAGATAGCTGGATTCGCCCGTGTGTCCCGGGAGAAAAGCTCGACAATTGGTCGTCTGAAAAAACCGTTCGGGTTACTCTACTGAAAGAGTGATTTTTATTGTTTTCCTTTATTACATGCATAATAAAGTCTTACACTTTGCCCAAGGTGTAATGGCTCATTTGTAGGGCCATCCATTTACTTACATTTCACAATTATTTTTATCATCAATAAAGGACGGCTTTTGCAAACAATTTTGTGTTCTCTTTCTTTCAGTTTTTTTTACTTTTTACAAAAAAATGGCAATGTTTCTTTTTTTGTTTTTCCTTTCTTTCAGAAAAAAAATCTCTCATTCTAAGGTAAAGCATGATCCTCCATCATGCAGAGCCGACCACTCGGATCTCACTGCTAACGACACTGCTATGGCCAAGTATGACTTCGACAATCCTATCTATCAAGCCGAAGAAGGGGCTGAGGAAGATTGTGAATTGCCTGAAGGGTTAGCCAGATTGTTGAAACAGGAGGACCGAGCTATTACACCTTATCAGGAGGTGGTTGAGACCATCAATGTTGGTGCCGAAGACGACAAGAAAGAGATCAAGATCGGGGCAAGTCTACAAGCAGAGAGAAAAGACCGTTGATCATGTACTTGACTGTGTTAGAAAGGTCGATGGGTTGTGTGCTCGGTCAGCATGACGAGTCAGGTCGAAAAGAGCATGCAATATACTACCTTAGCAAAAGTTTACCGACTGTGAACAAAGATACTCATTGCTCGAGAAAACTTGCCGCGCTTTGGCATGGGCTTCTCGCCGACTAAGACAGTATATGTTGACTCACACGACTCTATTGATATCAAAAATGGATCCAGTCAAGTATATTTTTGAAAAGCCATCACTTACCGGAAAGGTTACTAGGTGACAAATGATACTGACAGAGTATGACATCCAATACACTTCACAAAAAGCCATCAAGGGAAGTGTCTTATCAGACTATCTTGCAGAGCAACCGATTGATGATTACCAACCTATGAGGTTTGACTTTCCTGATGAGGACATCATGTTTCTCAAATCGAAAGATTGAGAGGAACCACTCCTGGAGGAGGGGCCTGACCCTGAATCCAATTGGGTTATGATGTTTGATGGGGCGGTCCACGTCAATGGTCGCGGAGTTGGTATAGTGTTGATCACACCGGAAGGAGGTTCATATGCCATTTGGTGCCAGAATAACTTTTCCCTGCACCAACAATGAAACCGAATACGAAGCCTGTATCCTAAGACTTGAGGAAGCCGTCAAAATACAGATTAAATCCCTGGATGTATACGGGGACTCAACTTTGGTCATCAATCAAACCAACGGGAAATGGTGCTATGCTGGAACTACGTACCCAGAATTGACGTATCTCAGTCAGAGACGAATGAAGAAAGCATTTGGTCAAAAAGTGCGCCCTCGGGAGTATCGAGTCGGTGAATTGGTACTCAAAAGAATTCTTCCTCCTAACACAGATCACAGGGGCAAATGGACACCGAACTATGAGGGTCCGTACGTGGTTAAAAGGATTTTCTATGGCGGAGCTTTGATGCTAACAACCATGGATGGCGAAGGATTCCCGTCCCTGTCAACTCAGACGCAGTTAAAAAATACTTCGCATAAAATAGACCCGCTGGACGATAAAAAGAATAGTCCAGGCAAAAAAAGGGCATCCCGACGAACCAAAAAAAAGAATAAAGAGGTTCGGGCAAAAATTAGGGATATAAAAAAAGAGTACACCCGGTGAGTCGAAAACCCAAAAGGGCGGCTCAGGCAAAAATGGGTATCCCGGTGGATTGAAAACCCGAAAAAATGGGCGATCCAGGCAAAAGTTAGTGAATAAGCGAATGACTGTGATCTGAGTTCATCAGTGTTATATCACCGTTTCATTCAATCCGGCAATCTTCGAAGGTTAAAGATCGACTAATCATCCACTTCAGAAAGCAAGATGAGCAGAGCGTCTTGAGGACATACGAGCCATAGCAGAGTCGAAACTCAGTGGGACCCCGTTTCCACATTGTCATTAGGATAGTTCTCTTTTTATAGCGATCACCTCTTTTCAGGGATCAACTTCCTGATACCCTCGCCTATTCCTGGCACAAATTTTCTCCCCAGTAAGAGTCGAATAATTCAGTTAAAGAGCCTCTTTATTTTTCATTTATCAGTTTGTTTGCAAAAATGTCCGAATTTTTTATAAAACATATTGCATATGAACATAATGGTGGCTTTTGCAGATGATTTGCACAGGAAAACATTTAAAATTGCTTTGAATGTGCTTAATCCCGGACGGTGAATTCAAACCGAGTAATTCCCCCGAGGCATATGTGTATTTTTGGTTGCAGGTCACAGGAACCGGATGCCAAGTCATGAATCCTCATCCCCCAAGCGGTTGACATAGTCTCTCCTCAGCAGAGCATGTTCCCCAACAGAGTTGACAGTATCCAGACCGTCTATCCCCAGTAGAGTTGACAGTATCCAGACTATATATCCCCAGCGCAGTTGACAGTGTCAGACTGTATCTTCCTAGCAACAGCGGAGTGGTTGCATAACCAACGGACAAGAGGGTGGTGTTCCCAGTGTTCATCTCATCCCCAGCAGATTATTTTTAACAGATTTGTTAATCCCCAGCTTGAGGGTGATTAGCAAGCTCATATCCCCAGCAAAGACCGTTTCCTACGACATTTCCCCAGGAAGTGTTTTCCCCACAGACTCTCCTCACAGAGCCTCGCCGAGAAAAGTTTCCATAGTTGATACTCCCCCCGCAAGGTCAACTTTTCAAGCAGCCAATTTATTTTTGGTGGCTCATTGGTCCCGGCAGACGGATCATTCCCCACAGAGCATTCAAGGATTGATACAGCGATCTGTTCCCTACCGGAGTTTGCTTCCCCTAGCAGATTTCTTTTTTCTTTTACACCATGCATAGCATTTGCATTCGCACGCATATCATATCAAGCATACACATAAGCTGATAAACAGGTTCTTCCAAGCAGACTGAAGAATTACTTTACAACCAAGGTCATGAGATCCAGCCAGAGGATCAAGCGTGAGTGATCCAGCCTGAGGGTCGTTTTGAAGATTCAGCCTGAGAATCGTTTTCCAGTGATCCAGCCTGAGGGTCATTTTGAAGATTCAGCCTGAGAATCGTGTTCCAGCAATCCAGCCTGAGGGTCATTTCGAAGATTCAGCCTGAGAATCGTGTTCCAGTAAGCCAGCCTAAGGCTCAATTTGAAGATTCCCCAGTGAAGTCGCCTACAAGCTTTATTTCCCCAGCAAGCCTAAGTCTAATTGAGGAGTCGTTACAACATGTTCTAGCCCGAAGAATATGTACGAAGCCCAAAAGTGGAATATTCTCGAAGCTGCATATCTAATATGAAGGTTGGGTGTAGATTTCAAAAGAAGGTCAACCAGCGCATGCCTCAGATGCGGGATCCTAATGACGGGAATTTATCATTAAAACAATCCAGATCTAGCCAGAAGATCGAAGTAGATTCAGCCAGAGAATCGAAACAAAGGAGATCTAGCCAGAAGATCGAAGAAGATCTAGCCAGAAGATCAAAGTCAGGTCTAGCCCGAAGACCGGAAATAGATTCAGCCAGAGAATCGAAACAATTCAGATCTAGCCAGAAGATCGAAGTAGATTCATCCAGAGAATCAAAGGAAATAGATTCAGCCAGAGAATCGAAACGGAGGAGATCTAGCCAGAAGATCGAAGAAGATCTAGCCAGAAGATCAAATTCGTATCCAGCCCGAGGATCAAAATTAATATCCAACCAGAGGACTAAATTGAGTATAGGTTCAGCCAGAGGATCGAAACTCCAGATTAAGCCAGAGGATCAGAAGGAAAATAAACAGCGCGGTGTATTTCCGCGTTTTTGTGGTGTTCTCGGAGCGCAAATTTTCGGTCTATCTTTGGTATTCAATCACAGCTCACCCCGTTTGTCTGATAAGCTGTTCGCTTTCATCCTACTCGGGTTAGTTGATGATTGAATAGGGGCAGTTGTAACACCCCAAAATTTGCCCTCCTCATTCATGCATTCATTTAGCATTTCATATTGCATTTCATCATGTCAATCAGAATTAGATCCAAAAAAATAATAATTTTTTTACAAAAAAATAAATAAATAAATAAATAAATAAATAAATAATAATAAAAAAATTAATTAATTAAATAAATAATTAAATAAATAAAATATAATAAATTTTTTTTGGACTTGGACCTTTCTCAAAAGCCCACTAAGCTACCAATATTAGCCTATAAATACTAGAGTTTCATTGAAACAAAAGCCACACAGAAGAGGAGAAGAAGGAAGAGAAGCAAAATACTCTGAGGTTTCCTTGGAACAAAACCCTGAGAAAAAAGATAGTGAGAGAAGACCTAACGGAGTTCAGAGCAGCCTCCAAACCCCGAAGGAAACTCAACTACACAGAATCACCTCTGCCTCACATAAACCCTGAAGATTGTTTTGTAAACCTCACGGGTGCAACTCAATTTCAATCAAGCTCTCCAATCAGGTTTGCTATTATTCCCATTACCTTTGCCCATGGGTTTAATATGTATATGAATGTATAAACAATGCCTTGAATGTTTAACCATTTAATTTTTGAGTGTATGCCATAGGGTTTGAGGTTTCTGAAACCATACTGTTATTCATGAAAAAAATGCTTATGGTGTTTCACTAACCCTTTTGTTGAATTTTTGTGAGGGCTCACATGACTTTTGCAGGGATAACTTGCGTGGTTTCCCACTTTATTTGTGGGATAACCCCTGAAGGTTCATTCCGATTACCTGTACTGACCCACTTTCTTTGATGATGTTAGCTTGGAAGGATCTCAGAGTTTCCCATTCCTCTAATTGCTGTTACTTCGGATCTTTATCCGCGTGGTACTTTTACATTTTTCCCGCATTTTACTGCTTTCCTAGCTGGAAGACCTCGATAGGAGGCAACGTTTGAGCCCCTTGGTGGCATTTTACTTTGAGATACATGTTTTGTGTTTTGTATTCATATCCCTGCAGGTAGCGCGGTTCCTTCGTCAAGGACTGCCTTTTTGCCCTCGAACATCCCAAACCCTAAAACCCAAAGCAACACGTTAACTCCTTCTACTACAGGCGAGTAAGTCTCCAAAGGTCGAGCATCCGGTAGATTGCGTAGTGACGTCGTTCGCCCAAAACCCAATCCATAACCCCGTAGTTAGCCGAACTACGTTTTGCTCTGATTCTCAGGCCAGATGAGATACGTAGGCATAAGACGCGATGTCTTAACGAGCACACATCCCCCAACCCATAGGTCAGCCGAGCTACGAAGACTCTGATTCTCATATTCAGATGAGATACGTATGCAGTGGATGCGACATCCGCGCGAGTCATTTTCATTTAACCCTTTTTTTTTGGCAAACAGCACAAGATAAACCCACACCCTTTAGACAAGAACTACAAAAGTGGATCCCGTAGAGTACTACGGATGCGTAGGGGTGCTAATACCTTCCCTTCGCATAACCGACTCCCGAACCCAAGATTTGGCTGCGAGACCCTGTCTTGTCCTTTCCTTTTTTCAGGTTTACTTCGAGCGTTTCCTTTCCCTCCTTTGGGATGAATAACGCGCGGTGGCGACTCTTCTGTCTTTTTCTTTTGCTGGTTGTGTTTTTTTCGCATTCCATTTTTCAGGTTGCGACAGATACCCTCGGGGCATTTCCTAAGCTTGCGTGTCAGACTATACACTCCCCAGCGGAGTTGACAGTACCAGACTGTATCTTTCCAGCAGAAGCAGCTGCTTCTCAGAGTTCGAGGCCAGATCGAGGATTTCAATCCCAGATCGATGATCTCTTTCCTGGAAGCATAACCTCGGTACCGTATCGGTGTTTGCTCCCCCCTGCTGAGTCATCTCTCGTAGATTATGGTTGCCAGAACCACTATCGCTTCCCCCAACAACAGGTTTGCAGCGCCGTTCTCTCCCCAGTCAGAGTCTCGGTATCTCGTCATTTCCAGAACACCGCGTGGCCGGTCATTTCCCCATATGGTTCATTATGCTGTGCATCTCCAACAGTAGTGCCAGGGTCCAGAAGATTGTCATCATTTCCCCAACAGGATTCCTTGCTTCAGCTTGGCATTTTCCCCAGCATTTCGCATCCCTGCATGTAGAATCATATTGCATTGCATCCTCCCAAATCGCGTAGCATTTCCATTTTCATGGAACATTACGCCATCGCAAAATTCAAACATACGCATGTAAGCATAAAACATTCTCGGTATCCCAAGTGATAAGCCAGAAGTTTGTTTCCAGTGCTCAGACTGAAGGTTGTTCATGACTTATTATCCCCAGCATGGGTCGTTGGCCCACGTGCCGCCTCAACTATTATTGTTCCCTATTTCTGCCGATGCTGACAGGCATGAAGTTTCCGATATCCATACCGAAGTGGCATTCAGGCCAGTTTTTCCGATATTCAGATCGAAGAAGTTTCCGACAATCAGGTCGAAGTACTTGTGGCATTCAGGCCAGTTTTTTCCGATTTTCAGATCGAAGAAGTTTCCGACATTCAGGTCGATGCAACTTGTGGCATTCAGGCCAGTTTCCGGTATCCAGACCGAAGTGGCATTCAGGCCAGTTTTTCCGATATTCAGATCGAAGAAGTTTCCGACAATCAGGTCGAAGTACTTGTGGCATTCAGGCCAGTTTTTTCCGATTTTCAGATCGAAGAAGTTTCTGACATTCAGGTCGATGCAACTTGTGGCATTCAGGCCAGTTTCCGGTATCCAGACCGAAGTGGCATTCAGGCGAGTTTCCGATTTTCAGATCGAAGAAGTTTCCGACAATCAGGTCGAAGTACTTGTGGCATTCAGGCCAGTTTTCCGATTTTTAGATCGAAGTGGTGTTCAGACCAGATTTCCGGTGATCAGACCAACATTGATACTCTCATATTCCGTTGCTTAGTGTTCAGACTAATGCGCGGCGTTCAGGCCATGGGTATTCCTGTGTTACCATTTATTTTAGTATCCAGGTCAACTTTCTGTTTCGGTACTCAGGCCGATTTTCACTGTACCAGACGGATTCTTCTTTTGAGATTGCTTCTTTGCCGATTCTGACAGGCATCGTTAATTATTTCATAGGGATTCAGGATCAAAATCCGGGTCTTCTTAGTATTTAACCATCTCCCACTATGATCATATGAAGAACGTCCTGCTTCATATTCTCTAGTTGAAGACGCTTAAATAGGGGCAACTGTCATACCCCGATTTTGGTCTTGAATTTTTTATGTTTTTATTTTTGTTTAGCATGCTTGGCCTGACCTTACTTTGGTTTTATATGAGGATTGGTCTTGGTCCAAAGTCATGGTGTTGTTCATGTGATTGTTAATACACATATGGTCTTGGTCATCCAAACAACCAACCTTCTTGTGTCACAAGCCAATTGCCAATCATGCCACTTGATTCATGAATATCCCTTTCAAATCCTAATCTTATGCCCTCAGTTCATGGCCTTGTTAACACATACTACCAGTCAAGTCATGTTCTTTTCAAAGTCAAGCATTCAAGTCATAAAATAAACCAATGGTAAAACCAAATTTCAAATCATTTTTCAAACCATTTCAATTCATTTCACATCATTCTAAACCATCACATTTGGTTTTACATAAAAAGGTACAAGTCTTGACAATTTTGACCAATTGTTGACTTTGGTCAACATTTGACTTTTTGGTCAACATTGACCAAAGTCACCCAAAATCCAAAAACCCTAAAATTTCACCATAACCATTTATTCAATGTCAATTTACAAAGAAACTACAAAGAAAATTGAATTTTGACCATTTTGTTGACTTTAGTCAACAGTTGACTTTTTGGTCAACTTTGACCAAAGTTAACCTTCCCATTTTTGACCCTCTTAAACCTAATCTAATCCATTTTAGCCTTGATTCACCATCCAAGAGTCTTGTGTGATGAGTTTGACTTTGTATCTTCTTGGCCAAGTAACTTATCTTATGTTAACCTCATGTGCAACTTGTCTTGAATTGTCATTTTGGCTTGGCCAACCATTGGTTCTGCATTGCTAAGCAAGGTCCTGCAACTACTACAACCAAGCATTACAACCACACTAGATATTGCACTTGCATTGGCCAAGGATGTTTGAGTTTGGTCGTGACTGCACATGGATAACATCCTGTCATTAAATTTCTGCAGCAGCCATGGTTTTGCCACCAAGTAGCAGCAACAGCCTGCAAAACCAGTTGATACATTGCCATAAACCTCAAACAGAAACAAGGAAATGATGCATCATTGATGGGAAAATAGCAAGTGTACTATTTTTCTCACTGTAGTAATAAAAGGGAATTTCCCCGTTTGTCGATCTCAAGGACTGCTTGACAATACAGAGTTTATAGATTGTTTCAATTAGACAAAAGCCTTTGGTTTTTTTGTGTGGTGAGTAATTATCCTACCAATTTCAAATAAAGAAAACAAGTAAAAAGGTTGAACGAGATACAAATGAGAGAAGATTGCTAGGGTTCGGTGAATGAATCTTCCTGTAACAGATATAATTTATGAAGACTTAGACAATATTCCTGTCAAATTAATTCCGGTCCTCAAGGGTATCTATTCCTAAGTCCTTAGTAATAGACCTTTGATTATGTAACCTAATTACTATGTCCATAAACAATTAGGTTCATACTCAAGCATTCACATATCAAGAATTACCGGTCAGATAGAAAATCCTTAGTCCTAGGTTATTTTTACTATCCAAAGTTCTTATCCAGGTCAATGAATAATTGCTGTCCAGCTTACACTATTCATATTAATCATCATTCGTTGATCCGACGAATAAAGCACGAAGAACGGCGATAAGAACAAATTAATGGAAAAGAAGAAATAAGCAATACTTTCATAAACATCAAATCTGTCACATTCAGAATCAGGGTCACCCCCCTAGCAATGGGGGGTTTAGCTACTCATAATAAAAGTAAAAACAAAGATTAATATTGTTGTCATTACAGAATTTCGTGAGGAATCAATCTTCAATAGTCGGAAAACTCTTGAACATATGAATCCTTTGATCTTCGTTGAGTCTCCAGCTCTCAAAACGCGTCTTTTCTCTCCAAAAATTGTCCAACCCCCGGAAAATCGTGGTCTGGCCTCTTAAAAGCTATGCAGTTGGATTTTTCCTGAATTTGTGCTCCATACGCGTACTGCGTTGTCCCATACGCGTACTGCCTAGTAGGAAACGCGTATTGGACGTAACACAGCATCTGGTACGCGTATTGCCCAGCCTGTTACGCGTATTGCCCAGGTTGGTACGCGTATTGCCCAGGCTGGTACGCGTATCACCAGAAGCTTGTCTTTTGGCTGAATTTTCCTTCCCTCTGGTCATTTACGTATGCTACGCGTACTGGGGAGGTCCATACGCGTATCATGTAAGGCCATACGCGTATGGACAGTAGGTTCTCCAAAAATTGGCTTTTTCTTCCATTTTCTTGCTCGATTTCGCATCTTACGTTTTATGTCCTGAGCTTCCAAACTAGCTTTTTACCTGCTAACATACCAAAAAGTGTAAAATATCCTCAAGAAACTCATAAGTAACAACACACTTAATATTATAGAATTGAGCTTATATCTAACTAAAAATGCTTCAATTTACACAGTTTACCTGACTTATTTACGGTTAAATAGTGGACTGTCTAGCATAAATGGTGACTGATCACAACCCCAAACTTAGCTTGTTGCTTGTCCTCAAGTAACATTTTATTACCATCACAGATCATGTCACCCCAAACTTACTGTAAAACAGTTCTTACCACAATACTGCTGAAATTTTTCGCACTGGACCTCTTGATGTTTTTCAGGTTTTCTGATTCTTCCACATAGCCGCCGAGCTAGAAACTCTTTCCCTCAGAGATATGACTTTACCTGTCAGCTTATATCACACTCTCACCAAGTCTCTCTGGGTTAAAGTGTTATCACTCTCAAATCACAATATGCAATATCAAATCAACAGTTTGAATAAATTCTCTCATCCTATCAACATGTACAATCACACACACTTTTTGAGGTCTTTTAGGGTTGTAACGGGGCTTGGGTTTAGGTAGGCTATGAAAGTGGAACCTAGGGTTTATGTTTATTATTATTATTATTATTTTTTTTGGTTCAGAGTACATGCAATCATTCTCTTACTACGTTACTTTGTTATTATTCCTGTAGGGTTATGCAATCCTCTTTTCCTTTTATTTCCAGTGAATGTAGCATCTTTCAAAAGCTGTTCTTCGCTTTTCTATTTCTTTCTTTTTATTCTTATTTTTTTTCTTTCTTTTTTTTTTTTTTATACGACATTCACATACTATTCATGTACTGCAAAGCTACCCCAAACTTAAAGGTTGCTATACCAACAGCAACCCCAAACTTAGATAGAAACGTAGATATGAAATCAATTCTCACATACTCTGAACAGGGTAAGATAGGTCCAAGGTCATGGGTTTAGAAAAAAAAACGGGTATATCAACAATAAATGATTAAAGGCTCAACAGGGTAAAACAATGGATTATAATAATAATGGGATGGCTAGAAAGGCTCTAGGTGATAACAAAAAACATGCCTCAGTGTGTGTATTCGTACAACTAATAATAACAAAAGAACGTACGCAAACCAAGATTGATAAAGACATACCTGATATCGCTCATATGATAATAAGTGTTTGGCTTTTTATGAACTCACCAGGACGGGTTAAGCTGACTTGTTCTATCATACCTCTGAGTTCAAAGCTCATGCTCGTGGTTCTGATGTTAATCTTAACCAGTGCGTCCAATCATAAACAACAGTATCTACAGTCAGGGGACTGAAAGAGAGAACGCCCAAGTAGTTGGTGTACGTGATCAAGAAAACCAATAGCCAGACATAGTCACGTATCTAATGAAATAAACAGGAAACTGGAGGTAAACCAAATCAAATTCATTAGAAGAAGCCAACCCATAATAGGTGGTTACATCATAGCAACAGAAATTAAAACTGAATAACTAAAAAAAACAAAAATTACACAAAGAAAACCAAAAGTACAAAAACATAATCAAAATCAATCACTTTGTCCACCGTCCTGCATATGGGTATCAAAGTTAATCATATCTGTCGGATCCAACATAGTGTGCCCTCGTGCGAAGGCAGAGGTAGGCGTCAATGTCTCTGTGTTGCCCGACGGAGTATGCTGCTGCTGAGGTGGTGTCTGGTGCGGTGGCTGCTGTGGAATCTCTCCCCCTATCTGAACTGGCTGGTTCCACCAAGGAAAGGTGAACTGGCCAAAATGAGGTGCTGGAGGCGGTCCGGAGAATCTATCTCTGAAGCGCTGTGCCTCCTCCCACAGATCAGTCTGATGAGTCAGAACTCTCCCTGACAGCCCATACTGAAAACAGAAATCCTGCATAACACAAAACTGGGACATCTGCATCCAATACTCTCTGGAGTTCTCATCAATTGGAGGAGGCTGAGGTGGTTGTGTCTCTACTGCATTCGGCTGAGCCTCCTGGTGCGGAGCACTGGTGCTTCCCTCCCTGTCTCGTGGTTGCCTCAGAGGTCGGGGCGGATCATCTGTGACCGTCCGCTCCTTCATCCAATGGGCGTTCAGCGGTGCAACCGGTCGCAACATCAGCGAATCAGAGAAATCCGGAACACCCGCTTTCTTACACAGCAGGTAAATCACAGTCGCGTGGCCTAAGGATTTCTTAGGCGACTGAGCGATGTCATCCATATCAGCAGCGATGATCTGTCCAATATTCACTTGTTTCTGATGCAGGATCTGATGGAGAAGCAGTGCACGTTCGGATATCAATTCTGACCCGCTTCGATTAGTACTCAGATTATGATGAATGAAATAGGCCAATGCCTTAGGAATCGGAGCGAGATCAACCACCATAATCTTCGCCGGAGAAATTTTTGAAGTGGGTGCCCAATCGTGACCTGGCCTAATCAGTGAGTTCTTCATATCAGTGTAAGGCCAGTAGTTCTTATCAGACCGTTTCATTTCGGCAAATGGGCAAACAGAATCATAGAACTTGCATTTCAGCACACTGTTAATCGTCTTCCCATCATATTTTATCACTTTGCCCCTTACCCATGAAACGAACGATGCATTCCCTGTGGGGTCTTCCTCATCAGATGTTACCCGTAGTGCATTGGCATAGAACTCCCAGATCAGATCCAGTGAAACCGGTTGGATTTTGTCATTGAAGTATATCAGCTTCTGCTTTTTCAGAATATTAGTGACCTCTGGATACGTGTCATTCTGATACATCCAATGTTTTTCTTCGACCATGTTGCGATTCTTGATTTGCTCATATCGATCTTCATGGTAGGTGGTACGGAATGTGTTGATCTCGTTTGGTGATTGAGACATGATATTAATCTGTGGACTGAAAGAAAAAGAAGAAAACAGAGAAAAATCACAGTAATACGCAGAAAATACGTAATGAAAAGGTGAGAAAATGAAGTCCGTACGGACAAAAACTATATATGCAGCCCCATAAAACTGATACGCGTATGATACGCTGCCAATACGCGTATCAGGCTCCCTTACGCGTACCTTACGCGTATCACTCTGCCATACGCGTATCATACGCTACTAAAACAAGTGTAAAACATGATCTGCGTACCAGATCACGTATCATAAGGTAATACGCGTATGGCCTGGTCCCTTACGCGTATCATACGCGTATGCTTCGTCTATACGCGTATCATACGCGTTTCACCAGAGGCGTGCATTTTTGGTGTCCAATACGCGTATCATAAGACCCATACGCGTATTGGCAGATTCATTTTCAAAAAAATTTTCTTTTTGTTTTCATTTCTTTGATTTTCTAAAAAAAAAAACGGACTCGGCAAAAATAAACTGACACTACAATCAAACCTCCCTTGGGTTGCCTCCCAAGCAGCGCTTCGTTTAACGTCGCATGGCTCGACGGGACACCTCATACTCAGATGAGTTTAACCGTTTCAATCGGTCCCCCTTCACCGGGATTGTATGGTTTCAACCTCTGACCATTGACTTTGAAGGTGTCGCCATTCTTCTCATTTTTAAGCTCTATTGCTCCATAAGGAAGTACTTTGTTAATGACGAATGGTCCTGACCATCTTGACCTCAATTTCCCTTGGAACAACTTCAACCTGGAATTAAATAGCAGTACAAGTTGTCCCTCCCGAAATTCCCCCTTCTGTATCTTTTGATCATGCCATTTTTTTGTTTGTTCTTTGTAAATTTTGGCATTTTCATAAGCTTGATTCCTGAATTCTTCCAACTCATGAAGTTGAAGAATTCGGGATTCACCAGCTTTAAAAAGATCACAGTTTAGGAATTTGGAGGCCCAGAAAGCTCTATGCTCGAGTTCGAGTGGTAAATGACAAGCCTTACCGTAAACTAATTGATAGGGGGACATACCTATTGGTGTTTTAAATGCAGTCCTGTATGCCCACAATGCATCATCCAGCTTTACTGACCAATCTTTCCGAGAAGCACTTACCGTCTTTTCTAAGATTTGCTTTATTTGACGGTTGGATACTTCCACTTGCCCACTCGTCTGGGGGTGATATGGTGTGGCTATCTTATGTTTGACATTATACTTCTTCAACAGATTCTCCAAGAGTTTATTTATAAAATGCGTACCTTGGTCACTAATTAAAGCCCGTGGTACCCCAAACCTAGAGAAGATGTTATGCCTCAAGAACTTCACCACCACTTTAGCATCATTTGTTGGTAATGCCACAGCTTCTACCCACTTTGACACATAATCGACTGCAACCAATATGTAATTCTTACCAGATGATGGCGGAAAGGGTCCCATAAAATCAATTCCCCAAACATCAAACAGCTCCACTTCTAGCATGGAGTTTTGCGGCATCTGATTCCGTTTTGTAATGTTACCCATTCGTTGGCACCTGTCACATTCTCGGACTATAGAATTTGCATCCTTGAATAGTGACGGCCAATACAAACCTGATTGGAGGACTTTTGCTGCAGTTCTATCTCCACTGAAATGTCCACCATACTCTGAATTATGACAAGCTTTCAGAATATCGGCTTGCTCTCTTTCTGGAACACATCTTCTGATCAAACCATCCACTCCCTTTTTGTAGAGAAATGGATCATCCCATAGGTATAACCTGCAATCATAAAGAAACTTTTTCTTTTGGTGAGAATTAAAGTCATCAGGTATAACCCCACCTACCACATAGTTTGCATAGTCAGCAAACCATGGTATCTCCTGAACAGCAAGTATTTTCTCATCAACGAATGTGTCCCGAATAGGATGATCCTCCTCAGTTTCTTTGATTGGGGACATGCGAGATAAGTGATCCGCGACCGTGTTCTCGCACCCCTTTTTGTCTTTGATTTCCAAATCAAACTCCTGAAGGAGGAGGATCCATCTCAAAAGTCTCGGCTTTGATTCCTGCTTAGCAAACAAATACTTTAAAGCAGCATGATCAGTATACACAATGACTTTTGAACCAAGCAAATATGATCTAAATTTGTCAAAAGCATAAACCACGGCCAACAACTCCTTTTCGGTAGTTGCATAATTCATTTGGGTCGGGTTAAGGACATGACTAGCATAATAAATCACATGCAATAATTTGTCCTTTCTCTGTCCTAGGACAGCCCCCACAGCAAGGTCACTTGCATCACACATTATTTCGAAAGGCAAGGACCAATCGGGGGCGATTACAACAGGTGCACTGATCAACTTACTCTTTAAAGTTTCGAAAGCTACCATGCAGTTTTTATCAAAATTAAATTGCTTGTCTTTGACTAGCAAATCAGTCAATGGTTTTGCGACTTTTGAGAAGTCTCTGATAAACCTGCGATAAAAACCTGCATGACCCAAAAAACTCCTTATCCCTTTTTCATTCACAGGAGGTGGGAGGTTAGCTATCACCTCCACTTTGGCTTTATCCACTTCAATTCCTTTGTGGGAAATTTTGTGTCCTAGCACAATTCCTTCCTGCACCATGAAATGACATTTCTCCCAATTGAGAATAAGGTTAGTTTCCTGACATCTTTGCAAAACAAGAGACAAGTTAGCTAAACAATTATCAAAAGAAGAACCAAACACAGAGAAATCATCCATAAACACCTCCATATACTTCTCAAGCATGTCGGAGAATATAGATGTCATACATCTCTGGAAAGTAGCTGGGGCATTGCACAGCCCAAATGGCATCCGTCTGTAAGCGAAAATACCATAAGGACATGTAAATGCAGTTTTTTCTTGATCTTCCGGGGCCACAGCTATTTGGTTGTATCCCGAATATCCATCCAGAAAGCAATAATACTCATGACCTGCAAGTCTTTCTAACATTTGATCAATAAACGGGAGAGGAAAATGGTCCTTTCTTGTTGCAGTGTTCAGTCTCCTGTAATCGATGCATACTCGCCACCCTGTCACTGTGCGAGTTGGGATCAGTTCATTCTTTTCATTTAAAATTACTGTGGTTCCTCCTTTCTTGGGTACCACATGCACTGGACTCACCCACGAGCTGTCAGAAATGGGGTAAATCATTCCCGAATCTAACAACTTTACAACCTCTTTCCTTACCACTTCTTTCATTGCTGGGTTTAACCTCCTCTGTGGTTGCACTACTAGTTTCTGATTATCCTCCATCAGTATCTTATGCATGCATACTGTGGGGCTAATACCTTTTAAATCCTCAATAGTCCACCCAATAGCACTTTTATGCTTCTTTAGTACCTGTATCAACTTTTCCTCATCTATGGCATTTAGCTCAGAACTGATAATAGCAGGATAATTTGTTCCAGATCCTAGAAAGACATATTTAAGATTTACAAGCAATTGTTTTAATTCAAAATTTATACCTGGTTTACTTACCTTTTCATTTTCTAATTCTGGTGAAGATCTCAGATCCTCCCACCGACGTGGTTTGGATTTCATCCAAAGAGGTTGTGTATCCAGCATGGCAAGCACTTCTTTTTCTTTTTCATCATCATTCTCTTCAATCTCTCTGACCGACAGACTAAGAACTCTTTCCAATGGTAATTCAGGAAACTTTCTTTGCATTGTGCTCGTTACCATTTGATCAATTACTTCAACAGAGTGGTTTGTACACATCTCCTCTTTATGTTTCATAGTTTCCCGGACATCAATTCTGAGCTCTTCATCATATACCTTTAGGGTCAAGGTACCTCCCTCAATGTCTATCATGCATCTACCTGTTTCTAAGAAAGGTCTTCCCAGAATCAGAGGTATCTCTTCATCTTCTGGCATTTCCAAAATTACAAAATCAACAGGAAAAACAAATTTATCAACTTTGACCAGAACATCCTCAACTACCCCAAAAGGTCTCTTCACTGAGTGGTCAGCAAATTGAAGTGTCATTCTGGTATCCTGAACATTTCCAATTCCCAGCTTCCTGTAAATAGACAAAGGCATAAGGCTAACACTAGCCCCCAAATCAATCAGCGCCCTTTTAAAAGACCTATCTCCAATGGTACACGGGATGGTCACAGAACCTCTATCTGGCTTCTTTACTGGAATCTTCATACCCTGCAAAATAGCACTACAAGTTTCAGTTAATATAACAGGGTCAGTGTCAGTGGTGCGTTTCTTGGAGATGATGTCTTTCATGAACTTCGCATAAATAGGCATCTGCTCGAGTGCCTCAGAGAATGGAATATTGATTTCTAATTTCCTGAACAACTCCATGAATTTCTGAAAATTTTTCTCATCTTGCTTCTTCTTTTTGTTTCTTTGTGGGAATGGAAGCTTAATGATGGGTTTTGGTTCAGGTAGCTTTTCTTGCACCACCGGCAGTGTCACACTTTCTTCCTCAGTTGGTGTCTTGTTTTCTAAGATTTCCAGGTCCACTTCAAGCAATTGATCTTCTTCTTCATCCTTCTTCTTAAGATCTTCAACAGATTTTCCGCTTCTTGTTGTTACCGCACTCACATTATTATGCTCCCTCGGATTTGTCACTGTTGCACTAGGTAATGTGCCTGGTGTTTGGGAATTTGTTATCTGTTGTGCTATCTGACCCAATTGAATCTCCAGATTTTTAATGGATGCATTGGTGCTCTTCTGATTATTTCTGGTTTCTTCCTGAAATTGCATACTCTGGGTAGCCATCTTCTCTATAGCAATCTCCCAATCAGCTTTCTTTGGAACTTGTTGCTGATAAGGTTGCTGTTGGTACGGTTGTTGTTGTTGTTGTGGAGGTCCTTGGTTCTGAATATTACCCTGCTGATCTTTCCAAGAGAAATTAGGATGATTTTTCCACCCCGGATTATAAGTATTGGAGTAGGGATTATTCTGCCTCAAGTAATTTATAGCTTGCACTTGTTCTGCGGTTGCAACACAATGCATGGTAAAGTGTGGTCCACTACAAATCTCACAAATCATGGTCGGAACCGGTTGCACTTGAGCAACAGTCTGGGTACCTAAATTCATAGCTTTCAATCTTCTTTCAACCTCAGCAGCAACCTGGTCCTCCATTTTCACTACCTGATTTGCTAATTTCAAGTCAATTTTTCCCTCTGGCTGATTCACAGTACGGTCATATAATTCCAAATGCTCATTTGCTGCAATAGCTTCGATGATCTTTTTGATACCGGTTGCTGTTGAAAAATTAGATGAGCCACCAGCAGCTGTATCAATGAGTTGCTTAGTTTTCATTTTCAGCCCGTTTACAAAATTCTGCATTTGTTCAGTCTCATCCAGATTATGTGTAGGACATGCAACTAAACATCTCTTGAATCTTTTGTATGCATCTCCAAGTGTCTCTCCGTCTTTCTGTTTGAAATTCACAATGTCATACCTCTTACGGATATACACAGAAGCAGGAAAATACTCATTCAAGAATGTTGTTTCCATTTGTTGCCAAGTAGTAATGCTTCCTGCGGGTAGTGAATAGAACCATTCCTCAGCGTCCTCAGATGATGTGAAAGGGAACATGACCAATCTCTTTGCCTCTTCAGAATGCCCATCAATTTTCAATGATGTAGTCATAGTCAGAAACCTCTGCAGATGCTTGTTTGCATCCTCATTGATCTTTCCTGCAAAAGGTTTGCTTTCTAACTGGTGGATAGTTGAGGGATGTAATTGGAAGTGAGCAACATTAACAGGTTGGTTAACAATGGTCAACCGCACTGCTGGGTTATTCTGTCTGCCATAATCACCTAAAAGTCTTTCCGCTGGAGGTGGGTCTGCAGCCATGTTGTCAGTGTCTGGATGTGAATCTGTGTCTGACTCAGATTTTTCGGAGTGAACAGAAACTGGTGTGACAGGTGTGACCGGTTCTTCGGTGTCAGAGTTGGCCAGTTTCTTTCTTCTAGCTTCTCTGAGCTTTTTGCGCAATGTTCTCTCTGGTTCTGCGTCAAAATGAAAATCAGCTGAGGCCTTACCTCGCATACACAGATTAGACAGAAGTTAGTTATAATAATAATAAAAATACAATTAATAATAAATAAAATTTTAGATGCAGAGCAACAAAATTCTAATTGAAAATAAATTAATAAACTCTACTATCTTTGGCAGTCCCCGGCAACGGCGCCAAAAACTTGATGGGAAAATAGCAAGTGTACTATTTTTCTCACTGTAGTAATAAAAGGGAATTTCCCCGTTTGTCGATCTCAAGGACTGCTTGACAATACAGAGTTTATAGATTGTTTCAATTAGACAAAAGCCTTTGGTTTTTTTGTGTGGTGAGTAATTATCCTACCAATTTCAAATAAAGAAAACAAGTAAAAAGGTTGAACGAGATACAAATGAGAGAAGATTGCTAGGGTTCGGTGAATGAATCTTCCTGTAACAGATATAATTTATGAAGACTTAGACAATATTCCTGTCAAATTAATTCCGGTCCTCAAGGGTATCTATTCCTAAGTCCTTAGTAATAGACCTTTGATTATGTAACCTAATTACTATGTCCATAAACAATTAGGTTCATACTCAAGCATTCACATATCAAGAATTACCGGTCAGATAGAAAATCCTTAGTCCTAGGTTATTTTTACTATCCAAAGTTCTTATCCAGGTCAATGAATAATTGTTGTCCAGCTTACACTATTCATATTAATCATCATTCGTTGATCCGACGAATAAAGCACGAAGAACGGCGATAAGAACAAATTAATGGAAAAGAAGAAATAAGCAATACTTTCATAAACATCAAATCTGTCACATTCAGAATCAGGGTCACCCCCCTAGCAATGGGGGGTTTAGCTACTCATAATAAAAGTAAAAACAAAGATTAATATTGTTGTCATTACAGAATTTCGTGAGGAATCAATCTTCAATAGTCGGAAAACTCTTGAACATATGAATCCTTTGATCTTCGTTGAGTCTCCAGCTCTCAAAACGCGTCTTTTCTCTCCAAAAATTGTCCAACCCCCGGAAAATCGTGGTCTGGCCTCTTAAAAGCTATGCAGTTGGATTTTTCCTGAATTTGTGCTCCATACGCGTACTGCGTTGTCCCATACGCGTACTGCCTAGTAGGAAACGCGTATTGGACGTAACACAGCATCTGGTACGCGTATTGCCCAGCCTGTTACGCGTATTGCCCAGGTTGGTACGCGTATTGCCCAGGCTGGTACGCGTATCACCAGAAGCTTGTCTTTTGGCTGAATTTTCCTTCCCTCTGGTCATTTACGTATGCTACGCGTACTGGGGAGGTCCATACGTGTATCATGTAAGGCCATACGCGTATGGACAGTAGGTTCTCCAAAAATTGGCTTTTTCTTCCATTTTCTTGCTCGGGCTCGATTTCGCATCTTACGTTTTATGTCCTGAGCTTCCAAACTAGCTTTTTACCTGCTAACATACCAAAAAGTGTAAAATATCCTCAAGAAACTCATAAGTAACAACACACTTAATATTATAGAATTGAGCTTATATCTAACTAAAAATGCTTCAATTTACACAGTTTACCTGACTTATTTACGGTTAAATAGTGGACTGTCTAGCATAAATGGTGACTGATCAATCATCATATTCCATCATCCAAAGGCATGAGCTAATGGATAAAGCTTACCTTGATCATGACTACATGGCCTGTGGTTTTGACCCATCCAACTGGTATTAAATCTGTAATCATAAGCACCATTCTCCATTATAAACATATGCCATCAACCTTGTTCGCCTTGCCACACTATACCCACACTTTGTTCTATTAAATCATCTAATCTTACAGGCGGGTCATGCCCTGTGAAGAATGATTCTACTTTTGAAAGAACAGTAAACACAAGTAAATTAGTTGAGGCCTGTAGAACTGTTGATCCACTTAAAGAGTGTTGCAGACCTGTTTGTCGGCCTGCAATTATGGATGCAGCGCTTCAGATTTCTGGCCGACAAATGATGATAAATAATGACAATATGGCTGGGGAAATGAATCACACTGATTATCTAAATGATTGCAAAGGTGTTGTTTATTCTTATCTTTCCAAACAACTATCATCGGAGGTTGCAAATAAAGCATTCCGGATACTATCTGCCTGCAAAGTCAACAAAGTTTGTCCTTTGACTTTTAAGGAGCCTTCAGATGTAATTGCTGTATGTAAGAATGTAGCTGCTCCTAGTCCTACCTGCTGCAGTTCATTAAATACATATATTGCAGAGACACAACAAAAAATATTAATTACCAATAAACAAGCTATAATATGTGCAACACAATTTGGATCGATGTTACGTGGAGGTGGGGTGATGACAAATGTTTATGAGCTTTGTGATGTCGATTTGAAAGATTTCAGCATACAAGCATTTGGAGTACAAGATGCAGGATGTCTACTCCGAAGCTTGCCGGGAGATGTGATATTTGACAATTCATCTGGTGTTAGTTTTACATGTGATTTAAGTGACAATATTGCTGCACCCTGGCCCTCATCATCTTCATTTACATCTCTATCATTCTGTGCACCTGAGATGTCATTACCAGCATTACCAATTTCACAGTCATTGAAAAACATTGGTTGTAATTCTGCTGGAGTGGGTTTCCTTGTTATATTTACATTTTTTGTCAGTATTGTTGTACTGAGATTTTAGGGTTTTGAAGTGTGTCACGAAGGCATTTCAAAGTGTCTGGCATGGGTTTTGCATGTATATTTTTTAATGGCCTCATTGTCATGTATCCAATTTGCGGGAACTTAACATCTTTGAACTGGAACTATGCCTTGTATCGCCCCAAAACGTCATAACGGTAGTGATAGCAGGCCCTGCAACAATCCTTAACAAAATCACACACAACCTCTAAATCCTGTATGCATGATAATTTAAAGAAAATGGATAATGATTCCAATACCACTAGCCATATTACAGATGCCGTAGAAAGGTCGAGTCCCATTGTATGTTCAAATTTCCACAGTTGGTGATGTTGTTAAGAAGCTTGGTGTGAGAGCATGATTTCGACTATGACCAAGAGCTACTCTGCAGGGAACCGCCGAACCTGCGGAAACAGAACGAGTTTAAGGAAATGCATTAATTTGCCGGCTTACCGATGGAATTCGCCCATGATGGAATAGGCATCAAACCAGAGCAGTGATCAAAACCGAAACTGCTTTTGGAAGCTTACCATTTGTTATGACGTGAGCTGCCTCAAACCAGTACGCAATTGAGCGTTGTAGTCGGCACCGATCCTGCAACATTGCCAACAATTTGCATCAGTTAACACTGCTACATCATAATCAATGGAAAACCGTGATACACCAAAACACACAGTCAAAGACTCAGGTTGCAAAGGCCTGTACCTGTAAACGTTTCACATGAGAAGTTCCTTCGAGTACCTGTACAAAAACACACCAAGATGGAGTAAGCTTGCAACCTGAGCCAAGTCAAAACGTGAAACAACTTGCAGCAAATACCCTGGACCAGAATCAATACCAGCAGGCATATGTCGAGCTTCATGTTCATCCTCATCCTCAAATGCAGCATCCACAACCTCAAGGTTACAAGAGAATCTTCACTGCGGTAAAAAAGGAAAAAACACAAAGTAATTACCAAGTCAGTTGAAATTTCAAAGAA